>NC_069387.1:139266373-139598284 GCF_027475565.1 Acinonyx jubatus
GGTGGCCGAATACTGTAAAATGATCAATTGTTACGAGGGAAAAAACAGCAGGAGTTCAAGCCCCACATCAGGTGTGGAGATTACTTAAAAAAAAAAAAAGAAGAAGTTAGGCCTCAACCCAACCATGTCAATAGCTGTGTAAAGATACTAAAAATTTCAATAAACTGTCAGATTGGATAAAAATAACACCGCACGCTGAGTACAAGACACTGAGCTTAAACATAAAGACACAGACCAGTCAAAATTAAAAGTATAGACGATGACAGGCCACACGACGCTGGTTGTAAGGAAGCTAAGCACGATTCGCATCAGGTTCCAAGACCACGAGTGTCGCCAGAGATAAAGAGGGTCTCTTCTGCTCTCTGTGCTTGTGGGTCGCCTCTGTCCACTAAACCATGACCCTGTGTTCCCACAAACCCCAGGTGACAGGTGCCTTTAGGCCAGGCCGGGTGCTGGACTGACATACGTTACTTTGTTCACACCTCACCGTCTCCCCGACGGCCAGGAGTCGACATCCTCTTCCCAGAATGAAACCAGCTCCAAAGTGCTTAGGTAACCCTCCCACCCCCCCTGCCCAGAGCTACACAGCCAGTGGACGGGAACGGAATGCAGATCCTGTGTCCTGGGTGTGAGGCCCGCCGCGGAGCACTCTGGCAGCTGGATGCCACCCACTGTCACACCTCAGGCCTCACACCCACAGCCCCACAGCCTATCTCACAGGGCTCTCTTCCCTCTCCCAGGGCGCCTCTGCCCTGGGGGGATCCTGACTCCTGAGGCCCAACAGCAGAGAACAGCAGAGGGAAGGCGAGAGAGACCCTAAACGTCAACCCCAAGCTTCCAGGCCCACAGGGCCAGAGACAAGCCAAAAGAGCTGCTCGCACTGGGGCGCGTGGGGCAGGCTGGGCCTGGGTGTGGCCAACAGCCAGGTGCACCCAGGGAACAGGCGCAGCCGTCTGAGGGAGGGCAGGAACGGTCCCTGGGAAAACCCGTGGTCCCTGAGGGTCGACTGCACAGGTGATCAGGGACAGCGCCTGGGCCCAGAGCCAAGAAGCTGTGCCCTGAGACCCAGGAGTCCCGGACCATGGCCACTGGACATCAGTGCCTGCAAACACGACCCAGTGTGGGGTGGGGGGAGGGCAGGGGGCTGCACACACCTCCAGGAGGCGCGAGATGGCATCTGGCTGGGCTCGGGGGCGGCTGTCGTAGCAGGGCCACACCACACGACGCCTGCTCTGGGGAGCTCCCCCATCGGGCCGCTCTTCTTCTGGGGGCTCAGGGGGCCCCTGGGCCAGCTCCCAGTCATAGGGTGGGCCCTCGGCCAGCGTCTCCTCGGTGTAGAAGTCCCACACCTTCAGGTTGGACACGTTGCTGTAGGGCCGCAGGACCTGGGGGTGGGTCCGGCGTGAGGAGCTGGGCTAGAAGGCGCCCACCCGCCCCGACCAGACGCCGGCTCACCTCTGTGTCCTCGGGCGCGTACATGTAGTTGTAGAACACAGGCGTCCTCTTGCTCAGCCGGTCCACGTACTCCCACACGGACCTGCACGCCTGCTGGCCCCTGCGCTCTCCCTTCTCCTCGTACAGCAGCCCTGCAGGGGCAGCGCTGAGCCCCGGCCGCCCACCAGGCCAGCCCCAGCCGCCCAGCCGCCCAGCCGCACCCCGAGGCCCAGCCCTGCCCCATACCCAGCTCGATGCGCTCGTAGTCCGAATCGAGCAGAAAGGTCCTGAAGCGGCGGGACGCGTGGTGGTAGCCAAGGAACTTGAGGTAGAAGGGGCTGAACTCGAACTCCATGGGGAACTGCAGGTAGACCTGCGTTGAGGCGATGGGTCAGGGCTCAGGCGCCAGGGGCCGGCAGGCGTGGCGCCCACACACGGCCACCTGCTTACCTGGTGCACGCAGTCCAGGAACTGCAGGAAGACGGGCGTGAGGCCGCTGCTCTGCCCAGCCAGGGTGTGGGCCCCGCGGTGGCTGAAGCGATGGCCGAACGACAGCCACTCCTTCTCCACCAGCAGGCGGAAGCCCTCCAGGGTGCGGTAGAAGGGATCTGACAGCAGCTGCACCAGAGACACCACCTGCCGGCACCGGCCTGTCAGGAGGGCGTCCGTCCGGGGGACCTGGTCCCGGCTGGCCCCGGCTCCCAGCACGCACCTGGGTGGTGATGTCCCAGCCGTCCTCCAGGCTCACCAGGACGGAGGAGCCCGAGTCGAGGAGCTCCACCACCAGCACCGAGACCTGCAGCAGCTTGTGGATCTACACGGACGGGCGGCCCCTCAGCACCTCCCGAGGCCCACGCGCAGGCCTGAGAGACACTCCCTGTCCTGGAGGTGCCCAGCCCCCCGTGGCCTCCCTCCAGCAGACAGCACCACCACCCCGGTGGGACGCGTCCATCACCCTCTCCCAGGGCCCAACACCGTCAGAAGAGCAAGCCAAACCCCATCTGCCCTTGGCTCTGGATGAACAGGCACCCCCACGCCACCCCCACCCCCCCGACCCCGGCCACAGCGGGGGCAGGGCTCACAGACCTGGGTCAACCACTCCGAGTCCTCCAGCGAGCGTAGGAAGGAGGCAGGGCCGGGCTCGGCGGCAGGGCAGCCGGGGACACATGCCTTCAGCAGCTTTTTGAAGCTGGCCTTCACCTGCCGTGCCTCAAACACCTCGATGGGCACCAGCTCCCACTGCTGCAAGGGATCTGGCCGCACGCCCTGAAGAAGGCCAGCTATGGTGAGATGCGCCCGGGGCCCTGTGCCCCTGCCTGGCCCTGTGCCTCCACCCCGGTCACCTTGAGCTGGGCTTTGTCCCCAATGATGTAGAGGGCTGCACGCTGAGGCCGCAGAAAGCCTGGGTCAGGGGGGGCCCCATTAGCCTGGGGAGGGGTCAGCATGTCTCTGCCTGCCAGCCGGGAGCCCACATCAACGCCGAGCCCGCCGCTGCGCCCACTGGCCCGGACGCTGCCCCATTTACCTGTGCAAAGAAACCAGATGAGTGCCTGAGTGGGCCTGGAGCACCACTTAACCTGAGGCTGAGCTCCCCAGGCACGGCAGGGGAGGCCGACGGGACCCCAGATGGACCTGTGTTTGTGTTAGGGTCAAGTGCTGGGGTGGGACTCGGGGCCTCAGGCTGTTAGTGCCCTGGGCTGAGGAGGGCTGGGTTATGCTGATCGGTCACAGGGGCTGTTAGTGCCAGATGTGGGGGGACGTTAGTGCCCACGACTGCTCAGTCACACGGGGGTCATCAGTGCCAGGTGTGGGGGAGCCAGCCTGTGTGGCCAGTACGGTACCTCGGGGAGTGGTCCGTCTGGAGGCCGAGGCCGCCATGGGGTTGGACAGCGTGGTGACCCTGGCTCTGGGGCTGGGCACTGGGGGCACAGCAGAGAAAAGGCTCAGGCCTGACCCCAGGCCCGAGGGTGTGCCCAGCATGAAGGGCCTGTGGTCTGAAGGGACCAGCTAGAGGGCTGGGTTCCCACCAAGACCCCCGAGGGCCCCAGAGATAGCGAGGGCCGATGCCAAGGTCCTCTGAACTCTCTTGGCCCTCAGGGACAGGCCAGGGAGCAGAGGGCCCGGTGGCAGGTAGGATCAGAAGAGAGGTGGGATCCCTGGGCTCTCCTTCCAGTGGCTCGTCCACAGCCCATCCCTGTACCCTCGGCCCCCACAGGCACTGGCCAGAGCTGCTCACAACACACACCAGCAGGAGGAGCCCATAAAGCCCAGCCTAGAGAGGAGGCCTGGAGCCTCGGAGCTCCCAGCCCAGAGCCATGGGGGCCAGTTCATCCAAGGACAGAGGCAGGCCTGAGCCCCAGGGGCGGCGCATGCTCAGTAGTGCCACCTGCCCGAGAGCCAGGCCCCAGGCTTATAGGCTGGGATGGCCCGGCCAGGGGGCACAGGGAGCCCAGATGAGGAAGCTCCACGGTGCCCTGGGCCCCAAAGCCTGCTCCCTGCCCCATTCCAGGCCGACCCACCTCCGCTGAGGACAGCCGGGCACCATCCGTACCCACCATGGCAGTCGCCACAGACAAGCATGACACCAGCTGCCACACCACAGGCAGGAGGAATGGCGCTCGCAGGAAGGACGCAGGGTGTCCCTCGTGACA
This sequence comes from Acinonyx jubatus, assembly GCF_027475565.1. NCBI lineage: Eukaryota > Metazoa > Chordata > Mammalia > Carnivora > Felidae > Acinonyx > Acinonyx jubatus. The sequence continues at coordinate 139,270,459 of NC_069387.1, forward strand.
CGGACACAGCCTGGACTGGAGCCCACAGACAGCTGAGGCTCTGCACGCCCCTGAGCAATGAGGGAGAGGACCCATTCTCTGAACTCAGGGGGACACCAGAAGGCAGCACCAGTGGGCTTTGGGGACAAAGATACCCAGGCAACATTAGGGGAAGACACAGGCACTGGGGACAAAGAATCGGGGGGAGGGTGCCACCTGTGGGTGCTACTCACAACGGCTGGAGAAGGCAGAAGGCAGGACAACCGTGAAACCATAAAACCTACCTGATGAAGGACTTTTGTGTTTAGAAAACCAAAAAGCACTTCAGCTACAGAGAGAAAAGTTCCCAGCACAGAAACAAGAGAGGGGCAAGGACTGCCCCTGGAGAACGGTGGACACCAAGGCTGACCCTCCCTGTAAGTGACCACAAGGGCACCCTGGCCACCCCTGTTCCAGGCCCGCTTGGCCCCAGGGCCCAGCAAGTGGTCACAACAGACGTCGCTGGAGGGCAAAACACCCTGTAGTGGGAGCCAAGACCACACAGGGACAGAGGATGGTGCTCAGATGACAAAGGCAGTGCTGTGCAGAGCGATGCTGCGCGGGGACCCTCCTCAGGCCTCGACAGGGAGAGGCGAAGGCCCTCGTGTGTTCTGGAGACCCTCTTGCCACAGGAAGGGGTGGGAGGGCCACTGTGAGGCCCCGTGGAGTGGGCACAGCAGGAAGAATCAGCAGGATGTGTACACTTCCAGAAGGTTCCACCCACGGGTGGTGCCACCAGCCCCTAAAACCCACCCGTGCACCCCAGTGCATCTGGAGTTGGGGCAACAGCAAAGAATGCAGAGGAGCACGAGAATAGGGATGGGGGGGGGGAGTTAGGCAGGCGTGCCAACAAGTGACCCGCACGTGTGTCATCCACCACCTCTCAACACACGACAGCCAGGACGGCTCCAGGTGTGGCATCCAACCAGGCATGGCAACCAGGCCTCCCAGGTGGACACCATCAGCACATCTGCTGAGGGCCAGGCCAGCACAGGGAGCCTCACGGATCCAGGGCCAGGCCCCAAACACAGACACTCAGCCTGGTCTGGACAGTGATGGCTGGAGTCCTGGGTCCAAGGACTAACCCTCAAGGAGCCCCAGTGTCTATCAGCCAGACCGAGAGGGTGAGGCAGACCGGGCCACGGCATCCGTAGGGATCCAGGCAGAAGGACGGGGGAGATGGGCTCATGGGATCAGTCGGGGCAAGGAGACAGGGGCAGCAGAGGATGGGGGCACATGGAGGAGACGGGATAGGAGAAAAGGGGGAAGGTCAGGTCAGACAAGGGTGATGGGCTGGAGGGGGTGGGGGAGATGAGGGGGAGGATGGGGTCAGGGAGAGGCAGATGGGGTCAGCTAAGGGGCAAGCGGGATACCGAAGTGACTGCCGTGGAGCAAGGGCCCTGGAGGACAAGATCGCCTCTGCTCTGACACACCCTCCTCCCCTTACAGAATGGGGGCCACGTGCCCTCCAGGCCCCCATCAGTGTGCTCTCCCATCTGAAAGCCTCTTCTAGAACCCAACACAAACATGACTCACCTCCCCAGCAAGGTCCCCGCCTGTCCCCAGGAGGTCAGACCAGCCCTCTCCAGGGGCCACAGACCCCATGAGCAGCAGCACGTGCTCTTGCATCACTGAGCATCTCTGGGGCCACCCCACACCGGTGCCCCGATGCCCAATGGTGAGAGGCAGGGTCCACTGGTGGTCCCCGAGCCTGTGCCCCAACCTCCCAGGCCTGGTGCCTCTGCTGCGCACTGTGACAGCAAGACCCTGCCACACAGGACAAAGGGCAGGCCGGGTCCTAAGGCCTGGATCCACCGGGAGGCAGTGAGTCCAGGGGGCGGATGTTGAGGGTGCCTATGGTCGGGACAGGGACAGGGACAGGGACAGGGAGACTAGCAGACAAGGCTCGAGGAGCCAGGACAGATAAGAAAGGTATAAAGCAGTCAGACAGCTTTGACAAAGGGTGGGCCAGAGTGACAGCGGGGGGGTGGGGCGGGAGGGGGTCGCGGGACCGCAGGGAGGGACAGGACAAAGGGATCAGCCACAGTGACGGTGACGGGGACGGGGGGGGGGAAGGGGGGGTGGGTGGACAGGACAAATGAGGAGGAGGGACCAGATGGGGGTTTCAAGCGCGGTGTCCCGTGACCTGGAGACCCTGGAGGCAGGCCATGGGCAGGAAAGACACGGAGCTCGGCCAAGGCAGGAGGAGAGAGGAGCGGTCCGAGTAGGGTCAGGACAGTCACCTGACCCCACGCCCCAAACACTCTGCCTCCCTGGCCGGCCCACCTTTCATCAGTGCCACCACAAAATCTCCCGGAAGCCCTCCCACCTTCAGGCACCCCTCACCGTGGCTGCCCACGTGGGTGGAGGAGAAGCCGCTGAGGGTATTGCGCCCTGACGCGTCTGCGTAGCGGGGCATGGAGCTGACCACGGCCTGCAGGTACTTCTCCTGTTCTAAGCTGCCCGAGTCCGCCTGGGACTGGCCTGCGGGGGGAGGAGGAGGAGGAGGAGCTGGAGCCAGGCAGGGCGGGGCGGGGTGGAGGGCCCAGCCGCACGCAGGCACGCACACGTACGCACGCATGCACGCATAGCGGGGGCACGCACAGCGGAGGAGTGGATACCTGGAGAGGGCGCGTTCTGGGCCTTGAACAGGCCAACGACACCCTTGCCGTGCAGGCCCCCGGAGCGCAGCAGCACGGCCTTGGAGCGCCCGCTGCGCCAGCACACCACGGGGAACCGGTTCTGGCGGTAGCAGCGGGAGACTCGCTGCAGGGCGTTGTCCTGGACGCTCTGGGGGACGATCAGCAGCCCCGGGTAGCTGCGAGGAGTCAGGCTTGTGAGGGTGGCAGGCCAGCCCTGGATGCTCCGCCAGGGGCCCCCAGTCCCACGGCCTCCTAGGGGCCACCCCTGCCCGCGCCCTCTGCCTTCCGCCTCCACGTGCCTCTTCTGGACAGGAGCCACGGCGTGGCTGCACAGCGCGTGCTCACCTGCGGCAGATGGCGTACATGCGGTTGACCGGGGAGATCCGGAAGGGCTCGGACTTGGCTCGGCTCAGGCTACTGCTCAGCGTGCCCAGCCCCAGACGCTGGTAGTCCCGGCAGCACGCCCGCTCCACCAGGCTGCTCATGGTCATGCGGTCCGAGGGCTTCAGGGCCGAGGAAGGGGTCAGCGTGCTGGGCTCCAGCTCCTCCGACACTGGGGCAGGCCAGGCACACGGGGGAAGTCACCCACAGACCGCCCAGGCCCCAGCCCTCCGCGTGGGGGTGGGAGGGGGTCTTCGCCCAGACCACCTGGGGCTTCCCGTGCTGCCACCTGAGATCTCGTCCTCCTGGTCGTCAGGAGGTGGCTGGCCCCGCTGCTCCCAGCTCGGGGGGTTGTACTTCTTCCGAGTGACGTACTGCCGTCCGATGGTCCTCTTGGCATTCTTCACGAGGTTCCGGGACAGGGTTCTGGGGGCGGGCGGGCACAGGGGTCAGCAGAGGTGAACGGAAGGGACAAGGGGACATGCCCACGGTGCTTCTGGGAGGGGCGGGTGCCCCGGCCTTGGGGCCCAGCTCCACACCTGAGGGAAGGGCCCTTGTCCTTGGTGGCGCGGGGCGGCCGGCCCGGCGTGTGGGCAGAGCCCAGGGTGAAGGCAAAGGTGCCCCTGATGTCCGGCGGGTACCGCAGCTTGTGCAGCTGCTTGCGGAAGAGCTCGGCGCTGTCGGACCCCACCTCCTCGTCGAAGGCCATCTTTAGCAGCTGCAACAGACAAAGGCCCTCAGAGGTCCGGGCGGCCTCCCCGGGAAGCCGTGCACGCCCGGAAGCCTGGCAGGGGCATCCTCCTGAGGGACAGCAGGATGCGCAGGGGCCGCTTTTTATGGTGTCTGCGGCCGCGAGGCTGAGGAGCCTGGTCCTTCGCCACGCGTGATGGTCATTTGCTTAGGTTTCAGTGGTGCGGGGCACACAGCGCCCGTGCCAGACGCAGACTCGAGGGTCAGGGCCCCGCAAAACAAACAGAAGAGCCCCAAAGGCCAGCACGTCACACAGGCAGACGGCCCCGAGCCAAAGCACAGCAACTTGCGCATGGACACAGAAACCACAAGCGCCGCAGGAGACGTCCCGCTCAACGGCAGCTCCTAGGGACGAGCCTGAGGGCTTAGCTGCCCGCCACACAGTGAGAGCCACGAGCCGGGGGCCCTGCCCCTCCCCAGTACCCCCGCACCTGGAATGTGCAGGAACGCAGCTGCAGCCCGTCCTGCAGGAGCTGGTCCACAGGGGTCTGCACGCTGATGCGCTTCTCCTTGGTCAGCGCGGCCACCGGGAAGGAGCGGACCACCACCTGTTCCCCGACTTCTCACAGGCCGGGCAGTCAGGGGGAGGGGATCACAGAGTCTTGGGGTACCAGAACCATGGGGGGGCCCCGGGCAGGTGGGAGAGGGGCAATGGCCTATCTTGCGCAGGGACCCTGCACCCCTGAGAACGGGAAGGAGAGAGGCAGGAGAAGTCCTGTTCACTCACCCCCGGGCCCCGGGCGGGGAAGGGAGGCCGGGGACAGACAGAGCGTCCAAAGGCTCACCCAGGGGGTCGGTGGGCATCCCCGTGAAGATGACCCGGTACGTGGTGAGGAAGACGGCGCCCTCGGCCGGGAGCAGAGCGGGGCCTCCCCCGCTGCCCCCCGCACCCTCCTCACGCCCATCTGGCAGCAGGTAGACACGCAGGCCGTCCAGCACACACTCCTCGCCGGGCAGCAGGCGTGGCCGCAGCAGTTTGGGCTGCTCAGGGACAAGGGTGGCGCCTCAGGACACGGCCCAGGCCCTGGTGCCGCAGCCCTGCCCGGCCCCCACTCACCTTCTGGATGGGGGGCAGCCTCTTGCTCTCGCGGTGCACGGCCTCCAGGGTCTCAATGTGCATCTGGACGATGTCTGGGAGAGAGCGGTTTTCACGCCCTGGGCCCCCACGTCTGCTCGGCTGAGGGGAGTGTTCCCACACCCAGACCCCCCATACCTGGCACCATGACATGCAGCCCCTTGAGGTGGTCGCTGGTGACCCCACTCTCTGTGCAGACCTTGTCCACAAAGCGGTTGATGAAGCGGACCACGGCCCCGGCCACGTCGCAGGTCTCCGCGTCCTCAAAGCCGCTTTCTGTGTCGTAGCTCTCCGCCACGCTGCCCGCCATGCTAGGCCAGGGAGGGGGCGAGGTGGGCACAGGCCCACCCCACCGAGCCCCCCCCCCCCCCCCCCCGCAAGGCCCGCGGAGCCCCGGCCGCACCTGTTGGTGACCAGGCTGTTGCTGGCACTCTCCAGGTCGCCCAGCCCCGCGCGCTCCCGCAGCAGGCGGCTCTTGCTGCTGTCCAGGGGCAGCAGCAGGTAGCTCATGCGGTTGGCGTAGTGGATGGCCTGGCTGAACACCGTGCTCTCCTCCTTCTGCACCAGCTCCTGCTGCTTCTCGCGGCTCAGGGTCGGCCACAGGCGCCGCTGCTCAGATGCCACGTCCAGGGCAGAGCGCTCGTCCTCCCGTGCAGACAGCTCCCCACCCTGCCGCGGCACCCGCAGGTGAGCCAGGACCAGGCCGGGCTGGCCCTCACGCCCCAGGCCCAGGGGTCCCCGCGCACCTGCAGGTGGTCTCGGTCCTCGGCGGGCTCCAGGTAGAGGGCCCGGATGTGGGTCTGCACGTCCCCGTAGAACATGGCCTCCCAGAACTGCGGTGTGCTCCACACCACGTGCTCCTGCACGCAGCTGTATGCGAACTGGGTCACTCCCGGGCTCAGCTTCTGCAGGGGCCGGGCGGGGGACATCAGGCACAGCAGGAGGGGCAGCGGAAGGACCCCCGGGGCTGCCCCGGCACTCACCCGGCAGAAGGCCGTGACCAGGGGCAGCAGGGCGGCCGCGATGCCGTGCTCGTCCAGGGAGGTACAGTCCTGCAAGAGCCGTGAGCCCGCTGGAACCACCCCCCAACACCTACTGTGCCCCGACTGGCACTTCCGCCCGAGCAGCAACTCCTACCACTGTCCCCGGTCCGTCTGCACCGGCTCCCCAGAGGCTGCCCAGGGGCTCGGGGCAGGAGACCCCCTCCAATAATAGTTCTCTCCCCCAGCTGCCATCCCCACCGCAGACCAGGATCTCCCCAGCTGTCAACGTTGCCAAGAGAGGTATCCTTACAGGTAGAATGGGGAGCCCTGCCTGGCCTGACCCTTACGGCCATATGGCCAGCAGGGGGGAGGCCCGGCCTCACCTGCAGGCAGCAGTTCATCATTCGGACAACGAAGTCAAACTGCTGGTGGTCCAGGACTGCCCGGTTCTGTTGCACGTGCAGGTGCAGCTCCTGGGTGAGGCAGCGGCGGGCCGCGCGCCCTTTCAGAGCCCTCAGCACAGCTGGAAGTAGCTGGGGACACGGGAGCATGGGGGTTGGGGGCACGAGCCGATGAGGGCACACGTCCAATTGTGCCCTGGAGGAAGGGGGGGGGAGGCACAGGGCACAGAGTCCGGGAGGGGAGGGCAGTGGGCACCTGGAGGGCCAGAGCCCAGGCTCTAAGCACAGAGGAGCTCTGGAAGCTGTCCAGGTCAGGTGTGTCCAGACTCCGGGAGTTCCCTGCCCAGTAGAGACTAACACGTCAAGCAGACCCAGCCCTCCACACACACAAAAGCCCATGAAGATGGAGACACCACGTGTTCACAAGCCAGTGTACAGATGTGCCAAGGAGGCCCCTTGGCCCTGAGCTCCAGCACGCACCGGCTGCCACATCTGTGGCCCCTCTGTCGGCCAGGCCTCAGTGTCCAAATAGCACAAGCCTAATGCAGAGCTGGTGGCCGGCTCAGCACGAGGCAGGCCACAAAGGGTCACATTCTTGTTCTCTAATTATTTTTTTTTTAAGTTTATTTTTGAGAGAGAGGGAGATAGAGAGGGGAAGAGGGAGAGAGAGAGAGAGGGAGAGGGGGAGAGGGAGAGGGAAGGGGAGAGGGAGAGAGAGGGAGGGAGGGAGGGAGAGGGGGAGAGGCGGAGAGGGGGAGAGGCGGAGGAGGAGAGAGAGAGAGCACCCCAAGCAGGCTCCATGCTGTCAGCACAGAGACCAAGGCAGGACTCGATCCCAACTGAGCCACCCCGGCACCCCTTATTATTTTTCTTCGTAGAACAGCTAGGGACCCTGTAGGCCCCTCACAGGAGGGGTGAACAAAAGACACATTAAAACTGGCTGTCATGAAACCCAAGGTGTTCACAAACACCACAGAGGGCAGTTTTTACCAATTAAAAAAAAAAAGCAAAACAAAAAACGCCTTGTGTGGGCCTGCACTCTTTTCACGAAGGATGAAGGAACCTAGCAGCAGAAACCTCTCGCGTGTTCTGACGTCTAAGAGATGAAAGGTCCGTCTTGCGAGCTGCCTCGGCAGGCTCTGTCCAGCTGCACTAAGGAAGGAGCCTGAGACCCGGTGTCCCCCTGCCCCTCCTCCCCTTCTGCCCGCCCAGCCCCTGCCAGCTGCCAGCAGGTGGACTGACCCAGGCTCAGCGCTCTCCGCCGGGGCTCCGCGCCCCCAGCCGTCCTCACCTTCTTGGCCTCCAGCATCTTCCCCTCGAACACGTAGGAGATGCAGTTTCGAACCACCTCCAGCCGCCGTGCGCTGTTGCCGTGGAGCCCGCTGCTCCGCTCCAGTATGGCGGCTGGGGAGCAGAAGCTGCATTCACCTCTGCCCTCGTGCCCACCCTGGGCCACGCGAGGGGCCCCCTCCCCATTACGCACTCATGGGAGGCCCCGAGGGCACAGTGGTCCTCCTTTCAGCCTTCACGGCCGGGGGTGCGCCCTGCATCTTGGCTGTGGCCTGGTCCACAATCCACTGCACCACGCCTTCATCCAGCCGGGGGAAGGGGCGGGGTGCCCGCCGCAGGTGGCTGGCCTCCCCCGGCTTCTGTACCTTGTGCATAGCCACGGCGGGATATGGGTTCTCCTGGGGGGGGACACAGGCAGGTGTGGGCAGGCGGCCTGACGCCAGGAGGCGCGATGACCTAGCTAGGCTGGTCCACCACCCCACCCGCCCCATGCCACCCGCCGTACATTCTTGTAAAGCTGCTCCGCCAGTTCTTTGACGTGACGCAGGACGCGCTGGGGGTGGTTCTCATCTGCCCGCATCCGTGCCACCTCATGAGCCACCAGCTGGGGGAGGAGGCAGGGTCAGGAAGGCCGGGCAAGGCAGGGAGCTGGTGGTGGGAGCTCCTCCCACAGGGGCAGGGGCACACCTCATCAAACAGGTCCGTAGGACGGTAAGGGACCCCACGCTCCGACACGAAGCCTGCAAAGGCCATGCCCTCCAGCACCTTCATCAGGAAGTCATCCTCCACCAGCCCTCGCTGGCCCAGGAAGGCTGCCTAGGGGCACACCAGGGGGTCAGTCCCTCAGCACTGACTTCCTGCCTGCCTCCGCCCCTCCCCCTCCCGTGGCCCACCTTATGAAAGCGGATGACAGGCTCCGGGTGGATGCGGACCATGTGCAGACACCAACGATAGCCCTGCAGGAGCTGAGCAAAGAGCCGCAGAAAGACGGCACGCAGTTCCTTGTCCTGGGGCGCAGGTGAGTGCGGGTGAGCTCTAGGCCGCAGGCCCACCCCAGCCCCAGCATGCGGCAGCCCTCCACCCACCCCAGGTTCCACCTCTGCGCACCAAACACGCCTATCCACGCCGTGCCCAGGCCTCCCAGGCACCTCTGCCCCCTCCTGCCCCTCCACCCTTCCTTCACACAAAGCCACGGCGACTCCTCTAAGACCCAGTGTCGACAGCCACTCCCGCACAGGCCCCTCGAGGACTCACACACACACAGCCCCCGCCAGCGGCCCCCTGCCACTGGCCCAGAAGGGGTGGCTGCACAGGGTGCTTGGTTGGCCCTGCCCGCTGGCCATCGGTGGCAGCAGACCTGAGGAGAGGCTGCAGGCTTAGCGTGGGCCCCCCCCGCACTGGATCCGCAGTGACCCCCACCTGCATCTTCAGGGAAGAAGCGTTGGCTGAGGGCGGTGGGAAGGCGAGGTCTGCCAGCTCCAGCTCCGGGTCCAGGACCTGCAGCAGCAGACGGGAGCGGGGTCCGCTGCACACCAGCCCCGGGCTCTGCGGTCCCCTTACTGCCAAGCGACCCCACCTCAGCTTCCCCGAAGCCACCGGTCCCGCCTCACCATGCTCAGCACACTGTGTGTCTGGCTCTGCAGGGGCTCCGGCAGGGGTGGAATGTGCACACACTCGGGGACAGTCACCGTCCCTCCATCGAGATCAGCGACGATCACATCCAGCTGGGGACCAAAGGGAGCAAGCGAGCGGTCAGGGGCCCGTAGCCAGTCAGCAGGGCCGGGAACGGAGAGGCAGGCACAAGCCACAGGCCTCACCAGCTCTTGGGTCTCTGCCTGGAAGGCCGCGTTGACCCCGATGATGAAGGGGGTGGGTGTGCTGAGCACCTCCAAGAGCTGTGCCGGCAGGATGGGCACGTAGGTGAAGCTGCAACAGACCAGGGCTCAGCCCAGGGGGCCCAGGGGGTGGGGCCGGGGAGGGGGCGAGGCGGCAGCGGAGGCACCTGTATCTGAGGGGGAACAGCAGCGCCAGGAGCCCCCGGCAGGCGTCCGAGAGGCGCTGGTAGCTCCGGGACAGGAAGAGCACCTTGTGCTCGGTGAGTGCGGCGCAGAACAAAGACAGCACGTTGGTGATGCCTGGAGAGAAAACACAGGCGTGGAGGGCCGGCGCTGTAAGAACCCCACCTCTGACTGCCAGCCCCCAGGGAGAGGACAGGGAGGGCTGTGCAGGCTGGGGACGCCCGGGCTCACCCAGCTGGCGGAAGAGCAGGGCCACGCTGCAGCGGCTGATGGGCAGCGAGTCGGCGAGCGGGGTCTGGATAACCTGCCGGTCACCAGCCCCCAAAGAGATGGTTCTCTGTGGAAAGAGAGGGGCCAGTACTCAGCTGCTCCGACCAGACCCGTGTCAGCCCGGAGCTCCATGGGCTGAGGTGAGACTGGCCAGGACAGGCGGCATAACACGAGGGAAAGGCCGCGCCTGGCCCGGCGGCCTGAGCAGTGCTGCAGAGAAAACTCAGGGCCTCTGACCTGGGGCAGGGTGGGGCCTGGGTGGGCAGAAGAAACAAAGAATCCATACCACTCCATCCTCAACAGAGTCCAGCTGCACAGGACAGACAGGCAGAGAAACACAGTTAGACGCACCCACACGTGGGGATACTGACCAGGGAGCAGAGAGATAAGCGGACATCCGGAGACAGGCACACCCAAGGAGCAAGAGGACACAGAAACTGACAGATGCCAGGTGGGGAGCCAGGCAAGACACGGGACACACAGGCGAGCTGGCAGGGCCGAGAAGGGACGACAGGTGACGGCAGCACCAAGACGCAGGACAGTGTCCATGCTGAGCCCAAGTGCCCAAGGACTCCAAGTGCCTACAGGCCGCATGCTCGTGGCCTGGGACACCTGAAGGGCCATTGCTCTGGGTGGACAGCAGCTGCCCCCAAGACCCACCTGCGAGCCCCCAGCCAGGGGGATGATGCATGTGAGCAGGTTCCCGATCACGTTCTCCAGGCCCACGTTCAGGCCCTCCACGTGGATGGTGTAAATGAGACCCAGGCTGTTCTGCAAGGACCACAGATTGGAGAATGGCGGCACATCCGGCGGGGGCACCCCGTGTCCGGCCTCGAGCCCCGGGTGCTCGCCTCACCCTGAACACCTCCGCGTGGTCCAGTCGAGATACCAGCACCAGTGTCTTTGGTGCGAACAGCTGGCCAGGTGGGCCAGGCGTCACAGGGGAGAGTTGCACCGGGCCACCCTCGTCCGCCTCCTCCTCCCTCTCGGTGGTGTCCTCTGTGCACACCACTTCCTGTGGACAGAAGCCCCGTTTGCCCAGCTCTCAGGCAGGTCCCAGGAGCCCGGGGGAGGCAGGGGGAGGACACAAGTGACTCAGACGGGACCAGTCCTCTGGGAACTCCGGCTCCCGTGGGGTTGAGGCCCCAGGACCTGCCACACACAGGGAGACACAGCCTTGGACAGAGGCAGAGGGTGGTGGCCACAGCCGGAACCCCTTGCGGCTGTACCCCAGAGCCCCCAAGATGACCTGTGTGGGCTCCGCTGGCTCCCAGAAGGTCAGGCAGGCGCAGTAGTGCCGCTCAGAGTTGATGTCGGTGAGGACAGCAACAAAGAAGGTTGGTGGGTTCCTCTCAGGACACAGCTGCCACCCACTGGGCTGGCAAAACTGCAGGGAAGGGTGGGTAGGGGTCACCAGTGAGCTCACCTCAGTGAGGGTCACCTCGCCCTTCCCCACAGAAGGAAGTCACGGCCCCTGGTCTCCCCGCGTGCACAGAGAACCTTGTGACGCAGGACGTGGTCTCTGCCATCACGAGGGAAGGACGACATGACACAACGTGGGCACCACGTACCCTGCCAGCCAAGCCCAGGACCTCCACCCTCCTCCCCCCGCAGCAGCTCAGATGTCCCCTTATGCGTGGCAGGGGCTGGGCCCTGCGCAGGCTCCTCACAGTCCCGGGGAAAACCAGTGCCGGCCTGCCCACCCCCATCTCAACACCCCCGACTCACCAGCTCGATGCCCTGGGGGAACGGGTTGTCTTCCCAGTCCTTCTCTGGGAAGCGCTGCAGGATCTGGCCCTGGCCTTCCCCACTCCCTGAGGACAGGAGCAGGCAGTCAGGGCACCCACCACCTCCTGCACGCCCACCAAGTCGGGGGCCTCGAGGGTCTCGGATGGACACATCCTACTACCCTGGCTTTCATCTGGCATCAGACCAGCCTCCACTCCCAGACCTATCATTTCCCTAAAAATATCTTATGAGGGGAGGACCCCCAGGCGGCCACAGATGCCAGGGCTACCAGAGTGCACGGAGAGAACCCCCTGGCATGGGATGTGGAGTCCTGAAAGCCGTGGGCTGGGCCAGGCCAGGCACAGAAGCCCCTTCCCAACACGTCGATACCCCCAGCCGCCCACCAGCAGGTCAGCCCTCCATCGAGGGGAGAGCAGCTCTGGACGGTTCCACAGCCAACCACCAGCTTCGACACCTGGTCCCCAGGACTGCCGCCCCCCCCCCCAACCTGCTAGGTAGTGAGCACCATGATGACAGTGGGCACCCACCTCACTGCCAGCTCTGGGCCCACTCAAGAGGCACAGGGATCTCACACCTGTTGTCTGAGCCGGAGGAGAGGATACCCAGGCCTGAACTGCCACTCACACCACTGCCTCTGAGACGGACAGGCCCAGCACAGGACCCAGAGAGGGGTGGCAGGAAGGATGGAGACCAGGTCTCAGGACACCCACTAACGGAGGGCCCTCCTGAGTGCTGGGGATCTAGCAACTTGCAGGGGTCTATCCCCTGCCTGTGCAGCCCTGGGTGCCCTGGGCCAGGGAGGAGGTCTGGGGGCAGGAGGCCCAGGTCTGCTTCCCCCTCTCTATGCCCTGGGCACAACTCCCAGCTCAAGTCTACACTGGTGGGGTCAGAGGCCCCTACCTCTTGTTCACCCCTGGAGAACCAAACCAAGAGGCATGATGAGGGCCGTGTCAGGGGGCCACTCACCTCAGATCAGTGGAGGAGGGACACAGGCCTCTGTTCTACCTCCAACTTCCACCCAGCGCAGCAGCAGGGTAAAGCAGGCTAAGACAGAAGCCTCCCTACCTTCATGTCCCACACGTGACATGCAGGTCCCCGCACAGACCGGCTTTAACACTACTGCCCACACTAGCAGAAGAGCGGGAGCAAACAGGGAAGGAGAGGGCACTCGCACAAAGCTTCTCTGAGGGCCTGCCCCCAGGCCCTGAAAGCCAAGGCGCACACCTCCGAGGGCCTGATGGATGCAGCCCCCCCTCTCCCACCGCCCCAGACTAGCCAGCCCAGTCCACCCTGAATGTGCACAGGAGCTACAGGCAGAGCCAGGGGCCTGGGCACCAGCCTGGACCCCTGGGCAGTGATGAGCAGACCCCAGGACCTTGACAGCAGAGGAGCTGGGCTACGATCTCTGGAGACCACCCACCCTCCAGATCACAGAGGCCATGCCAAGGAGGTCGGCAGCAGGCTGGTTGTTGGGCTGGAGGTGGCGGTGGGGCGATGGAGGGCCGTGACTCTGACTCACAAAACCTCAGTTTCCTGCTCCCCTCCCCCTCCTGACACTCTGAAGAGAAGCGGCAGACACCAGGAGGCAGGGAAGAGGGACAGGTGTGTCTGCTGGGCCATACCTACCCACACAAAAGCACACATACACACACGTGGCCCACTGAGACAAAGCCCCTTGGGGTCCCTCCAGGCCCACTCCCAAGGGCCACCCTCAACAGGTCCACGCCAGCTCACGGCTTCTCTCCCCACCCACTCCCCCAAGGGCTCACTTGTGCGCAGTCCCAAATCACCATCTGGGCCCAGGCCTGGCTGGCACCCAGGGCTCACCCAGTTCTTGCCACGAGGCAGTGGGCGGAGGAAGGAAGAGGGGGTGTGTGCAGATGGGGACAGCAGCCTCTGCCCCACAGCCTCCATCCCAAGGCCAGGCAGCCTTTGGAGGGCTGCTGTCAGCAGCCTCGCCCCCCAGGGAAGCAGACAATGTAACTGGCCATTGTCCACCCCCCCTACCCCCACCCCATTCATCCTGTGAAACATCAACTCCCACTTGCAGGGCTCCGCCCTCTGAAGAACCAACCGGAGGCTTTCCTTGAGCTGTCCCAACTGCCTATGCCAGCAAGCATCCCCCCACCCCCAGCTCCTTCTTTGCACCATCATGGCCCTAAACTTGCCCTTCAGGTCTCAGCCCAAAGAGTGCCCCCTCCTCCAGGAAGCTCTCTGCTCCCTGCCTGAGCCTGGGGCCTAAGAGTCGGACCCCCAGGACCTCCCTCCCTCCACTACACCGCCCCGTGATTCCTGATGCACCTGCTGGCTGGGCCAGATGGGAGCTCCATAAGCAAGAAACTGCGTCCCTGTGTCCGTGGCCACACCTGTACCTGGCACAGACCGCAGCCTAATTAGGGCTTGCTGAATACATACAGCCAGCTACACGACCATCCCCCACACCCAGGCCCACTCACACCCCACAAGCAAACAGGTTCCTGGGTCAGAAGTACAGGGCAGCTTTCGGAGCCCCGGGGGCTCCGGGACAGGCAAGCCCTTCCTGGAAGGGCACATCGTGGAGAGGCCCTGACCCCTGCTCTCTCCGCAACCCTCCCTGCAACCCAGCCCACACCTCAGCTTTGTGCTATCAGGGGCCAGGCCCCAACTTGGCTGCTGGCGTGCACAGGAGGTGGGGGGGGGGGAGGGGGGGGTTACTTTGCCATGCCTCTCAGTGTCCCCCACCCACTTGAGCCCTTGTGGCCATGGAGGTGACCTGCAGTGGCTGAGTTCCCTGCCCCACCAAGCTTCCTGCACCTCGGGATAGCAGGGAGGGCATCCCCTCAGGCCTCGGGGATAGAACTAATCCAACAAGCACCATCATGTGTCCCGGGGCGGGACTCTTCGGGGAGCCTTAAGAGGAAGGGCACCAAAGTCCCCTGAGACACAGATGGGGACAAGCACTTCCTCTTGCAACCATGTCCCCGCAGCCAGCCGTGTGGGGGCTGCAGGCCTGAACACAGGGCAAGAGAACAGAGAGCACGCGTTCTGTCATCCGCTGGCAGTGGCCGTCACCAGTGCCAGGCTCCGACGCCTGGAGGCCCGGCCCAGGCCAGCATGCACTGTGAGCAGAGGCAAGGGAGGATGGCAGCCTCCTCTGCTGCCCCGCCCGTCCCTCCACACACCGCAGCACATGCGGGTGGGTGGGACTGGCTCAGCTATAGGAAGAGGGTGAAGGAAGGACGGGACCTTCCTGCTGCTCCACCCACCCAACCCCAACACACAGGCCATCCCACCGGCCACAGCAACAGGATGTGCGAGGGGCTGAGGCTCTCCAGAGGTCCTCCCCAACCTCCCCCCAGGCAGACCAGACTGGCTCCCGGGGTGGGGGCTGGAAATCAGCTGAGGCCATTCCAAACAGCCCCAACCTGCTCCAGAGGGCAGGAACATGGGTGGAGAGAGTAGACGGGGCCCAGGAATGTGGCCCGCTCAGCACAGCCAGGACTGAAAGAGGCCAGACCATGGGACAGAAGGTCTTCTTCTCAAATGCTGGGATGGGGGCAGGGAGAGGGCCACCAGCAGGGGTCCAGCCCCTCCTGCCTGGTAGACCAGCTGCCTGGTCAGATCAAGAGTGTCTTCTGCTCCCAAAGACACACCCTGGCGCTAGCCACGCTGTGTGAGATCAGCTGACCGCTCTCAGGGACCTCCGAGGCCAGAAGCTGGGCACGGACCATCTGTCTGGCCCCCACAGTGTCCCCAGAGCTGGGCCCAGGGTGCAGGTGCTAAACCCATGTCCTCAGTGAAGGAGCTCCGACTCACCAAGGGAGGGGTCTGCACTCTGAAAGTAGGGGTTCCGTCCAGCCCCCTCCCCATCCTCCTGCTTACAGAGATCCACCAGGTGGCAACCATAAAAGCAGATGCTCCCTCAGGCGGGACCCCTGCATCCAGGCCCTGCATCCACCAACTCCAAATGGGATGTCTAGATCCAGGCCAAGGACAAGACATCCACCACTCCTATTCTCGCCACTGAACCCAGGAGACCCTGCATCCCTGCCCTGATGTCCTGGGCCTGCCAGCACACAGGTTCCTATACCTCCAGCAGAAGTGCCCGCTGTGCCAATGCCTATGGGTGCGCACACACCTGCTGCTCGTCATTAATAAGGCATCCATCATTTCCTGGAACTTCACACTTGTGTCTACCTCATGCTCGTGGAAGCCTGGGAGGTCTATGTGACTCATTCCAACTCCAGATGAAAACACCGAGGTGCAGAGAGCTGGGAGACTGGCGTGAGGTCAAGGGCTACGAAGTGGCAAAGCAGGTACCACTGACTCCCCCCCCTCCCCCCAGCAGTACTCCTACCACCTGACTCTGCCCTCAGGTCTACAGCCAGGGTCCCAGGCTGTGGGCTGATTTTTCCCAGCGATGCACCAGTCCTGCCAACAGAGGCCCTGAGGCTGGTTGGCCAGCCAGCAACTGACCAGCTCCCGCACGGAAGGCAGTGGTTAGGTAGCTCTATGGCCCCCACCCTTCCTGCAGTGGACAGCTTGGGAATCGCTCCTTCCTGACACTCAGGGTGAGCAGGAATTATGGGTTCCAGCTGTCTCCCCTGTCTTCATCAGAGACCACAGTGCCAGGGGTGCCGAGTGTCACAGCCAGCTTGTCATGCTACCTCTCCCCTCCCTAATTCACCTGCCACCACCTGGCCTCTGTCCGCAGTAGCTGCCTCCCCAGACCCTTCACACACCCCTCTCCGCACTGTCAGCTTCCAAGCCCACTCTGTTCATGTAGCTCCTGCCCTGGCACCCAGCCCAGGGCCCCTCACACTGGGGCAGCCCCTTGGCCAGCTTTGTTTCCCTGGATCCCATGCACCCCTGTGCTCCAGCTGGCATGGCCTCCTCACTGCCCCCCACATGCACCTCGGAACAGACAGTTCTCTCCCTGTGGGCCTGTACAACACTGACAGCGAGCCTGACGCGTGCAGACTGGGAGATGAAGACAACTGGTTCTTGCCTGCAAAAACTCCCTCTCTGAAGGAAGACACGCTCACGACTGAGGGTGTCAGGGGATGGATCCTTGGACAGACAGGAGCAGAGAAGAGGAGCGAAGACTAAAAGAGCACTGAGGAAGGTCTGGAGTGTGCGGGGTCCAGCAGGTAGTCTCAGCAAGAAGCAGAGAAAAGTCTGGGTCCTGGGTGATGACACTGGCAACTGGGCTGATGAGAAGCAGCACAGATTGGGGGGCTCAACCCCACCTTCAGTCTCAAGGGTAAGCCCCACTGACTACACAAGCCTCCCCTGATGACATGCACCGTCCCCTCGTTGGGATTTGAGCCCACAGCTTCATTCTGGGTTAGCCTCTGTGGGGGCTCAGACCAGGCGATCAGCCTCTCGCCTGACTCCCCTTATGAATGAAGGGAAGAGCAAGGAAACCTTGGTGGGCTGCTCGGAGGAAGAAATGAGATCACGCACACACAAAGGGCTGTGCAGGGCCTGGCACACGGAGCGCACTCCCCAAGCCACTGTCTCCATGGCTGTTGCTGATGTCATTGTCAGGCTCCGTTTTCTCCTACCCCCTCGGGCTGAAGGGCTCTCAGACACAGGCAGTGACCCTAGGCATGGACCTCCTGGACATCGGCACCAGTCACCACAACGATCCCCCACCCAGGGCTTGGCTTGCAGACATGAGGACCGCAGGCCTTCTGCCAGGAATGCTCTTCTCTCTCTCCTCCTCACATCGCCTCCTGAAGTTCTCCCAGTTACGGCTCAAACACCACCTCTCCATGAAGTACTCCTTAAATCCCAGCCCTCTTCTGCATCCCACCAAGCCTCCCTGACCTGAGACATCCCACACGGGCGGGGCGGAGGCTTCAGACCAGAGGCACTGGGGGTCAGAGGAGGGGCTCGCAAGCGAAGGATCCGTGCTCCTGGAGGCAGAGCCACCCGGCGGTCGGCCAAGGCAGAGAGGGCCCATCCCACCCAACTGGGAGAGGGGAGGCCGAGCCGAGGGCCCTCCCACCTCCCCGGCCCACGCCAAAGCTCTGCCTGACCCGGTTCTGCCCTGAGTGCGGTGGGCAGGTTCGACTCGCCATGTCGCACTGCCCTGCTCTCCTCAGGGCGGCCGCTCCTCCCTGACCCCGGTCCCCAGCCTGGCAGGTGCCCCAGACGACCCTCGCGCTGGCGCGACGGCCGCGGCCCGCCCGCCTCGCATGTCCCCGAGACTGCCTCGGCGCACCTGTCCCGCCGCCCCGGCTGACCCTTCTCGGTCCCCAGGCTCCGGCCCTCCGCCGTCAGCCATCGGCCGCGGGCCCGGCACTCACCGCGCGGGTGCGGCCCGAACGCCACCAGCACGAAGTAGTCCGCGAGCCGCGCCATGGCGAGGGGCGCGGGCGGGCTCCGCGGCTCGGGGACGCGAGGGTGGCGCGCTCATGGCCCGGCCCCGGCCCTGGCCCGCGCTCCCCGGACACCCTGGGCCCGCTCCGCGGCGGCGGCCAGGGCTCCCGCCGCCATCTTCCCAGCCAGCCGGCCCGCCCGGCCGCGCCGTGCGCCTGCGCGGCCTCGCCCCGCCCCCCAGTCATGGGCGGGGCTCGTAACTACGAACTCCCATTGGCCCAGTCGGCGCGGGCTCGGTTCCCGGGGGCGGGACCCCGCCCAGCACCGCCCACACGGGGCCTGGGCACCGCCCCCCGGGTGCTGACAGCGACGGCGGCTCGCGCGGGTCAGCGGCAGATGCGGCCCCGGTCGCAGCTGGTCCGGGAGCTCCCGGCTCCTACGCCGGGGCGGAGAGGGGCCGGGTTTCGCTCCAGCGAGCTCCCGAGGCTTCCGCTGCACCCCGGGGCTGTCAGTTTGGAGGAAGGCAGAAGGGCCCAACCCTGCCCTCCGGCCTCCCTGGTCCCTTCAGGGGCTGCTAGCCTGGCGACTGCCGGGGGAGAGCTCAGGGCTTGCACTTGGCGTTCGCGGCCCTTGGATGGCTCGGGCCCCACCTGGAAGCCCCACCTAGCTGGGATGAGACATTGAACACAAGTCCTTTAAAAAGTTGCGCTGGCCGTCCCGCTGTGAAGAGCCGCGTCCTAAGCCGTGAGCGCTGGAGGCCGCCCCGGTGCCTGGGAGAAGACTGCACCCAGCAGAGTCCCTGACAGTGCCCACCACCCACAAGGACCAGGGCTGTGCAGGGCCCTCCCGCGGTGCCACAGGGATGGGCAAGGGGGACACGGGGTCTACGGCAGGACAGGCGAGGAGAGGAGCTGCAGAGGTGGAGAGAGTGAGCTGGCAGGACTGGGCTTGTTTTCAGATGCTTGGCTGCGCCAGAACCTATGAAGGAACGAACTGCTGGCATCCGTATTCCACTCCCTTGCAGGAGCCGGCTGGAGAATGAATGAAATTCAACCCAGCGACAAGAACTGAGAGACCCTACCAGGGGTACCCTGTCCCCGGCGCCCCTCCTGGGGCACAGGCCCAGTCACACCCTCCTCTGCTCCTGTCTGGTACTGGGTACATAGGCTGAGAAGTCCTTCTTTTGGTCCCGGCTGGTTTCCATCACGTATACCCAAAAAGACCCTCGTTACCGCAGGACCACACCATTGAGCTCTGCGTAGGGCGGACAGGCAGGGTCCCTGGCAAGTCCTCTGGCCCCTAAGCCCAGGGCTGGCTGTCCCTCAGACGCTGTGGAGACCCTTCGCCCCACCCTCATGCCCTAAGGAGCCCACTCCTTGCAGCCCTCTCAGAGACGCCTCAGGGTCAAGCGTAGGTTTAGGGTCCTTCTAGACCATGACACCCCCACCACTGAGCTTCTCACCATTGGGTCTCCTGACCACTGCATTGTCCGGGTTGCCGTCAGAGGTGCTTGCTTCTGCCTGCTTCCCCCTCCTCCGGAGAATTGTGCTTGTTCTCTCGCCTCCTGTCTCCACAGCAGAGTCAACCTCCTTATAGGGAGTGACTCTCTCTGGCTTCCTCCTTTCCTCCTCTTACCCCCACCCAATGTGACTCCCATTGCCTGTCATCTTGCCCATGTCCTCATCAGCCCACTGTCCCCGCCTGGCAAACCTCAGCCACTCACAGTCCTGCACCGCCATATAGTGCAGAGTGGCCGTGATGACCCCATGGTCCAACTGCAGATGGACATTCTCCCCTTGCCCAGCCTGCTGATGTCTGGTCAGTCTCTGATCCCACCTGCTGTGTCTCAGAGATGACCGCACCGGCCCTCCTTCACAGAGGAAACAAAGCCATCGGATGGAAGGCCTTGTGTTGCATTGCCCCCAGGTTGCCCCCCACACCCCAACTCCCCCTCCCCCCCACCACTTGCTGTTCCCTATCAATGCCCCCTATTCTCAATCTTTTTCTCCCTACGGATCCTGGACATCAGGATTAAACTCAATCTCCCCACCTTTTCTTCTTTTTAATTTTTTAAATGTTTTATTTATTTTTGAGAGAGAGACAGAGTGCGGGCAGGGGAGGGGCATAGAGAGAGGGAGACACAGAATCTGCAGCTGGCTCCAGACCCTGAGCTGTCAGCACAGAACCCGAAGCAGGGCTCAAACTCATGAACCATGAGATCATGACCTGAGCCGAAGTCAGACACTCATCCGACCGAGCCACCGAGCTTGCACCCTAGCTTTTCTTGCCCCACACAGATTTCTTCATTAGAGAGTTCTTACAACATTCACCAGCACCACATGCCTCCTGTGGCCCAGTCTCTGCTCACCAGGGAAACCTCTGGTCTTCTTGCAAATTTCCACAGGTGAGCAGGTCCTGCAATGGAGGATTACTGAAAGAAGCCCTTCGGTTTCTCCTTGGAGGGCACGTGGACAGTTACAGACAATAAGTACCATGAGGTGTGCTATAGAGGGGTCTGTGGGATCGTGGAGGGGGCCTCTCATCCAGTCGGGAGGGACAGGGGCAAAATAAGCAGGTAGACTGAGACCTGAGGGCCAGAGGACACGCCATCCACCTGTGGGGTTTGGGGAGGTAGAACCCCAGGCCCAGGAACGCAGCGAGCCATGGCCTGTGAACTTCACTGAGGTCTCCCTCCACTTTCCCAGATTAAAAATCTTGTGGAGACAAAGAAGTTTGATTTAATTTTTCTTTATCGGAAGGGTGAGTGATGTGATCACCTTTGAGTTTTGGAAAGATGGCCCTGGAATCAGTGTGCCAGACAGATTGGGGGGAGGGGCTGGCAAGAGGAGAAGCCGCTGCCCCGGGGGCCTCTGCCCACCCCTTCCCCGGCTGTTCCTCCAGAGCTGGCATGCGGCTTCTGTCCCCTCTCTTCACTCTCTGTGGACAGAGCTCACCATACCTCTCACCTCCCAGAGCCTTGCCATCTATGAAACCCCAGAACTGTGTTCCAGGTCTGCCCTCTCTTCAGCCCAGACCCATGAGGCCAGACGGCAGCCGGACACCTCTGCCAGGATGACCTCAGGGAGCCAACCCCTACCCTCTCTCTAGGGGCTCCTGCATCAGCAAACAGAGCGGTTGACGCTCCTCACCTGCCCTCCAGTGACACTCCTTTCTCTCTGACCCGGCTGCTCTGCCCCACACACCCCTCCTGCTATGCAGCATTTTTCTAAGATAAATATGATGGCATCACTCTCCTCCCCCAGCTGGTAAAAATAAATAAACAAATAGAAACCAGAATAACTGCTGATGCCTCCCTACCTTCCTCAGGACGTGAACCAAGCTCTTTCATATGGCATGTGTTCAACACTTGTTGATTTATTCATCCAGCAAATGTTTATTGAGCTCCCATGGTGTGCACAGCAGGGGGAACAGAGAGTGACCAGGTCATCCGTGATGACTTTACAGAGGGAGCTGGACTGGGGCAGCCAAGACAGAAGAGGAAATGTGACGGACACAGAGATGCTCAGATGATCAAAGAAACATCTGGGGTGGGGATGATGGGGTGATTATCCCTTCCCAGACTGACAAAGACACCAAGACCTGCTAACGTCGAATCCATTATCGGTTGACAGTGGACTGGCACAGGCTTCGTGGAGAGGAAGTCGGCAACGACTGTCAGCCCAAACACAGGTTCACCTGCAACCAGAATTTCCACTTCTGGGAAAGTATCCTTCACGGACACTTTTGTGAGCTCACAACAGAAGGGTTCTTACTCTTGGAAAGACTGGAAATGGCCTGATTGCTCATTAATAAAAATCAGTTAAGTAGTTACAGAGCACCTACGTATTGGAGTAGGGCCAACCGTAGGAGAGAATGGAGGTCTCGGGGTGCCTGGGTGGCTCAGTTGGTTAAGCGTCTGACTTCAGCTCAGGTCATGATCTCACAGTTTGTGAGTTCGAGCCCCACGTCGGGTTCTGTGCCGACAGCTCGGGACCTGGAGCCTGCTTCAGTTTCTGTGTCTCCCCCTGCTCATGCTTTCTCAAAAATAAATAAAACATTAAAAAAAAAAAAGAATGGAGGTCTCTCTGTTTACATATATTTTGACTCACATGTGCGTGCGTAATACACACACACTACCACCTGCCCCCAGCTAAATATACTAGCATACATAAGAGAAAGTCGGGAATGGGATGCCCACCCAGAAGAATCCATAGTGGATGGCGATGCAAGGGTCTCACGTTGTACTTAAACTTCTTACAAAAACCGTTCAGGACTTCGGTAGTGTGGAAAAAGAGGGTAGAGGTTCTTCAGAACACAGCTGCGAGGGATCTTGAGGAAGGGTCTCCAAATCACCTTTGTGAGGAACTGAATATCTAGCCTGCGTTCTCCAGCCGTGATTCTGGCCAGGCTCCCAGGCCGCTCATCAGGGCAGACATTTGAGGAGCCGACCCTCGGGACCAGGAGGTGGTGGGTGGCTGGCTGACTGCACCCCTACCGCCCACTCCTAGAAGACTGCCAGGCTCCAGGACAGTGTCCCCCACCAGAAGGCACCAGAGATGAGGCTGGTGGCCGCTGGGGTCCCTGGCCAGTCGCTGAGCACTTCCCAGTGAGATGGGGCCCCTGTCAGGCTAGGCAGGAGCGGGCAGCAGGACGGCTGGCCGGCCTCCCGCCCCGCTGGGGCATCCGGCTCCGCCTCCTCCTGGAAAGACTATTTAGATCTGGTGATGCGGAGGCCAGGTCTCCGGCAGGACCCACAGACGGCAAACTGGCTGAGGAGGTCCTCCACCTGCCAGGTGCCCTCTGCCCAGCCCACAGACAGCAACCCCCCGGCCCGCTTCTCGCCTGAGACCCTTTCGCCGACAGACACAGGTACAAGCTTGGCTGTGTCCACGCCGCCTGCACCCCTCATCACCGGGGCTTGCCAATGTGCCGGGCTTAGGGGTGGCTGGCGGTGAGGACTGCCCCCCCACAGCTACCTGGCTCACACTCTTTCCAGCCCCGCCCCCATGGCCCGGCCCCTGCCGGTCACATTCGGTTGCATCAGCCTGCTCTGCCTGCTGCTCCCAGGCACACTGTCCCGCGGCCTGGGCGGGAGCCAATGGCCTGCCCCACCTAGGTGAGTGGGGTTCACACCAGCCCAAACCTCGGGGCCTACGGGGAAGGAAACCAGAATCCCTGGGGAGGCCCCCCTCGATCTCCCCCTCCCTGGACCCCCCCCCCACTCTTCCTGCAGTGGGGAAATCACCCCCTGCCACTAAGCCTTGCCCCCTAAGTGAGAAGCCAGCAAATGGGCCTTCAGCAAATCCTGAGCAGGGCAAGGGACCCCTCTTTCTTGGCCTCCCTCCCAGGGCACTCCCCTCCCCTATGAGTAGAGGAACCACTTCGAGGAGAGGTTGGCTAGGAGAGGGGAGGCTGGAGGGATCCCCAGGATTGCCCACCTTCCTCCACCCCCAGGGGAAGGCTGGGGGGGGGGTCACTCGGGTCGTGAGCACGGTGACCCACAGAGTCCAGGGGTGCCCTTTGCCCAGGTAAATGGACACGTGGCCTGGGCTACTGAGATGGCTGAGAGCCAGGACCCAAGCCCAGAGCTCACAAGGGGCGGCGGGCTTCCCCTGGCCTGCTGGATAATGACGTGGGGGCTGCGGGCTTCCCCTGGCAGTGACCCCAGGCCTGTGTGGAGGGGAAATTGGGTGCTTTTGGAGGGTCCCTAAAAGGTTTGGCCATCAGGTTTACTTCCCCCAAACCCCTCTGCAGGGAGCCTCCAGCCTGGGCCCCTTCCGGTGGCCTGAAGCCGGGACACCCTGCCATTCAGCCTGTGGTCTGGAAGCTACACCAGGCCCTCCAGCCACAGAGGAGCGCCAACCGAGCCCCCGCCATGGGTCGCCCTCTCCGGGGTGGCCCCCACCGACACGTGGGCCCCCGCAGGTCCCGAGCCCAGCTCCTGAGGGTGGGCTGTGTGCTGGGCACCTGCCAGGTGCACAACCTCGGCCACCGCCTATGGCAGCTGGTTGGGTCAGCCGGCCCACGGGACTCAGCCCCCGTGGACCCCAGCAGCCCCCACAGCTATGGCTGAGATGGAGCAGGACAGACCTCTGTCTGTCCCGGCCAGGATGCCACCCCCCAACCCAGTCCCAAAGCTGCACCTGGGCCCCCCTGCCCCCACCCAGCCCCGCGGACTTCCTACAAACACCAATAACCAGAATAGTGTGCAGGCCCCCAAGGCTACTCCCGCCCCACCCCACACCCACCTGGTCCTGTAGCAAGCAACCTTGACCGGTTTTGGACGAGGAAGGCCGTGCACATGTGTCGACCCCAGCAGGTCTGCAGGCAGAGTCTGGACTCATGAAAGGGGCTTCAGAGGGGAGGGGCAGCCCAAGGATGTGGGGCAGGATACCCAGGGCCACGCTGGGCCAGCACAAGGTGGGCCAGTGTGGCCCCTTCCCCGCTGGTCCGGAGTCATCAGATTAGGCCCTGGCTTTGGGCACGCGCACTTGGCCTGTCCCAGGTGCCCAGCCTTTCCATTCCCTGTGCCCTGGAGACTGGGAGGGCAGCAGGAAGGAGGACCCCCTGTGGTCCCCATCCCCAGAGCCTGAGTGAGAGAGGACAGGCCATGTCAAAGTGGAGACCTACCCCCCCCCCCGCACCCCCTCCCCCCGCAGCTGGATAGCAGGGAGCCTGGGAAAAGCCCTAGAGATTCAGGAACCACACTGGGGCTGAGCAGATGCCCCTTCCCATCCCTCTGGGCGGGGTGGGGCTGGGTGGGGCAAGATCTCCAGCCCAGGTAGGCCCAGTCAGAACCATTCCACCTCAGGTGGGGTGGGGTAGTCCAACAAGGGTGGGGGCGCCACAGGCTATACAATCTCCCCGGCCCCACCCTGCCCTGCTCTGGGATTTACTGGGGCAAACTGGTGGACAGCAGGAGGCTGGAGCCGGCTTGCCTAGAGTTGGGGAAGGTGGATTGTCCTTCAAGGCTTAGAACAAGGTCTTCAGCCAGTTCCCGGTGTAGGTCCACCCCGGGTAGGGCCTTTACATGCTGTGATACCTGAGACTTTGCTAGTCCCTCATTACTGACACCCCCATGCCATTGGGACATGACCCAAGGTTCAGAAAGGAAGTTTCCATTACTTGGCATACACTCATAATGGCACTTACTCTGTCAACATTTGCCCTCGTCCCCTTCTCAGCCACCCTGTGAGGGGAGTGCTATCATTATCCCGTCTCTAGAAGCAGAAACTGCAGCCACAGAGGTCGGGGAAGTGTCTACTGTCATCGCAGTGCCCTCCCACAGAACCCCTCAGATGCCCTGCCCCCCCCCCATTCCCACCCCTGAGGGTGGGAGCATTTCCAGGACACCATTAGGCCCTGTGGAGACAGTTCAGGCTGGTCCCTGCCCGGAATTGCGGGTGGGAAGCAGATCAGGGCAGGCTGCCTGGAGGAAGCCTAGGTCTGAGGATTGCAAGGCTCCCAGGAGAGCCGAGGGTGGAGTCCACAGGAGGCATGAGAATGGCCGGGGAAGCCCCCCCACCCCTACTCCCAAAGCAGCTGAGAGAGGCTGGAACCAGCGTAAGTGGGGGTGGAAGAGGCCGGTGGGCCAGGCCTCAGAGCCATATGCCTGTGGTCCCTGAAGGGTGTCATCAGAGCAGGCAGGGGTCGCAGGGCCAGGAAGACTGGGGAGAGAAGAGAAGGGGTCTAGGAGGGTCAAATTGGGAGAGTTAGGAGCTCCACTTGGCCGAGACCGCCCCGCCCCCGGCCGCCCCAGGCTTCCCATACTGGGCCTGTGTGTTGTCTGGTCCTCTGTACAAGCTGTTCCTCTGCCAAGGACACCCCCACATTGCCCCTTCCTCACTGGTCAGAGCTGCCAGACCCCCAGAATTCCATGCCCTTGTTGAGGAACTGCGCCAGTTCGGGGTTCATTTTCCTCGAAGCAGGATGGACTGTTGACCTCAAAGCATCCCTGTGCCGGGCCATGTGGTCGCAGCATTGCACGTGGCATCCACCTGGCCCCTGAGCTCCAGGCCATGTCTGGGCCACCTACATGATGCTCCCTGATGCTAAGCTCACCCGACTCCCGCCAGCCTTCTCCTCTGTCTCCCTCACGCAAATCCTGTCGGCTGGCCATTTGCTCCTTTTTCTAGTCCAAGCCGCCACCTGCTTTTGGGGTGATGGCTCCAGCCACCTCCCTGGACCCTCCCTCCATTCCTTCAGCAAATGCTTGCTGAGCATGTGAGAGAAGCATTAGTGAATACCCCCTCCCAACTGACACCATAGTAGAAGGAGACAGTGAAATGGACACGTTGCCATTTCAAATGGGGGGCCCCAGCACTCTCCCCGTCTATTCTCAGCACTGGCAGGAGGAGACCATCATCGTAAGAGCAGCACACCCTACCCAAACATCTTGTCTCTGAAGCTGAGTGGGTGCTGAGACCCACACGCCCGAGGGGGGGGTGTAGACTGACACCTTGACACCTTCGTCCCCTGTCCTCTCTCTCTCTGCCCCCCAGATGACCCGACCATACTCAGCATCCCCCCCACCCCCACCCCCCATCTTCCTCAAGTGCACCGGCCTTTCCAATATGAGACAATGGTTGGTTTTGCGGTGTCTGCCTCCTACTTGGAGAACCTGTCAGCTCCCGGGCAGGCATATTGATCAGTTGGGTCCTGGCTATGTCTGCCTGACCTGGTCCATGCCTGATGAGTGCTAGCTGAATTCATCTCTACCCTGACTCCGGATGGAGCCCCTCACCTCAAAAGCCAGACAAAGATCACCACCACCCCCGTCTTGACCAACCTTTAGCCAGGCTGCTCCACTGGGCCTCACCCAGTATTAACAAGTGTCCCCTGCCCCTGAGATCTGATCACCTGGCCTGCCTTTAGCAAGGATCCCCCAACGTCTGTGTCTCCCCTTAGCAATCTTCTGTCCATTGACCCCCCACTCTGCTTATTGGCAGTCAACCCCCTGCTGTCTTTGTTGGATTCTGTCTCCCTTATTGCAATAGTCACGAATAAAGTCTTTCACTCTCACTTAGCAAGCGTCAGGGTAACTTTTCCTATAAACCCTGCCCTTCTCATAATCCCAGGTGCCTGAGGCTGATGGGTGGGGCTGGGGTCTGCACCACCTGTTGGGAGGGGCCTACTGTGGGAAGGGAGGTGTTTAAGGCCCTCGGAGGAAGAGCAGGAGGCCGGTGGTGGAGCTGGAGCGGACGTCAGGCCTCCAGGTCCTAATCAGGTCAGTTGCCCAGAGAGGCTGAAATCAGGAAGAGGGGGCCGGGGCCGGGGCCTCTGGGAGCTGCTCCCGTGCTGACACATTAACTTCTGAGGCCAGGAGGAGGGTGGATGGTCACTCATTACCGAGGGCCAAGGCCAAGGGGCTGGGTGGTGTCTGGTCACTTATGTAACCTGTGGGCATATATAGGGGCACACGGCCCGTGGGACTCTGACCCACCTGCCAACTCTGCTCCCTCAAGATGAAGGTGGCTGTGGTGAGTACTCCAGACCCAGCGCACATGTGGCCCCACTGACTGATCACCCAGCGGCTGGTTGTCCCTCGTGGAGCCGCAGACCCCCGCCCTCTCCAAGCTGGTTCCCACCAGCCTGCTGGTCCCGGTCAAAGGGCTCCCTCCTTCCTGTCCTCCTCCTGCTGTCTAGCTGGGGCAAGGGTCAGCAGCCCCACCCCAGGCTCCCTGCAGACCCAGATCTTGAGAAGGAGATGCCGGGTGCCATGCGCTCCTATGCAGCATCCCGGGCACCCGGGCCTCACCCGGGAAAGCAGGAGTCCTGCTGACATCCACTTTGCAGATAAGGAAATCGGAGCGAGGTCGCCTCAGACTGTCATTGTGCTTGGGAGGGGCTGTGCCCTGCTGCCCACCTTTTAGGCTCTGGTGCCCCGTGGGGACGTCCTCACTTCCTCATGGAACTGGCATCAAGGCGAAATGGGTTTCATCCTCCACCCAACCAGGGCCCAGACCCTTCACTGGTCTACCGGCCCGATGTGGACCCAGAGGCAGCCAAAGACAAGGGCAGCTTCCGAAACTACACCGTAAGGACCCCACCGCTTGCCACCCTCCTCCCGCCCTGCCCCAAGCCCAACCCCACCTCAGCCCCATCTTTTCCTGGGGAGCGCAGCATTGTCCCCTTTTGCACAGCTCAGGGGCTGCCTTTGGGCAGCTCCCATTCACACTTGTGGGGCCAAGCCTGGGAGACCAGAGCAGTGGGCCCCAAGGGTGTGAAGGGCAGGGATGGGAGCCTCCCGGCTGACCTTCTGGCTTGCAGTCTGGCCCGCTGCTGGACCGTGTCTTTGCCACCTACAAGCTTATGCACACGCAGCAGACCGTGGACTTCGTCAGGAAGAAGGTACTTGGCAGCTCTCTGCTGCAAGTCCAAGGGTGGGACTGCCCCCACCCCCCCCACCCCCACCCCCCGCCCCCAGGCCGAATGGATGGAGAGGGATCGGGCCCTGATCCCGCCAATACCATGGCCGTGCTGACATCCCCTTCCTGGCCTAGCACACCCAGTTTGGGGGCTTCTCCTACAAGAAAATGACTGTGCTGGAGGCTGTGGCCATGCTGGACGGGCTGGTGGACGAGTCGGACCCAGACGTGGACTTCCCCAATTCCTTCCATGCCTTCCAGACTGCTGAGGGCATCCGGAAAGCCCACCCTGACAAGGGTGTGTCCCCTTCCTGGGGTGGGCTGCAGTGCAGGGCCAGATGGGGGTCTTCGCCCGTTCCTGACTTCACCCCTCAGTTCCAAGCCTTCTCCTCTGCCCACTAGCCTGCTCTGTCCCTCTCCCTCCCAGACTGGTTCCACCTCGTGGGGCTGCTGCATGACCTGGGGAAGGTCCTGGTTCTGGCAGGGGAGCCCCAGGTAAGGCCAGAGGTGGAGGGGTGCAGCAGGTTGGGGCTGGGGCAGCCTGGGTTCAGGGATCTGGGCTCTGGAAACCCCCCACGTGGGCAGGGCAGTCACACCCACTGTGCTTGCCTGTCCCCAGTGGGCAGTTGTTGGAGACACCTTCCCAGTTGGCTGCCGTCCCCAGGCCTCTGTGGTTTTCTGTGACTCCACCTTCCAAGACAACCCCGACCTCCAGGATCCTCGATACAGGTGCTCCTCCCTGGCGACTGGTCTTCCTCTTCCCCACAGTGCACCTCAGCCCCTCACCTTCTATCTTTCCCTGCAGCACAGAGTTCGGCATGTACCAGCCCCACTGTGGGCTAGAGAACGTCCTCATGTCCTGGGGCCATGATGGTGAGGCCAGTTAGAGCCGGGCAGTGGGGAAGATGGGGACCATGGTGGGGGCCATGGCTCTGGGTGCTTTGGGGTGACACCTTGTCTCCCACAGAGTACATGTACCAGATGATGAAGTTCAACAAATTCTCTCTCCCACCGGAGGTAGGTGGGGGGAGGAGCTAAACCAAGAACACCCAGCCCTGCCCAGCCTGGCCCGGCCCAGCCCAGTTTAGCCTGGCTCAGTTCGGCCAGCCTGGCCCTGCCCGGCTGGGTGTGACTCCCTTCTGCCCTCAGGCCTTCTACATGATCCGATTCCACTCCTTCTACCCTTGGCACACGGGTGGCGACTACCGGCAGCTGTGCAGTGAGCAGGACCTGGCCATGCTTCCCTGGGTGCAGGAGTTCAAGTACGGCCATTGCTGTGCAGGGCTGGGTGGAGGGGAATGGAGGGTGGGGGGGCGGGGGGACGTGGGGGGCTTCCTCACGAGGCACTGCCCCTCCCCTGTTGCAGCAAGTTTGACCTCTACACCAAGTGTCCAGATCTGCCGGATGTGGACGAGCTGCGGCCCTACTACCAGGGGCTCATTGACAAGTACTGCCCTGGTGTGCTGAGCTGGTGACCGGCCTGCCCACCCTGCCCAGGCCTGGTCAGGTGCCCTGGGGTGACAGCCAAGGTTGGGGGGACTCCACGTGCACATCTGCGGTCAACACTCCCTGTCCTGGTGGCCACTCTGCCCAGTGGCAATAAAGACCTTGAAGCAGCTTATGAGTCTGACCTTCACTGAGGCGGGGGTCTGTTGTGGCCGCAGTAGCCTCTTGGACATGTGTGTCCACTCCTGCCACCACATGCATCTTGTTCCGCTTGCCAGCTCCGGCATCAGCATCTGGGGTTGCCCTGCCCCTGCTCACGTTCTCAAAACAAGTCCTTAAAAACAAGACAAAGCAGAACACTTGCTAGCTAGGAGAGCAGACGGCATAAAAGCTCATGGACCGTGTGCAGGGTAAGTGCAGTGAGCTCCAGCCACGGATAGGACCCCAGGGCCTTCCCGTGCCCCACGGTGCAGCCCTCGCCTGGGGTGGGCAAACCCCAAGTATGTGTCCCTCAGCACTACAGTTTAGCACCGGATTCCCCACTACCTTCTAGCAGCTTATTTCTTTATATTTCTTTCAATGTTTGTTTATTTTTGAATGAGAGACAGAGCGTGAGCAGGTGAGGGGCAGAGAGACAGAATCCAAAGCAGGCTCCAGGCTCTAAGCTGTCAGCACAGGGCCCAAGGCGGGGCTCGAACTCACGAACCTAGCCGTGAGACCACGACCTGAGCCGAAGTCGGACCCTCCAGCGACTGAGCCCCCCAGGCGCCCCTCTAGCAACTTATTTCTTGGACAAAAGTGGATCGAGGAATTTCCTTCTGTTGAGATTTTGCTAATTGCATCCCCGTGGTATTTACTAACATTTCTCTGGTATTTCCTACTGCGTGCACATAGAGGCTTAATCAGATTAAGACTTGGCTTGTGGGGGCAAGGGTGCTTTAGAGGCAGTGGCATATTCTTTCCCAGGGGCCACAGGCTGTCTTTTGTGGTGTGGAAGCCACTCTGTTCAGGTCCACCTAGCAGCCCTAACCCATTAGAGGGCGGAGCTATGATGTCCTGGCCCCCGGCCTCCTCAGTCATCTGAGGGAACACTGCTTAAAGAGAAGCTTCCTCCCCTGCTTGCGATCTGGCTCTCTCTCTCAAAAATAAGTAAGTAAACATTTAAAAAATATTAAAAAAAAAAAAAGAACATGTAGATCTCAGCACATTTGTGCTTTGGTTCCTTGATTTTATCACCCTCGCTGGTACTCAGACCCCCCCTCGGCCAGGGCTGGGGTACAGCTTCCAGATGGCTCCCAGGTCCTTCTGACATGACTGCAGCAGTCTCTGGTGGGTGTCCTGCTGTCTGGTGATAAGACACCCAGACTGTGGTAATTTCCTGTGTTTTTGTAACAAATTACCACAAATTTGTTGGCTTAAAGCAAAAATTTATACTCTCGAGTTCTGGAAGCCAGAAGCCTGAGATGACAGTGTTGGGCAGAGTTGTGCTCCCTCCACAGGCTCCAGGGAGGAACCATCCTTGCCTCTTCTGGCTTCGGGGGGCTGCCTGCACGCCCCGGCTTGTGACTCCACCTCTGCTCTGTCTTCTCATGGCTTCTCCATTTACCTGTACCTTCTGCCTCTCTCTTATGAGACACAGTCATGGCACCGGGCCCAAGATGATCCCTCATCTCAATATCCCTAACTTCATCACATGCACAAGATGCTTTTTCTTTTCCTTTTTTAAGTTTATTTTGAGAGAGAGAGAGGGAGAGCATGCATGAGTGTACAAGTGGGGGAGGGGCAGAGAGAGGGAGAGAGAGAATCCGAAGCAGGCTCTGCACTGTCAGCACAGAGCCCAATTTGGGGCTCGAACCCAAGAACCATGAGATCATGACTTGAGCCAAAGTTAAGAGCTGGACTTTCAACCGACTGAGTCCCCCAGGGGCCGCAAGATGCTTTTCCTTTTTTTTTTTTTTTTAATGTTTATTTACTTTTGAGAAAGAGGGAGACAGAGTCAGAGCGGGGGAGGGGCAGAGAGAGAGACACACACACACACACACAATCCAGGCTCCAGCCTCTGAGCTGTCTGCACAGAGCCTGAAGCGGAGCTTGAACTCAGAAACCCCAAGACCATGACCTGAGTTGACTTCGGAGCTCAACTGACTGAGGCACCCAGGTGCCCCAAGATGCTTTTTCTAAATAAGGTCATGTTTACAAATTCCAGGGATTTGATGCGGACACCTTTGGGGGGCTGTTTGTTCTCGAGCCCCTCCAGAGCTTTTCAGTTGTAATCCGAAACGAGCCGCCATTGGCAGAGGGCAGGAAGATGCCAAAGGGACAGGCCGCTCCAGGTTAGTAGGTGGCAGGTTTAACAAGCAAGGGAGCCTACATGTGAGGCTTGTCTGGGGCGACCACAAGACTCCTGGGTCTTTGCATCTGCCCGCGGGAATCTTAGAGGTTTAGGGGCACCCGGCTGGCTCAGTCGGTAGGGTACGTCACTCTTGATCTCAGGGTCATGAGGTGGAGGCCCACGCTGGGCGAGAGATTATTTTTTAAAAACTAAGGATAGAATCTTGAAAGTTTACACTCAGCACTTAAGCGGCTTCAGTCACATGGACGGTCCAGTTGGTCTCCACCCCACATCGCTATCCTTGGAGCAGCTTCGGGGGTGGGGGGCAATGGGATGCACACGGCAAAGACGGGGGAGGGGTGAGGAGCCCTCGGTTGCCAGGGTCCAGTTCACGGGTGCAGGTGGTAATGTCCTCCCCACGACCTTCCCCAACAGCTTACCCCGGAGGCTGCCCCAGACCTGGAAGCTGCCACTTCAGGGAGCCCTGGCTTCTCTGAGGGGGAGATGGTATTTCATATCCACACGTTGGGGGCTAAAGACTCACTCTTGAACATTTGCCTCCACTCCACCCCCTGGTGTGGCCACTGGAGGTGGGGTTACCCACCGCCTTCCCCGCCCTGCTTCTCCCTGTGTACCTCTCCCCTGCTCCCACCTCAGGAGAGTGCGGGCTCAAATGTGTCGGACTTGCTTCCTTCTGGAAGACTGTTCTCTTGCACCATCCCTGGGCAGCCTCCCCAGTAGTGGGCAACCTCTGCCACTCCCTCCGGTGAACTCTGGCAGTGCAAGTGCAGGGTCCCTCCCTGGAGCTGCTCCATGGGGGGGGGGGGGGGGCGGGCGGTGCTCGGCAGGCTGAGTCTCTGGATCCAAAGGTACCGTTCAGATCTCATCCCTGGGGGGCCTTCCCCGTGCAGAGCAGAAGAGGCCATCTTTGCTCCTGTCCCCAGTCCCCAGACCCTGTCTGTGTCCCTTGAGATAGCACCAGGGTGGGTAGCGCAGTGTGGGCCAGGGCCCCATCTTTCTGTCCCCCTGGGGACTATCAGGCCTCACTGGGCTCCAGGCACTGAGGCAGCCGAGGAGCCTGCAGGCAGGAGGAGGGCTTGGCTCTCCGGCTTGCTGGCATCCCCACCCTGGCCCCTACCCCTGCAGCGTCCCTCTTCTTGCTCTAGCCGCCCTGGTCTGCCTCTCCCCGTCGCTCCAGGCTCAGCCTTCCAGGGCGCCTCTGATTCGTCAGGTTTCTCTTTGAATGGGCCCGTGGGTTCCCTCCGAGAAGGTGGGTTGCAAGCAACAGAGCCTTAGAGGAATCTGGAAGTTGTTCTCGGGCTCATCTAAGGCAGAAAGTTGGAGCGCTGTGCGGGAACCGGAGGGGACCCGGCAGTCCGCGGCCTGCTGGAGCAGGAAGCTCGTGGATGGCCAGGCCTGGGGGACAACGAGCAAGCACTGGAGCAAGGGGGCTGCTCCCAGGGCACAGACGGCCCAAGAAGGAGATAATGGCAAGTTCAAATCTTTCCATCTCAGGCTCCAGGCATGGCCTGAATGCAGAAACGATCTGCACTGAGACAGTGGTTCTTCTGGTGCCCCTAAGGCCCTTTCAGGGGCCCATGAGGTCACCTGCCTTTTTCACTGAGCTGACGTCCAGGGGACTCGGTGGGCCAGGGGTTTGCCCACTCTGCCACACACCAGCTGAGACTGCGTCCTGACCTGGCCCTGACCGTCCAACACCGCACACCCCAAGTCACAACAAGGTCAGTTTTACTTAAGAACGAAGTCGTAAACGTCACTAATATTCTTAAATCTCTATCTCTGAGTGTGGGTCTTTTTAATCTTTTATGTGGCAAAATGGGACGTCCGTTTTTGGACACATGAGGCGCTTCTGCTGAAGCTATAGAAGCCTTTTCCCTGGAACAACACCTACTGGACAGACTGTAGGTATTTGGTCTCGGGCATTGGGCAGGGCATTTTCTTGTTTCTTTTCTTTTTATAAAGACTTTTTAAAGTTTATTTACATTTAGAGAGAGAGAGAGAATGGGTGGGGCAGAGAGAGAATCCCAAGTAGGCTCCAAGCCATCAGTACAGAGCCCGACACGGGGCTCGATCTCATGAACCGTGACATCATGACCTGAATTGGCAGGCATTTTCTTAAAAATGAACAAAATGAGCCTGTCGCTTCAAGAAAAACAATGGTAGCATTTGTTGCCAATAATAAAATTTAGCTTTCAAGCAAAAACAGGATTTGGGAAAACCTGTGCCCGCAGCTGTGAACATGACAGCTTCCTTAGACTCGGTTTTAGGATGAGATTGGTGGTGATACTAATGAATGGGATTTTTTTCAGGTCATACGATGTCACGCGTCAGCATTCGGAAGACCGGTGTAACTCAATGAATGGATATTGTCTAAATGACCAACATATGATGCTCCTTGCATTGTGTAGGATGCACCAGTGGGTTCTCATGGGACAGAGGACAAAAAGTTCATTGGGATGGCTTCATATTCCAATTGCAATGAACCACCGAGAAGTGACTATGTGTAGTTTTGATACGGTATTAAAGAAGAACACCCACGGTGATCTGAAAAAGTTTCTAAAATATTCTTCCCTTTTCCAGCTACATATCTGTGTGAGGCCAGGTTTTCCTCATATACTTCAACCAAAAACATACTGCAATAGTTTGGCCAAAAAAGCAGATATGAGAAGCCTGACATTAAAGAGATTTTGCAAAAACGTAAAGTATGCTACTCTTGGGGCTCCTGGCTGGCTCAGTTGCTAGAGCATGTGACTCTTGATTTCAGGGTCATAAGTCGGAGCCTCATGTTGGCTGTACTTTACTTTTAAAAACAAACTAACAAAAAAAAAATCTATGGCACTCTTCTTAATTTTTTTGAATACAGTTATTTTTCATTAAAAATTTGTCTTCATGGTAATGTGTAGTGAGCTTATTTATATGGTTAAATAACATTAGTAAGTAAATAAAGAATTTCTCAGTTTAATTTCAACGTGGTAGATATTGATAGATATAATACCTCCGAAACAAAAGCTCTTTGGAGTCCTCAATTTTTAATGTTTATTTATTTTTTTGAGAGAGAGAGAGAGGGAGAGACAGAGCATGAGCAGGGGAGGACCAGAGAGAGAGGGAGACACAGAATCCAAAGCAGGCTCCAGGCTCTGAGCTGCCAGCACAGAGCCCCACGTGGGGCTCGAACTCAACACCGAACTGAACCATGAGATCATGACCTGAGCCGAAGTCAATGGACGCTTAAGCTTAACTGAGCCACCCAGGCACCCCAGGGTGTCCTCAAGCTTTAAGAATATGAAGGAGTCATGGGGCACCTGGATGGCTCAGTTGGTTAAGCGTCTGACTTCGGTTCAGGTCATGATCTCGCGGTCTGTGAGTTCAAGCCCTGCGTCGGGCTCTGTGCTGACAGCTCAGAGCCTGGAGCCTGCTTCGGATTCTGTGTCTCCCTCTCTCTCTGCCCCTTGCCTGCTCACGCTCTGTCTCTCTCTCAAAAATAAACATTAAAAAAATTAAAAAAAAAAAAAAAGAACGTAAAGGAGTCCTGAGACCAAACAACCACCCTGTGGGC
Source organism: Acinonyx jubatus (assembly GCF_027475565.1). Lineage (NCBI taxonomy): Eukaryota > Metazoa > Chordata > Mammalia > Carnivora > Felidae > Acinonyx > Acinonyx jubatus. The sequence goes on from NC_069387.1 coordinate 139,306,064, forward strand.
TCCGTGAGGGCTGAAGTGGAGGCCATTTCTGAGCACAGCCATATGGAGCTCTCTCACCAACCTCCGGGGCCAGCAGCATGCCCCCGCCCCAGGGGTGCAGTCAATCTCCACGGCAGATGTTGTCTGTGATGCTGGGCAGTATCGTCAACACCCTTTTGTGCCAATTTAGACTTGCCGTCCTTGTCCTCTGTGCTTCCTCCAGCATCACTGTCCACTAACTCGTGAGTGCCCATCACCGACGTATCCCGCACAACACTGCCTCTGGCCAAACGTGTTCTTCCGAGAGAAAGGCGGAAAACAGAGGCTGGTATCAGTGGGCCCCGCATATGCCCCATGACCCCCAAATCAATGATCTGACGGAATAATGGAGCAGACAGGCGAAGCCCCGGCCACGGTGCCAGCTTGCAGACAATGCCCTCGGGAGTCAGGCTGCAGAGAACGCCCTGTGCGGCGAGCCTGGAGTGCAATGTCCGGGGGCCATCCAGTGAGCATCTCTCACTCCCGCACCCAGGGTCCCCTGGTGAAAGTGTTGCGGTCCATTTTGGTGACTCTGGGAATGCTGCATCGTGAAATGTGGTTCTCAAGGAAGCAATGCTTTTCCCCAGACATGGCAGCGCTTCCCTGGGACTGGACATGGCTAACCACACAGCTGTGCGGAGTGCCTCTGCTATGGGTTGAGCAGGCAGTGTGTGACTGGTGCTGGCCTTCACGGGGAAAGGGCTGCTGGTGCAGGACTGAGAGGCCTTGGGAATGCTCCAGGTGACCCCCGGATGCCTGAGAACTGCCAAGTCTCTGGCCAGCATCGGTGGAAGACTGCAGCACCCTGTGTAGATAGGCCCAAGCAACTCCGATGCAGAGTTGCTGAAATAAACACAACCCGGGGGCCCCTGGGTGGCTCGGTTGGTTGAGCGTCTGACTCTCGGGCTCAGGTCATGATGTCACCTTTCCTGAGATGGAGTTCCAAGTCGGACTCTGTGCTGATAGTACAAAGCCCGATTGGGATTCTCTCTCTCTCTCTGCCTTTCCCTCTCTCTTCTTCAAAATGTGTAACTAAGCATTTAAACATAACCTGTATTTTTTCTTTGTTGTCCTTCAAACACTGACCATTTTTTTTTTTTTAACATTTACTTATTTTTGAGAGAGTGCAAGTGGCGGAGGGGTACAGAGAGAAGGACAGAGTATCCAAAGTGGGCTCTTCGGTGACAGGCTGACAGCAGTGAGCCCGAGGTGGGGCTTGAACTCACAAACCTCAAGATCATGACCTGAGCTGACGTCGGACGCTCAACCGACTGAGCCAGTCAGGTGCCCCCCAATTTTTGTTTTCTTCCCCGGTGGCTAACTTCACAGTCTAGCATGTGAAATGCAGAATTTGGAGACAGGATTGTGCTGAGCTCAAGGGAAGGTAGGTGTCATGCTGGAACCTGCAAGTGATGTGGGTGCAGGCACGGACCAGATTTTGGGTGCCTCTGTGCCTTGGTGTGACCTAGGGTTTTTGTGCAGGGTGTGGAATGGCCGCCTTGTATTAGTGAGACCATCGCTTGTAGGGGGAGGGGAATATACATTAGGAAGATGGATTCATCAGGGTCCTGGGCACCCCAGGGGGTTACATGTTGTGTCAGATTTCCTGTGGGTGGGGAATCTGCATTCTCATGAGTCTGGGTGGGAGGAGCCACTCTGCCCCTTGTCGCCTTTCTTTCTGGAAGCCAGAAAAGGGAGAAACGTGGCATTACCCTGGAGCTATATGGGGCCGTATTCTAACCTGGCCATGCTCGACTTCTAATTTGGAGCTGGGAATAGGCTCTCAAACCCAACTGTGTCCAGGGACAGTGTGTCTTCACTAGGCCAGGCCAGGCCAGGCCAGGCCAAGATTTTGGCCATGGTCAGTCTTAGTTGGTGGTGTGGGGGCATTCAAGAGAAGTGTTGGTTCACTGCATTTGTATGTTCATTCGTGCTTCTTTTGAAGCTTGGAAAGATTGTGTTGGTCAGACAACTGAAGGGTTAACAAATAAATTAAAATTAAATTTGTAAAGCAGTTAAAGTATTTCAGGCATTTAGGATTTACAAATTAAGGGTGCGTGGGTGGCTCAGTTGGTTAGGCGTCCGACTTCAGCTCAGGTCATGATGTCCCAGTTCGTGAATTTGAGCCCTGTGTCGGGATCTGTGCTGACAGTTCAGAGCCTGGAGCTTGCTTCGGAATCTGTGTCTCCCTCTCTCTCTGCCCCTCTACTACTACTCTCTCTTTCTCTCCAAAAAATAAACATTAAAAAAATTTTTAAAGTGGCGCCTGGGTGGCTCAGTCAGTTGAGTGTCCGGCCTTGGCTCAGGTCATGATCTCATGGCTTGTGGGTTGTCGGGCTCTGTGTGGACAGCCCAGAGCCTGGAGCCTCCCTCAGATTCTGTGTCTCCCTCTCTCTCTGCCCCTCCACTGCTCACACTTTGTCTGTCTCTCTCTCTCTCAAAAATAAATAAACATTAAAATTTTTTTTGAGAAAAAAATTACAAATTTAACCTTCCAGAGTTATTGCTAAAACCTACCAGATCTAAAAAAAAAAAAAAAAAAAGAAAAAGAAAAAAAAGAAAGAAAGAGAAAAAGAAAAGAAAAAAAACCCCAACAAAACCAAAACCCTGCTAGATTTAAATAGAGGACAGAAAATTAAAATACATGGATGGGGAGACTTAATTTTGTTAAGATGAGAATATTACCAAAGCAGGCTACAGAGCCAGTGCAATCCCACTGCACTGCATAGAAAAATCCATCCTAAAATTATTATTATTTTTAAAAATTTTTATTTATTTTTGAGAGAGAGAGTGTGTGAGCAGGGGAGGGGCAGAGAGAGGGAGATGGAGCATCCCAAGTGGACTCAGTGCTGATAGCAACGTGCCCAATGCAGGGCTCGAACTCCTGAATGGTGACATCATGATCAGAGCTGAAGTCTGATGCTCAACCAGCTAAGCCACCCAGGTGCTCCCATCCTAAAATTAACATGGAGTCTCAAGGGATCCCAAATAGTCAAAAGAGTTTGAGAGAGAAGAATGCTGGAGGACTTGCATTTCCCAATTTCAAAAGTTACTACAAAGCTACAGTAGACAAAACACGGTAGAACCATCATAAAGACAGATATACAGACCAAAGCAATAGATCAGAGATCCCAGAAATAAAGTCCTTGCATATATGGTCAGTTGGTTTTTGACAAGAGTACTGAGACCATTCAATGGGGGAAAGGGAAGCAGTCTTTTCAAAAACGGTGTTGAGGAAACTGGATACCCACATGCAGAAGATGAAATTAGACCCCTACCTCACACTATATGCAAAATTAACTCAACACGGATCAAAGACCTAAATGTAAGAGCTAAAGTTATAAAACTCTTAGAAGAAACATAGGGGGAAATCTTCCTTGAATCTGACAATGATTTCTGGGATGTGACGCCAAAGTACAAGGAAAGAAGAAAAAAGCAGATAAATTTGGCTTCATAAAAATGAAAAACTTGTGCATTGAAGAACGCTATAGAGTGAACAGTTAATCTGCAGAATGGGAAAATATTTGCAAATCATATATCTGATGAAAGGTTAATATGCAGAATATACAAAAACCTACAACTCAATAACAAAAAGCAAATAACTGATGAAAAACAGGCAAAGAATAACTAAAAAATAAAGATACAAAAATAGGGGGGCCTGGATGCCTCAGTCGGTTGAGTATCAGACTCTTGGTTTCAGCTCAAGTCAGGATCCCAGGACTGTGGGATCGAGCCCTGTGTCAGGCTCTGTGCTGACAGCACAGAACCGGCTTGAGATTCTCTCCCTCTCCCTCTGCCCCTCTCCCCTGCTCGTGTGAGCGTACTCTCTCTCTCTCTCTAAACAAAACAAAACAGGCCAAGGACCTGCATAGACATTTCTTCAAAGATATGCACATAGTCAGTGAGCACATGAAGTTGCTCAACATCGTTAGTCGTTAGGCAAATGCAAAACCCAAACTGCACGCAATACCATTTCAGACCCAATAGAATGAGTACCACCATAAAAAAAAAAAGGGGGGGGGAATAGCAAATGTTAGTGAGTATATGGATAAATTTGAAATTTGAACTGCGGTATATTCCTGGAGGGAATGTAAAATGGGGCACCTGCTGTAACAAACAGTTTGGTGTTTCCTGAAAATTTCGCCATAGAATTGCCAGGTCTTGCAATTCTCCTAGGTGTGTGCCCAAAATAATGGAAAGCAGGGACTCACACACATACTTGCCTGTCAATGTTCATTTATATCATACACAATAGCCAAAAGGTGGGAACAACCCAAATATGCATCGATGGGTAAATAAATAATCAAAATGTGGTGTAAAAACACAACAGAATAGTATCCAGCCATAAAAAAGGAGTGAAGCTCTCACACACGCTACTACGTGGATGAATCTTGGAAACACGCTGAGTGAAAGAAGCCAGAATAGACTGTGTGATTCTACTCACATGGAATGTCCAGAACAGGTAACACCACAGAGACAGCAGATGTGTGGTTGCAGAGGGCATGATAAGGAGGGGTTGCAAGATGCCAGGTAAGGGGAACGGGGGTTCCTGAGAGGATGAAGTTTTAACATGGACTAAAGTGATGGATGCACCACTCTGTGAGCCCACCGCATTTTAAGGGTGTGAATTGTATGGCACGTGAACTATATCTTAAGGAAATTTTTACAGGAAACAAAACAAAAACCGAAAAGAGATTCGCAAACTGAGTTTAAAAGCCTGAAGGAAGGGGAGCCTGGATGGCTCAGTCGGTTAAACGTCTGACTCTTGATTTTGGTTCAGGTCATGTTCCCAGGATCACAGGGTTGTGAGATAGAGCCCTGCATGGGGCTATGCGCTGAGTGCGGAACCCGCTAGGGATTCTCTCTCCCTCTGCCTCCCCGACCCCCCACTCCCTCTCATGTGTGTGTGCAGGCGCACTCTCTCTCTCTCTCTCTCTCTCTCTCTCTCAAAAAAAAAAAGTCTAAAGAAAAGCAACAGATTTTTAAAATTTATTATTTTTTTTTAACATTTATTTATCTTTGGAGAGACAGAGTGTGAGCAGGGGAGAGGCAGAGATAGGGAGACAGAATCTGAAGCAGCCTCCATGCTCTGAGCTGTCGGCACAGAGCCTGACGTGGGGCTTAAACTCATGAACCATGAGCCGAAGTCAGATGCTTAACAGATTGAGCCACCCAGGTGCCCCCAGGTTTTAAAATTTTAAATACTTTACTGTCTTCAGGCAAAAATCAATTTATAGATCATTTAATCTGCATGTAAGAGCACCTTTGAAGGCACCTGAAAACACAGGTCACAGGTCCATGTAAACCACGCGTGGCTGTGGGCACAGGCTGAGCATGGGTTGTGTTCAAATCAAAGAGGGGGCTCCGTGACATGGGGGAGGGAGCTGAGCACACTGGGGGCTGACTAGGTATCCATGGGACCAGAGCATGAGAGGTGGGGGCTGAGGACAGAGTCCGGGCCAGCTGGGCTACAAGTTCTCATGGAGGGCGGGGACCTCCTGACTGACCACAGAACCCCAAACAGAAACCTGAGTGTTGTCCTCAATACCTGCTTCCACATTTGTCTTCCTGGGTGGTCAGATGCGTTCTCCCTCCTCTGCCCTTGACCCAGGGCCTCCTCCTTCCTCTCCCCACCCACACCCTGTGCCACTCTGCCCGAGGCGTGATGGGTTTTCGTTCTGCTGAATGCTACTCAACACCTCCCTGACCTGGTGCCGTGCCGGTGGTGCCCGCCCTGCCCCTCCCGCCTGTCCTTCCTTCACCCCTGCCCAAGGGAGGTCCAGGGCTCTGACCCTTCAGCCATTCCCTGAGATGAGGAAGCAGGACAAGCAAAGAAAGCAGGGCCCAGGTTCTGGTGAGTTCTCAGGCCCTTGGATGCCTCCAGGCCCTACATTGTGCCACTGGCCTCGCAGACTTGACGCGTGGAGCGGATAGGTCGGCCAGGCCGCGCCCGAGCGTGTGCTTATGTTTGTTTCACAGAGGGGAGCGTTGAGGGCGGGAGAATGAAGGCATCCGCAAAGCCAGGCCAGCTATCAGCTGGACAGCACGAGCTGTGTCCACTACCAGAGGTAGGGGCAGGTTCGCTGTCCTCAGGACTCCAAAGTGGGAAGGAAGCATCCGACGCGTGGTCAAGCACAGAGACACCTTTATTGGTTCCTGGACCCAAATGGCAGGAGTCTCAGGACTGTCTTCCCTCTCCCTCGATGCCCCAGCAAGTCAGCCTCAGACCCTCTGGCGCAGGAGCTGTGGCTGGGGCATCAGGCTTGGATCCCTACAGAGGGAAAGGGCTTCCCCAGCCCTGGTACAATGTCCCGGCAAAGACCTTGAGCTGGGTCACATGCCTGCCTCGTGGGTCAAGGCCAGGAGATGGCGTGGGGAGGGCACGGTTGGTGTGTGTCTGGGGAGTGGGCCCTCCGCGCAGCAGGGAAGCCAGAGCCCCCCCCGGAGGATGGCACCCCATCCTGCATCTGTCACGGCAGTTGGCTAAGGCACGCTGGCTGGATCGTGTCCTGTGGCAGAAGGCCAGAGACGTGCTGGGGACCCTGACCCTCTCCGGACGTGTGGCTGACAGATGCAGCTATTTTTTCCTCCCTGGAGACTGGGAACTGCTCGTACAGTTGTCAGGGGCTGGGGCAGCTCGTTTGGTGGCAGCTCCAGAGTCCTTCTTTGGGGCTGGCCTGTGCTTCTCCTCCTTCCCCGGAGGGGAAGACCGGGGGGAATGAGGCCTTGAATGCAGGGCCTGCACGACCCTGATGGCCCCCACTGCGGCGAGGAGCCCCCAGAGCAGGGTGGAAGGCTCCAGGGGAGACAGCTGTCTCCGGACCCAGTGGAGGGCCTGGGCCAGGGTGTTGCTGGAGCTGCGGGCTCGGGGTGGGCTCTTGTCCTGTGGGTGTAGGATTGAGGAAGGTCCATGGGGACCACTCCTGTGGGGGAGGGTCACCCCTGCCACTTCCCCCTCCCTAACGCCTTCCCACCTGAAGGCCAAACTGTCTGAGCAGCATGTCCAGCGTTGGGTCCCCCAAGGACACTGGTGGGAAGAATTCCTCTACCCACTGGCGTCGCCACCACTGGCTGCAACAGGGCGGGACGTTCAGGGGCTGCCTGAGCTCAGGCCCCAGCTTCCCACTGGGCACCCTGGCCTTACCTCTGCTCCCCAGGATGTGAGAACCAGTACTTGTAGCGCTGGGCCCGCAAGTAGGTGGGTGGCTGCTTGTGGAAGGGGTACTTAGTCACGTCGTTCTGGATGAGGCGGATCACTGCCAGGGAGTGGGCTCAGCACAGCCAATGTTCTCTCGGCCCCACCCTCCCCTTCACACACACCCTGCCCCCACCAGACCCTACCCTTCCCATGAGCCACCCCCAACTCCCCACGGGGTCTCACCAGGCTCCTTGCCCTGCAGCAGGCGCAGGACCAGGCCCGTGAACCAGGGGCTGTGAGAGTGTGGGCCCAAGGCTGCGAACCACATCTGCCAGTCGAGGCGGGGCTGGTGGGGCGCCACGATGGGGGGTGGCCGGCTCACGTTCCCGGGCTTGTACATGAACTCGATCTCCTGCCCGGCAGAGCAGGTTAGCACAACTCGCTGGACTGGATGGACCCTCCCCCTGCCCTCTGCAGGTCCCTCCCTGTCGCGTGGGGCCCGCGGGAGCATTTACCACCCAGCGGTGCCCGTCATAGCTGCCCTCCAGCACCACTTCGGGCCGCCCACCCAGACCGGTCATCCGGCGGAAGAGGCCGTAGGAGTTAGCCAGCTGTAGGTGCTCTACGGTGCCAAACAGGCGGTGGGCCCCAGTCCAGAGTCGCCCGTGGGTTGAGGGTTCCATGTAGGAGTACGGCACCTAGAGGCAGGTGGGCGAGGCTCAGTGCTGCCCCTCCGGACCCCACCCTCCTCCCCGAGTGCTACCCACCAGGCTGATCACAAACAAGGCCACCGTGGCAGTGCCGAAGATGAGCAGCTGGACTGCAGTGCAGAGCCTCCTCGGCCACCCTCGCACCTGGGTCCACCTGGGGGGCGGGGGACCCAAGTGCTGTCAGGCCTGCCCTGTGCAGTTCTGCCCCACCCCCTCGGGCCACGTACCTCCAGAGGGCAGTCAGCAGTTCCCAGGTGAGGGAGGCCACCCCCAGCCACATGGTGGGCAGGGTCACCATTTTCAGCCACTGGGAAAACTGGTGGAAGGTAAAAGCTGCAGAGGGAAAGGGGTGTGAGGAGGGACGGTCCAGCTCTGCCCTCTGGTCCCCCCAGCTGGCACTCACTGGTTCTGGAGTGGACAGCATGCTGCTCCCAGTCAACTTCCAGGCCGAAGTAGTGCACGGTACCATAGGCTAGCAGCCCGTAGATGGTGAATTCCAAGAGCAGAGACAGCACAGCCAGCAGCGTCCTGGGCCAGGCTGTTGAGCAAGACAGTCATAGTCTTGGGCTGGGGCGGAACTAGAGCAGGGGTCACTTGGGGGGTGGTGGAGGGAAAGAAACTTGCTGGTGGGTGGTTGGGCTGAGAGTGTCTGACCGTCTGGGACAAGCTGACACTCACAACTGGCTGTCTTTTTGCAGTGGCTGTTGCCAGGTGTAGCAGTCAGGTGCCCATCATCCAGAAGAGCGGTGGTGAGCACCAGCGTGAGCAGGTTGAAGAAGTTATAGTTGCCAGTGATGATAATGAGGACTTGCAACAAAACCTGGGGGAGGGTTTGCACTGAGAGTTCCTGAGGCCCACCCCCTTCCTGGCCCTTCAGAGCCTGCTTCAAGCCCCGCTGCACCCTGTGCCTAGGTCTCTCCTGCAGGCATTCCCCCCCGCCCCCATCATCCCCGGGCCTGTGTTATGTTCTCACTCCACTGTCCTCTACCCCCTGCTCATACCTTCCATAGCTCCCACCACCTGGAAGAAACCCCAGCTCAGCATGCCTCGTGCAACCCTTCTGCACCTGCCTCTGCTGACCTCACTGGCGTCTTCTAGGGACGCCACAGCCTCGCCCCACAGGCATGCCTTTACATCCTGGATTAGCCTGTCCCTCCACCCACCGGGCCTTCCGGACTGCTTGCAACAGCCACCCGATCCCAATGGGACCCGCTGGGCAGTGCTGAAGAAGGCCACATCCTACTTTCCTGATGGCTGAGGTCCCCACCCACCTGAGAGTAGAAAGCTGCCAAACGCAGGCGGCGAACAGGGGCGAAGAACAGAGGGGGCACTGCGATCTCAATGAGGAAGGTAGCCACCACACATAGTTTGTGCAGCCAGACGGGCAGGTGGTGGGTGAACCAGGAGGCAGGTGTGGGCAGGCACTGTGTCTCGTAGTGGTAGGTGAGTGCTGCAGGTGATAAATGGGTGGTCAGGGCTGGGCAGAACCCCCAAGACTGCCCCAAAGTCCAGGATGGGACCCTTACCAGTAAGCCCCCACCAAGCGGGGCAACGGCTGGTGAGCTTGACCACACCCGAGGCAAACATGAGGCGAAACAGCAGCCAGCGGACCAGCCAGAAGGGGAGGTCTTCGTGGGGCAAGGCCCCTGCCAGCCCGCCCTGGGGGGCCTGCTTATGGTGGTGGCGCGGTCTCAGGGGGGCCACCAGCACGGCCAGGAAGCCAGTCTCCAGCAGTAGGGAATCCCTATGGGAAGAAGGAACAGCACAAAGGGCCCCTCCCCATCAAGGCTGTTCCCCTCAGAGGGTCCTCCCTGGAGAGGCAAACATATCCTGCTCCACCCCATCCCCTGCAGCCCCACACCCAGGAGTCACTCACCACTGGAAATAAAGAAACACCTGGCCCACCTGCAGGGAGAAGGGTTGTCAGGGAGGCGGCGGGGGGGGGGGGGGGGGGCGGGTGTCTGCAGAGGCAGGCAAGGCAGAGACAGGGGTGAGCGGGAGGGTGGACAGGGCTGGAGAGAGTTGGTGACATGGGTCCCAGTGGTGGGGGGGGGGGGGAGCGGGCAGCAGGCAGCCCCCACTTGCCTGGTAGGCCGACAGGTAGGCAGCCCAGAGCAGCAGGTAGACGAGGAGGGTGCGCAGCTGGCGCAGCAGCAGCGCACCCAGGGCCAGCAGGGTGCCCAGCAGGCTCAGCAGCTCCAGGCCCTGCGTGGTGTCTAGCCCGAGCTGCGGAGCCTCCCACAGCAGGGTCGGGGTCTCCCACAGCTGCTGCCAGCGCCCCTTGCCCTGTGGCCTCAGCGTCTTCCGCGCAGGTAGGATGCCCTCGGCACCATACAGGCCTGTGGGAGTGCACATCAGGGCCAGAGCCCGGACACTGTCCCCCAAGGCTAGACACCCTCCACCAGTCTGGGCCCACAGGACCCACCCTTCCCCCAACCTAGGTCAGGACCTGGAGACTCTTGCAACCGGGTGAGAACCTGATCTCCAACCCCTCCCAGGTCAGGCCCCAGAAGGTCTACCGGAATTCCCAACTCAGGACCTCCCGCCCAACGGAGAGAGTTCTCCTCTCTTCCAGGTCATATCTCCTAACTGCCCCACCAGGTCGGCGCCCACGCCCCTCAGAATTCTGCCCCGGCGCCAAGTCAGAACCTGCACACCCTCAAACCTCCCCAAGCCCCGCCGCAGCCCGCAGGACATGAACCGAAGCCCCTACCCCAGGCACCGAGGCCTGGACGTTACTCCCTCCCCCAGTCAGCGGAGTGTCGGGCGGAGAGAGGAGGGGACGCAGGGCGCGGGCCGGGAGGTGTCCCACCCTCGGCGCCCTCACCCGGGATCTGCGTGTAGAGGGACGCGAACGCGAACATGAAGACGGCGGCCACGCCCTGAAGGAAGAGCTGTCGCGGGAGCCGGGAGCCCGCCATGTCCGCGACGCGGCCGGCCGGAGAACAGCCCCCGGGCACGCCCGGCCCCGCCCCGCCCCGCCCCGCCCCGCCCCGCCGGCCCCGCCCCGCCGACCCCGCCTCCAGCACCAACTGCGGCCCTTCCGGCGCGCTCCAGCAGCGCGGCGTCGGGGTTCGCTCTCGCCCGCTGCGGCCGCGTGCGTCATAGATGTGCGCGCGGCGTCACGCGCTACGTCCTTACCCTGGGCGGGAACAGCAAAATGGCGCCAGAACTAGTGGCGGGCTGAGGACGCTGGCTCCCCTCGAAGACGGCCCTGCGGTCCCCGGGCCGCCCCGGCCCCTTCCGGACATGGAGGACGTGGAGGCGCGCTTCGCCCATCTACTGCAGCCCATCCGCGACCTCACTAAGAACTGGGAGGTGGACGTGGCGGCCCAGCTGGGAGAATATCTAGAGGAGGTGAGTGCCGTCCCGGGGAGTGGCGCGGGGCGGGGCGGCGGGCGGGGGGCTGCTGGGCGGCCCCGCCCCGCCTCCTCGTCTGTGTCCGTCTGGCGCTGTCCTCAGGCTCGTTTCTTTTTTTCCAAATCCATGTCTGCCTCTGGAAGTCATCCCTTATTAAATTAGCCTGGAGTTGTCATCACAGGTCGCTACCTGTTCCAGAGCCGTGAAATGGATTTCATGGGTGGTGACAAGCATTTTTCTGTAATGTAACAGAATAGACTAGAATTTATGTGCGTGTTTGGGTATTTGAGACAGCTGGATCACGGTGAAAGAGAGTTTCTTATCTTGGGTTCTGAAACCAGTTTCAAGCTACTGTCATGTTCTACTCGTCAGCATTTGGTCTTTATTTACTTGACAGCCGAGTCTAGTCCTTGTTAATGTGCTGTCTGCTCCATTTCTGTACTTCGCTTTCACATTGCAGCTCACTTGGACTGCGATCAACAGTGACGTCTATCCTGGCAAATTCAAGGGACGCTAGAAGTGTCACCTTATTCAGTTCAGCAGCATTTGTTGGGCTGACCACTCCTTTTTGGATACAGGTTTACGTGCTCTGATTTTTTGTCCCCATGTTATTTGCTTACTATTTCTTTGCTATCCAATCTCTTAAGTGTTTAGCTTCTCTGGGCAGGGCCTGGGCCATCTTCTGTATCTCAAATAATCTCACTTGTTTCCCTGATTTTAAATATCACCTGTATGAGGACAACTCTCAGATTTATGTCTTCATCCCAGATCTTTTTTCTTTCTTTTTTTTTTTTTTTTTTTTCTTTTTAGACAGCACGAGGTGGGGGGAAAAGCAGAGGGGGAGAGAGAAAGAGAAAGAGAAAGAATGTTAGGCAGGCTCCACACTCAGCATGGAGCCTGACTTTTTGCTCAGTCACAAGACCCTGGGATTATGCCATGAGATGCTCAACCAACTGAGCCCTCCCTGGCCCCCCAGCAGATCTTTTTTTCTGAATTTATTTTGTATATCCAGCTGCTTACCTTTGACATTCCTCTTAGTCCACAGAAGCATCTCAGTTTTTTTTTTTTTTTTTTTTTTAATGTTTACTTATTTTGAGAGCAGGGTAGGGGCAGAGAGAGAGGGAGAGAGAACTCAAGCAGGCTCTGTGCTGTCGGCACAGAGCACCATTTGGGGCTCAAACTCAGGAACTGGGAGATCGTGACCTGAACTGAAACTGAGAGTCAGACACTTAACTGAGCCACCCAGGTGCCCCAAGCATCTCAGATTTAATACATTAAAGTGGAGCTTTAGATTTTTTTGCCCTAATCGCGGTCTTCCTGATCTTGCTAAATAGCACTACTGTTCAACAAAAGGTGAGAACTAAAAGCTGTTTTAGTGAAACTCGGTGAATTCTGTCAGTTGCACCACCAGAATTTCCCTTGAATTCATCTGTTTTATACCTGGCTCAGATTCATGTAAAAGCTTCCTTCCTAGGCTCTGTAACAGCTTTTTTTGGCCCCATCCGATTCACGCTCCATCCAGTAGCAAGTGTGACTGCAGTGGCGCCTCAGAGGCTTCTGTGCTAAAGCGCAAACCTCCTTTTCCGAATCTGGCCTTGCTGACTGTTGTAGCCTCATCTTGAGCTCCTCTCCACCTGTTCTTTAGAGCCAATCAACCTACAACACTGGGGCTTATTTATTTATTTTTAAGTTTATTTATTTAATTGGAGATAGAGAACCAGCAGGGAAGGGGCAGAGAGAGAGGGCCACTGAGGATCCGAAGCAGGCTCTGTGCTAACAGCAGACACTCAACCGACTGAGCCAGCCAGGTGCCCTCCACCCCCTTTTTTTTTTAATAAGGAACTTTATTTATTTTATTATTATTTTTTAGTTATCTCTACACCAAACCTGGGCTCAATCTCAGGACCCTGAGATCAGGAGTTGCATGCTCTACCGACTGAGCCAGCCAGGTGCCCCTGGAGCTCATTCCTGACTGAGGGTCTTTGTATTTTCTGTTCCCACTGGGGAATATTCTTCACCCATTTATTTTTATGATTAACCACCTCTTATCCTCTATGTCTCAGGTTAAACGTCAGGTGAGCAGCCTGTTTAAGATAGTTGTCACAGTACTTTATGTTCTTTAGGATGTTTATCACAAGCTCTTCTTTAACTTGTTCACTTGTTTAACTCTGCTAGGGCAGGAACCATGTGTATACTCTGTTCCCTTTGCATAATAATAATAGAATGCCCAGCATATAGTAGGGGGCATTGCTTATAGTAGGGGGCATAGAATAAGTGTTTGTTGGATGAATACTTGATCTACTGATCTACCTTCTCTGCTTGGACACCTGGACTGCTGAGAAAATGCAGAGAATTGTGCTGGGTGGGGCTACTGTGAATTCAGGTTTCCACATTGGTCAGGGTGCCTGGGGATGCTTGGTAGATCTACTTCCTGCCTTGGTCAGCTCCCTTCCTGCTTTTGTTTGCTGTTCCAGACCTTCTCTGCCCTTTAAAGTCCTGATTCCCTGCTTCTTGTTTCGTCTTTCTCCTCCTTTCCTTTTCCATGCAGCTACCAGAAAGTTCTTTTTTTTTTTTTTTTTTAAACACATCTTATCACGTTGCTACTCTCGCAGAGCACCATTTGGGGCTCGAACTCAGGAACTGGGAGATCATGACCTGAACTGAAACTGAGAGTCGGACACTTAACTGACTGAGCCACCCAGGCTCTTTCATCCATTTATTTTTTTGTTTGTTGTTGTTGAGTGTCTGCTGTATGCCAAGAATCTTGTGAAATCCTAAGAAAATAGTGGCAAGCAAACAGTAGTCCCTACTTCACCCTTGTAGGAGAATGGATCCTGAGGAAGTAACGACATAGGGTTGTTGGAACAGGTATTAGTTCTACAGGGAGGTTAAGAGATAGGTTCACAGTCCTAATAGGTGGCAGAGCAGAGGCCACTGTCCTTGTCACTGTGTCTTTGTGCAATCACAAACATGAGAGGTTCAAAAGAAAAGTTGAGGGCTCCACGAAGAGTTTATGTGGGGGACTGAACTTTGTTTGGGATGAAAGGAGTTGCCGAGTCCAAATGAGCTGAAGAATGTTCCACGTGGAGAGAAGATAGGTTCCGAGGTTGTGAGGTGGGAAAGTGCTTGGCTCCATGGGGGACCTGGAGAGGTAGCCCTGTGTGACTGCCGTGCAGCGAGCAGGGGAGGGTGGGTAGCTGCAGAGGGAAGCTGGTCAGCCTGCGAGGCTCTGTTTGCGATTTGGGTTTTTTTCCCTGAGAGTGACAGAAAGCCATTAGGGTTCTGAGTGGAGTGAGGTAATTCTGCCTTGTGTCTGCAGACAAGCGCTGGCTTGTCAAGAGTAGGCTGGAAGGGAGTGAAGGCGGGGGGAGAGCCCAGTTAGTGCCGAGGGCCAGGCAAGAGGTGGGGCCGGCTGAGCAAGAGCCACAGCCACTGTGGAGAGGAGCAGACAGTTTAGTCGAAGTGGAGCATGGAATTGGCAGGGAACTTGGCATAGGTTGAATAGGGAAAATGAGAGAAGACAGGAAGGAGCTGAGACTTGCGGGTTTTTGGACGGGTGGTTGGGGGGGGATATCGAGAGTTCAGTGTGGGCCCGTCTCATACAAATTTTGGTTAAGACATCCAAATAGTGTTTGAAGAAGGCAGCTGGACATATGGATTTAGGCTTAGATGGGAGGTTCAATCTGGAGCATGCATTTGGGAGTTGTTAGAAAGTGGATGGAGTGTGAGGTCCTGGGAGTGGGTGAGCCAGCCTAGGCTGAGAAGAAGAGGGCCTGGGTGGCCCGGCTACCCTCTGCTTCATAGTCCCTCCTTTCAGGGAAAGCCCTTCACTTATTTCCAGAATGTTTGCACTCTGTCAGACTCTCATGTTTCACTGACCTGAAAAACTCCCTCTATCCTTCAGGAACTGGTAGAGGTGGTCCCTGGGTGGTGTCCTCCTAGACTCCCTCTCCATAGTGTCTAACGTCTGACCTTGCTCCCCAACACGCCCTGTGCTTTGGACATGTTTGCGTGATACTCATTTTCCTAAATAGTGGACTCCCGGGTCAGCTAACTGCCTTTGTGGGAGTGGTTGCTCTTCCTAAAAGGCCTTTCCTTTCATCTGCCTGGGGAGTGTGTCTTTCAGGCTTAGCTCTGATGTCAGCACTTGGTTCGTTCATGAGACATTTACTGGACACCAGCGTCAGGCCGTGAGGTAAAGGCTGCAGTTGCCCTACAGGGAGGGAGAAGTCCCTGGCGTCCGAGCCAGGCGTCCGAGCCACACTGCTGGGTTCACACGGGGCACAGCTGGGGGCAGGTGTCCTAGGCACGTGGAAAGCAAAGGCAGAACTTGAAAAAACATGTTGGGCTTCAAAGTGCTGTTTGCTGAGAGACGTGCAGGAGAAGGGCCAGGTTCTGGGGAGCCCTGGCTTCAGCATGGAGAGAAAAAGTTTGGGGACATTTGGATGCGTTGGGGTTGCTCTAAGCACAGTCCCGCAGCTTAGGGGAGAGTGTTGCCGCAGATGGGTCTGGGACTTGTTGGCATGTGGTCCGTGGACACTGACATTCAAGGGGTGATAGGAGCTGGGGCTCGGGAGGTTAGGGGTTGCAGAGGAAGGAGGGGGGACTCACTTGTAAGTGTTTCCTTTGTTTCTGCTCAAAGGATTGAGGCCCAGAGTTTTGTCTCTGTCTTCCCCACCCCTGAGGTTCCCCTTTCCTTCTCGCAGGGTGAGGGATCTTCCCGCCCGATGCTGTCTCCAACTTGTGCCTTGACTTAGATGGGCTCAGTGCGGAGCGTCTCCAGGGAGAGACTCCCGTGCAGCTCTGGCCGTTTGTGGCTGATACACTCCAGGGGCCTTCCTTTTCTAAACTAGTAGGTCTGAGAGGTTACAGGAGGTAGGAGAAATCACAAAGGCCCGCCTCCTCACTCCAAGCAGAGCCAGAGTGCCGGGAGGAGGCAGGGGCGCTGGGTGAGCTCTTGGGGAGAAGCGTACCCAGGTTTCGGCTTCCCAACGCCCTGGTGTTGTGTTTTGCAGCTGGACCAGATCTGCATTTCTTTTGATGAAGGAAAAACCACCATGAACTTCATTGAGGCAGCGCTGCTGATCCAGGGCTCTGCCTGTGTCTACAGTAAGAAGGTGGGCCCATCTGGCTGCTGCTCTTGCCATTGCAGCGTCTGGTGGGACTGAGCCTGACTGTCTTGCTGGGGCAGATGGCAGGCTCACCCCTGTCTCTTACCTTCCTCGCCAGCACCTCCTGTGTCCCTCTTCCTCAGCACCTTTTAATACAGCTTGGATTTATAATTGAACAATTATAACTGAGGAACAGTCTTGGATTTATAACTGCAGGGCCTGCTGCTAATGCTAAACATCCAGTGGTATACAGGAGAGCCCCACGCAGCAAAGAATGATCCAGTCCAAACTGTCAGTAGTCCAATCGTCCAGAACCCCATGTAGAATAAGAGGAAAAGCAGGATGAAGCGAGCATCCTGAGAAAACCAGTGTTTAGGAAGTGCCCACAAGAAGGAAAAGTGAGAGAAAGGTAAACCAAGACAGTGTCCCGGAAGACAGAGCAGTAGAGAATTTTAAGGAGGAAGAAAGAAGACCGTAAGACCCAAAATGTTGAGTTCAGTGAATTGACCCACACCGGAAAGGTTTTCAGGTGTCCAGTGGGTATCCTGGAAGGTCACCAGGGGTTTTAGGGAGAGAAGGACCAGACTGTGGGGTGGGGAGAGGTGTGGAGACATGACGTGACCCCTTTGGGGGAGAGGTCACTGGAAGGGGGGACCGAGGAAAGCAGCAGTCCTCCGTTCAGGCTGTGGTCCATCTCATGCCCAGCTCCTGGACACCACCTGCACTGGTGAAATCAGAACTGGGCAGGGGGCAGGTATCAGTGACAGCCAGCGCTGAAGGCTGGGGGTGGGGCGGCGGATGCAACAGAATCCCAGAAGAGATAGTTGAGGAATGGGTCAGGACCATGGATTGACAAGCCTGCCTTGAAAAAAAGAAAAGGCACCTCATCTCAGGATTCTGGAGGAGGAAGTCAGTATTGATGCACAGAAGTTGGACACAGGCATTGGGGGAGCTCCTGCCAAGGGCCCCAGTTTTCGTAATGGAGAATATAAGTCAGCTGTTAAGAATCAGCTACTACGTAGGAAATTTGGTGAAAGTTCACAATGCTTGCTGAGGGGAATGCAAACGACAGACTGACAGAAGGCACAGACGGTCCGCGCACCTTGCTGTCTGCAGGGGCACGTTTGCGCCCTTTTCCTCCAGCAGTGCGTAGCCATCCCCTAGGGGGGAGCAAGGAAGAGTGCTCAGAATTGAGCGGACTCAGAATTGGCGGTGTAGTGGGTGGGAGAAAGACAAAACGTAAGAGTTCAGAACTGTGTTCAGGAACTTGATAATGGGGTCCAAACTAGAGAAGGGCAGTGAGCCATCTACATTCAGTTCTAATGCACAGGACACGGATTTATCTCTGGGCACCATAAGGTATTAAGACAGTTTAAGATTTCGCTGGTTACGTCAGATTCCTACATCCTGTATTTGTCCTGAGAAGGAATGTCTGCAAGTGACTTTGAAAGCATAAAACGTGAGGTGACAGACGGAGAGAAGTGTGGTAAAGCAAGTGTAGTGAAACGTTGACGAAGTCTGGGAGGTGGGGGGGAGTGCGAGCTCTAGACGAGCACTGCCCAGCAGGACTTCCTGAAATGATGGACATGGTCTGTGACCTGTGCTGTCAAAGACGGTAAGTACTTGCCACACGTGACGACGGAGGCCTTGAAAGGTGGCCGGTGTGACTGAGCAATTCTGAGTTTTACTTGCAGTTAACTTGAATTTAAAATTGGTTGACTCACACGTGGCTAGTGGCAGTGAGAATCATGCATCCCTGGGTACAAATCCCAGACATACCCCTGATCCAGGCGACTTTCTCTTGGTTTATTCTATAAAACGGGAACAGCAGTGACACCTAATTCAGACAGACTAGACGGGAAGAAGCACGAACACAATCCTGTATGTGAACAAACACTTGAAACGGGTAGTGCTTATTGGTCCTAATAAATGGGGCCCCTGTGATGAGGGGGCACCACCTCTTGTGCTCACCATTGTGTCCAGTGTCTAGTGCAGAGCCCCGTACATAAGAGAAGCGCAATGAACGTTTGTTGCATTAAAAAAAAAAAAAAAAAAAAAAAAAAAAAGCAGGGCCAAGAAGAGGGGTTGTGTGTGCTCTGGGGTGGTGTCATCCCAGAGGGAAAGACCCAGAGGTGGTACACACACGCCCTGCTGGTCAGCCTCTCGGAAATCCTGACCGTTAACCCTGTGACGGGGCAGGCAGGGACTCACGGGCTTCCGGAGATGGGGCGGTGGTGGCCCGAGCCTGCGGGCAGGGCGGGAAGGAGCTGCTGCGGGTGTCGGGCAGGAGCAGCACAGCGATGGGCCGGGGGGCCGCACGCAGGCCGGCGTGCAGGGACTGAAGACGGTCAGAGCTGGGTGACGACGGCCGTTCCTGTGGCTGCATGCAGCGTGGGGACGGAGGACGAGGAGAGAACCACAACCGATAAGACGTGCTCGTTTGATTGGAGAGGCCACTCTAGCAGCCATGTGGGCGGGACTTGTGCCGGAGGGTTTCGAGGGGACGGTGGGCTTCTCTGTGCACACGCTCGTCTCTGCGTCTCTGGTAGGCTGCTCCTTTCCGCGTCCTCACCGTCTGCTTCTGGTCACAGGTGGAGTACCTGTACTCGCTGGTCTACCAGGCTCTCGATTTCATCTCTGGCAAGAAGTGAGTACTGGTGGTCTGAGCCAGCAGGTGGAGGCCTGAGTGTCTGCCCTGCCTGCAGCCTCCCAGACACCCATGCACTGATTCTCCCTCAGGCGGGCCAAGCAGCTGTCCTCAGTGCGGGAACAGGGGGCGGATGGGGACGCCAGTTCCGAGGCCCCCCAGGAGGCAGACGACCAGGTGAGATCTATCGGGTGCGTGGCCACTGCCTGCTGTGCGCTTGCCAGGCGCTGCTCCTGAGCTGTGTCTCCCCACAGTTCCTGTCGCTAGATGACCTCCCTGACTCCCGTGCTAATGTGGATCTGAGGAACGACCTGCCTCCCCGTGTGAGTCCCCCTCCCTCTGTGGGGCTGCCTTTAGCTGATGGGGGTGTTGGAAGGTGTCCTCCCGTACGGTTTCCCACATGGAGCCCGTGGGGCCTGTGGCTCACCCACTCTTGGCCTCCACGCAGGAGATCCTCATCGTCCCTCTCCTGCCCATGGCCCTTGTGGCCCCTGATGAGATGGAGAAGAATGTTAGCCCCCTGTACAGGTACTGGCCTCAGCTTGTCTGAGGGGAATCAGATAAGGGGAGAGGGCTGCTTGGGAAGGGTCTCTGCAGTGGCTGTGTTTCTGCCAGCACAGCTGTCAGGGGGAGGTCCTGGCCAGCCGGAAGGATTTTAGGATGAACACATGCACCGCCCACCCCAGAGGAGCCTTCATGTTGGAGCCGGTGGGCATACCCCCAACGGAGACACTGCTGCCAAGGAACCAGAAGGGTGAGGGCTTGGATGTGGGGGCTGGGTGGGAAGGAAGGGACTTCTGGGCTGGACCCCCTGTCAGGTCCCCTGTGCCTGCCAGCTCTGGTCCTGCCTCCCTCCCCGGGTGCCTGCTGTGAGGATAGGTCTGCCAGGCCACATCCCCTCTGCCCCCTTTGCCCATAGCTGGCTCGGCCCCGGGGTGCCCGAGTCCTGAGACGGGTCTCTGCTTTCCTTCCCCTGCCCTGGCTCTGCTGGGCCCCTGGGAGGGGCCTCCTGGAGGGAGGGGCCTCCTGGAGGGAGGGGCTGGGCTGACCCTGTCCAGTCCCCCATCTTTCGCAGAGGCTGAGGGGGCTGAGGAGCAGCCAATGGAAGTCTGTGTGTGCAGTTCCGTCCCTGCGCTCAGCGCCTCCCAGGAGCCAGGTGAGAAGAGAGCACCACGGTGGACTTGTGGGGTTGGGGTGGGGAGATGGGGCTCCGCATGGGGCCATGCTCCGCCGCCCCAGGGGTGAGGTGTGGGGAGCAACGAAGCCTGGCTTCTTTGCACCTGGACCTGGGCCTCCCTCCCCACCTTGGCCTCACTGTGCTGTCTTGGTCTCGTGACTGCCCTCTGACTGTTCTTGGGCCTGTGAGGTTTGGACCTCGCCCTGGGCACACATGGATGGCAGCCTTTCAGGAGGAAAATTGGTAAAACGAGCCAAATGAAACCGTGGCATGGCGAGAGGCGTGGTCATACCACTCCGGGTCTAATGAGTGGGGCTGAGTGAGGGAATCGGCCTTGCAGGCTCTCCGGGGTGTTGGCCAAGGCCAGCCTCCCATCTGCTGTCTGGCCTTGGGCTTCTCGGGGCTGACCGGTCTCTTGCTCCCCTGCCCAGGTACCTCTCCGGAAGGCCCGCTGCCTGGAGGTGGGGATGAGGATGAGGACGCAGATGGGGCAGTGGAGCTCCCTGAGCCCATGGCCCCCGCCGTCCCTCCAGAGCCCCAGGAGGCCAGGAGCCCGCAGCAGGTGGGGGCCCTGCGAGGCCTGCGAAGGCCCCACACTCCGGTGGGATAGGTGGGCCCGGGGGCTTTGCCTCTGGTCCTTGCACCCAGCCCTTTCGGGTGGTGCCTTCTACATCTTTCCTCTTTCTGATCAGAATAGCTGCTGCTCCTTAGAGAGGTGGCCTAGGGTTCAAGGGTCTGAGCCCTGTGGTCATGCCACCTAGGATGGCAGCTGGTCTCCCAGGCTGACTCCCGAGATCAGGCTGGTGGGAGGGGATGGGCTTTGGAGGCTGTCCCTGCCCCTTCCACCCCTGAGGGTTGGCTTTGTGTTCCTGCCTGGAGCTCCAAAATCTTTTTATTAGAACAAAAATCCTGATACATACAAGAAAAACGTTAATGTTTGTTAATTTTGATTGGTACATACATGGATGTTTATTGCAGTCTTTTTTTTCTTTTTTGGTATTTTTTAAAGGAAAAAAACAGTACCCCATTTTACTAGTTTACTAGTTTGTGTGTTCTAAAATTTTTCCTAGAGTGTTTGTTTTCCTTAAGAGGGTCCTTCTGCAGGGTTCTTGATGTCCGACCCTAGAGCAGACTACGGGGGTGCCCCAGCCTTGGGTGGAGGAGTGGAGAGGCATCCCTGGGGCTGTTTCTTTGCAGAGTGCTGCCCAGCCCAGCAGGTGTGTGCTGCGGGAGCGACGGGAGCCTATGTCCCTGCTGAAGGTGAGGGTTAGTGGGGCTCAGACCCTCCCCGGCAAGGAGGATGTGCTTTGGGGCTCTGCTGCCCACCCCTCACTCCTGCTAGCTTTCAGAGCTCCGGATGCCTGGGCTCCTAGCTGGAGGCCCTTTGTGCTGGCTCTCTTTTGCAAGGAATCTTCCTTGCCCCAGAAATCGAATCCCCTCTTCTGCTGCTCTGGGGAACCTCTCTCTCTGGTGGGTCACCCTTGGGTCCTGGATTGAATGTGGCCAGCCCTTCTCTGTGTCTGGACTTCTGGGGGGAAGATGTACATCCCCTGCTCCCACCCCAGGGTCTGCTTGTACTCTTTGCTCAGGAGACCCCAGACCCCTGGCAGAGCCTGGACCCCTTTGACTCCCTGGACGCCAAGCCCTTCAAGAAAGGTAATTGGGTGGAGGGACACCTTCACTCGGGCACCTGTGGCTGGGTTCTCCGGAGCACTAGTGGTAGATGAGGGTGGGGGCTGTGCTGCCTAGTGCGGTCTGCACTTGCTCCTCGGGCTTGTGGGTACCATCATCCGCCCCAGGGCCTTTAGTTGTGCACTGAGACGTAGCCATTTGCCCCCAGGTAGGCCCTACTCTGTGCCTCCCTGTGTGGAGGAGGTTCCAGGACAGAAGCGCAAGAGGAAGGGTGTCGCCAAGCTGCAGGACTTCCACCAGTGGTACCTGGCTGCTTGTGAGTGGGTGTGGTGGGGCCGGGCCAGGGCAGGAGGGTCTGCGTGCAGCTCATGGGGACTTGGCTCGGTTCCTACTGACCAAATTCTCTCGAAGATGCCGAGCACGCTGACAGCAGGAGGCCCCGGCGAAAGGGCCCGTCCTTTGCAGGTGAGGTCAGGGTCATGTGCGCACTCTGCTGAGTGCCTGCCTCCCCTCGGCCTGGGGGCACCCAAGGCTCTAGGTGGACTGGGGAGGGGGGTTGGGCAGGGCGTGGGAGCCCCTCTTACAAGGGCTTTGTGTGTAGACATGGAAGTCCTGTACTGGAAGCACGTGAAGGAGCAGCTGGAGACCCTCCGGAAGCTGCAGAGGAGGGAGGCAAGTACTGGCCACTGTCTGGAGCCCACGTGGTCCCAGGTGGGAGACAGCAGTGTGCCTCATAGATGCTGTCTGCACACAGATGGCGGAGCGGTGGCTGCCGAGGCCTGAGGAGGGGCTGTGGCCTGTGGAAGAGGACCGCCTGGAGGATTCCCTGGAGGATCTGGGGGCGGCAGGTGGGAGCCTACTGGGCTGGGCCGGGGTGGGGGCTCAGCATCCGCTGCCAGCCAACCTGCCTCCTCCTGGGCTTCTCTGTCTGCCAACAGATGACTTTCTAGAGCCTGAGGAGTATGCAGAGCCTCAGGAGGCAAAGCGTGGGGAAGCCGCAGACCTGGGTAGGTCTGAGAGTGAGCTGCTGGCTGGGGGGGCCACTCCGGGCCCCTGAGGACAGTGGAGGGGGAAGGGGTGTGGCCCGTGGCCACAGAAGCTCATAGCTGCCCCTTTCCCAGAAACAGAGGCCGTGCCGGCATCCCTGAGCTATGAGGAGCTGGTCCGCAGGAATGTGGTAGGTCCCAGTCAGAGCAGGTCGGGGCGCTGGGTGCGGGGCTCCTGCACAGAAGGTGGCAGCTCCTGGTCCCGCCCTAGGAGCTCTTCATCGCCACGTCTCAGAAGTTTGTGCAGGAGACGGAGCTGAGTGAGCGCATCAGGCACTGGGAGGACACCATCCAGCCGCTGCTCCAGGAGCAGGTGAGGGAGGGGTTGGGCCAAGCCCTGACTGACAGCTAGGGACTCCCCTGCCGCCGGCCTGGGTTTTGCCCCGGGATCTTGCCCCTCTTTCTTGCAGGAACAGCACGTGCCCTTTGACATCCACACCTATGGGGACCAGGTGGTCTCAAGGTTCAGCCAGCTCAACCAGTGGTGTCCCTTTGCGGAGCTAGTAGCTGGCCAACCTGCCTTCGAGGTGTGTCGCTCCATGTTGGCCTCCCTGCAGCTGGTGAGTGGCCTGGGGAGCCTGGGAGGGAAGCGGTCCCCGACTCTGCTGACACCTTATCCCTGTAGGCCAACGACCACACAGTGGAGATCACCCAGCAGCCGGGGCTGGAGGCAGCTGTGGACACCATGTCCCTGAGACTACTCACCCACCAGCGGGCCCACAAGCGCTTCCAGACTTACGCTGCCCCCTCCATGGCCCAGCCTTGAGTGGGGAGCCTTGACGCTGACGGGTGGGCTCTGGAGCTCCGTCCCCCGTGGGTGCTGGGCATCGCGTCTGCTCACTCGACCCTTGTTTCCTGGCTGGCCCAGCCCAATAAAATGGTGTTGCCATCCCACTTAGTCTTAAAAAACACTCCTGCGCTATGCAGGCAAAGGGCTGCGCTTCCCTGCCGTGGCCTCCTGGGGCCACCGACGACGCAGACCACAGGCACACAGCTCCATCACACCCTTTTTAATGACCTGGTTCAGTGCAGGACGCTGCGGAAGGCAGCCATGTGGCGCCTCACGCTGTCTGCGATCTGCTCTGCTGATCTGGCCCGGCTGTAGTAGTCTGTGAAGAGGCCGTCAGGGCTGAGCAGGTAGATGGCAATGGAGTGGTCCACGATGTAATCCTGGTCCTCGTCCTTGGGGCCCGCGCTGTAGTACACGCGGTAGCTGCGGCTCACTTGGGCCACCTGCTCAGCAGAACCGGTCAGGCCCAGCAACCGTGGGTGGAAGTCCTGTACGTAGCGGGCCATGGCTGCGACAGTGTCCCGCTCGGGGTCCACAGTAATGAAGACAGGCTGCACCGGGGGCAGGCCGGGCTCAGCCTCCAGCTGCTGTACCACCTGCACCAACTTCTCCAGCTCGTCTGGGCAGATGTCGGGGCAGTGAGTGAACCCAAAGTACATCAGCACCCACTGACCCCGGAAGTCGGCTTTGCAGCGAGCCCGTCCCTGGTGGTCCAGCAGGCTGAAGTCCCCCTGGCCCACAGCCGCCTGGCGCAGGGCCTCTGTCCGCTGTTGCTGCCGCCGCTGCTCCTTCTCAGCCCTGGCAGCCAGCCAGGCCCCACCCAGCCCAGCCCCAAACAAGGCGGTGATCAACAGCCTAGTTCCAAGCCCAGGGCCCTGGGGCCCGCTCGGCCTGCCTGTGTCTCCAGGGCCCTGCCTTGACAGGAGCCGACACCTCACATGTCCGGCCTTGCCTCCCGGGGTCCAAACGAGGGCTGGGGGCTTCAGATGAGAGAGCCTGTGCCAAGCCTTGGGTGCCAGAACCAGCAGCAGCATGGACCTGACGCTCCTAGGAAAGAGCACAGGTGTCAGGAGCCTGCGGTTGCCTCCGCCTCCTGGGTCAGCCCCCGTTGGCTCTGGGGAGACTTGCCACCATCTGAAGGACCAAGGCTGCACGGCAGCTCACAGCTGCCCACCTAGTGCTCAGGACTGCCTCCCCTATGAAAGGTGTTCTCAAATGCCCATGCTTGTCACTCCTGTCCTTTAGCTGGAGAGGCTCAGTCTGTCTCCTCCCACCCCGGTCCTGTGCCTGCAGCTCTATGGCCCGGGGAAGCACTCCACACCTCACCGGGTCAGCTGATGGGAAGCATTCCAAGTGCATGCCTTGCCTGGGCTCCTGAGCATGTGTGTCGTTTTGCAATAAACCCATTTCTTGAAAGGAGGTGGCCGAGTCTCTGCCTTTAACCCCCAAAGATGGGCTCCTCCAGCCCTCCTGCGGGCTGCCAGCCTTTCACCACTTTAACTCTGTGCCCCCCCCCCCCCGCGCGCTCAGCAGCAGCCCTATGCACCCATGCCGGTCCGCCCACAAGGAGCCCGGGCAAGTACCCACCGACGCCGCTCCAGGCCGAGCTTTCCTGGTGCTCTCACCCCGAGAGGAATGAGGTTTCCACTGGTCACGAGCGTCCCCACCCCCCATTCACAGCCGGGATCCTGACACCAACTTCGGTGTCCACCGTGTCCTTCTCACAGGAGCCCCTGTAAATTTGCTAAGTGGGGGCCTTAAGACTCCCCCTCACCTGTTCGTTCAGCTGCTGAGAAGACCCTCGCCAGGATTCCCAGACTTCTGGTCTCCGCCCACTTCCGGATGGTTCCTGGGGTTGCGCTCTGGGCTGGATGACCTTTGGCACGTCCCACAGCCTCTCTCCACCAGCTTCCTTCTTTACATACGCGCTCTAAGCAGTGCACGCGATGTGCCTGGCAAGCGAAGGCAGCCTGTGGCCTTCCTGGGCTCCTTTTTTCTGGGAGCCCCACCTCCAGGGCGCCCTCCCGGACGCGCACCTGTAAGGTCAGAAAGCTGGACACCGAGCCACACACCGAGCACGACCCAGTCTCCTCGGAACCCGGCGTAAGTACCGCGACTCAGGGGACAGCCCCGCTCTGCCAGAGCTCGTCACCGCTGTAGACTCAACCACGCTGCACTAGCGGAGTCGACAGATTCCTGCGCTACCGGTGCGCTCAACGCCAGCGCGCACGCTCATGGGCATGGCGCACGCGCAGACAAGTGTGAACGTCCCCGCTCCCCAGGCCCTGCTTCTCTGCGCGCGTGCGCAAAAGGTGGCGGGCCCAGCGCAGAGTTGGGCGGGGCGTCTCCCTCCGCCCTTTCGCGCTCCGTCCCGCGGCGGCCCGGCTTCCCTCGGAGCCACTTCCCCCACTTCCTCTCGGTCTCGCCGGCCTTCCTGCGGTTTCGCCGCGGCCGTCTGTTCCGCAGTGTGTCGATCGGCGTGCGCGGGCGGCGGCGGGAAGAGGTCGGCAAAGGACGAGGGGGTGGCGAAGGGCGCGCGGTCCGAGGGCACGACGACCCCTGCAGGGCCAGCCCCCGGCCCACGCCGACCTACAGTTCAGCTTCCACCTCCCGCCGGAGTGGATGCCTCGCGTGGCTGCGCCCGGATGAGTTGCGCGGTGCCGGCCGGAGGCGGGGGGCCAGGGGTGAGAATCCGGGCTCGGGGAAGGAAAGGGGATGGGAACTCGGAGAAGGGAAGGGGCCTGGGTTGGTGGGGAGGGACGGAGGTCTCCCGGCGCCCACTGTCCACGGGCACGTGCAGCTCCTCCTCCGGGCGCGGGGGTCCGGGAGCATAGGCCTGGAGCCAGGCCCAGGTCCAGGCTCTGCTCCCGGGCATCCACTCGAAGCGCCCCTGGGCCGGGCGGTCCTCCAGCTCCCAAGAGGCACATGGGACCAGACTGCCAGAGTCATGCAGGGGAAGTTGAGCTTACGTTAGAAGACCTACCCAAACAGGCCACAGCCACACTGGGATTCCCATAGGACACACGAACTCCAGCAGGCACAGGTGCTCCCCAGGACTCTTGCCAGCTGCTGGGTGTGACTAGGGAATACTTCAAGCCCACCACTGGAGGGGATGGGCTGTCCACCATCTTCTGAGGATGGAGGGGGTGGTGACGCAGAGGGGTCTGGAGCTTTTTCGGAGATGTGGCGTGTGAGAAGTGAGATGATTCATTTTCAGAAACACCAAATAAAAGTTGTGCTGTCTACTTAAGAATAGGTTTATAACCTATTGGAAATATGTATGAACCTCCCCCCCCCCCCCCCCCCCCGCCGGAGTCCCAAACCCTTAGGCACTTCACTTCCTGGTTCTTCCCCTCTCCTTTTGCGGCCTTATTTTCTTGGGCTTTGCAGTTAGCGTGCACTAAAGAACTGAAGTCTGCCTCACCTCAGGGAATGTACATTTGTTCCAACCAGACTCCTTTGTGCCTTCCGTGGGCAGAGGCGACCTCTGGGGAAGGCTGTAACCTCTGTAGTACTCACCAATGAAGAACAAGGGGAGGGACTTCACGCTAGGAGATAAATTGCCTGCCGTAACCGCCCTGAGTGTGCCTGTCCCTTAGACACCGCTCTTGCAAGAACGTTGATTAGAGCCTGGCTTCACTGTGCTCTGAGTCTCTGTGTCCTTCCTTCGAGTGGGTCGGTGGGCTTATTTCTCACAGGGGTATACTGACTCTTGGGTCAGTCATGAGGGTTTAGAGACCCTGAATGTTGAGGATCAAGTCCCCTGTTGTACCTGCAACGGGCTTGGTGGGTTGTGCATCAGTCAGGTCACCTTTCTGAGTTGGTGGTCAGGGATCTTGTGATGGTACGCTGACCCTGGGGTCTATTCAGATCACCAGTGATTGGGGGAAGTCTCATGGTCTCCTGATGAGAGGACCCTGACTGTGTGGGTCAGAGGTCAGGGGTCTTTAACATGCAGGAAGTAGACCTGGAGTCTGAGGTCGGGTTACCTGTGATGACTAGCAGGGTGTCGATGGAGACTGACACTCACTCTGGCTTCATACAGGAGTCCGTCCACAGGAACCAGCTTCTTGCCCTGACCCATAGGACTGCGCCCACTCCCTCCAGCAGCCCTTACATCCGGCCAGACTACCCTGCATCAGGACTTCCAGGGACCCCCTTCACTGACCCTGATCACGGATTCATCAGCAACCATGACAGGTGTCCAAGACCATGACCAGAAACTTCTGAACAATTCTGGTAATTCCTCATTAATGACTGGTCTGACCCATCAGGTATAATGACCAATGTCCTGTGGCCCATTAAGGATTGATCAGAGAGCCCAATGGTGATTATTATCAAGTCCCTATTAATGACTCCAATCAAGGTTTCACTGATGATGTGACCAAAGTTCAATGACCATCAGTGACCCATAAATAACTTTGTTCAATATCCTCATTAGTGACCCTGATCAATGACCTATCAGTGATTCTTCAGAGATTCTGGCCAATATTACCATCAAGAACCTAGATCAATGACCAGTGGCCCACCTGTACCTGCTCTTAACTCTGGATGAGGGTGAATCCAGGAATAGACTCCAGTTTATTGGCGGGGCTTCCTCCCCGGCCCCACCCCTCCCTGCCCCACCAGGGTACCTCAAACCACATCCGTTGGTCATTGGTACCTGCTGGGCAGGGATGCTGAGTACACCTGCACACCTACTCCTCCTCTACCTCCACCATTCTCTCTCACTTTCCCTGGTTAGGGCTTCAGCTGGAGTTAAGCATTTAGTAAGTGGTTGTATGTGCAGCTGGTGGAGAGGGAATGGAAAAGAAATTGTTTTGATTTGGTATGGGGAGTGACGAGGAGGAGGCTAGTACCTACCCCTAGGAGCACAAGTCTGGGGAACCAAGAGAGAGGAGTACCCAGCTCTTCCCTTGGGAGTCCTGAGTGGGGTACCCAAGGGGGAGCTGGAGAACTTGGTCCTGTTATGGGGGGCTGATGGGGTGGGGGGAACCTAAATTCCATCCTGGGGGTGAGAAGCCTGGACCCCATCTTTGGGGGACTTTGTCTAGGTCAGGCTTGAAGTTGGAGATTGCCTGTATGCTGCTAACTGACCTCTTTGAGGTCAGACGTTCTGGTCTGGAGAGGAGGCATCTTCTAACCTTGTAGCCTATAGCCAGCCGGGTAGGTACCAGGTCCAGGCTGACCTTGTCACCCACTCCCCTTGTAGAATTTTGTTCATGAGTTGCGGGCAGAAGGCCTCTGGCAGCTCCAGCTGCTGCCCAGACTTGGCCGGGGCCTGGGTCAGCACCACTTTCTTCTTCAGATCTATGCCTCCCAGTGGCATGGCCACTAGCACGGCCTCTAGGCATGGAATACGGTGGTGATGTAGCCATCACGGGGGTGGGGGGGGCGTGGTGTTCTCACAGCGGTGGGTTATCTTGAGGTCACTGACAGTGCTGGGGCACTGTCCCCAGGACAGTTGTGGCGTCCCCAGGGGAAAGCGGTCTCGGGCTGACCTCAGGGTTAGGGGTGCCCAGAAGTTCCCACGCACCGATTTGCGCGCCCTGCACACTCCCCTCCACAGCGCACACGAAGCCCCGCAGGTCCCCCTAGCTCAGGGGGCTTTCGTCTCTCTTCAGGCGGGTCAGACCCGGGAGTTGCTTGAGCTCCCTCCCCCTGAAAGGTCACCAGGCGCCCCTGGGCCGTGGGTCCCTAGGACGCCATCGCTCCGAGCCTGCGGGGTGCGAGACCGCCGGAACCTGCGGCCGCCCTGTGTCCGGGTCTCTGCAGCAGGTGCACCTGTCCCGACCCTGGTCCCGGTCTCTCCCTCTCATGTCCGCCCCCTCTGTACCGTGTCTGTGGTGCCCGTGTGCGTGTCTCCGTGTCTGGCTCCTACTCGGCGGCCTCACAGCCTGACCCCGGCCTGTACCTGTCCGGTACGGCGGCCCTCACCCATCCTGCTCCAGACTCCAGGCGGGTGCGGTTTGCCGTCCGGCGGCCACAGGACGGCGGGTGGGCGGGGCCTCCCGGACAGGCGGACTCTCGGCCAATGGTCGCCCCAGGCCCTTCTGTCTCGGCCAATCAGGAAGGCCTGCGGGCGCGCGCCTTCCGGGACTTCCCGGGCCGGTCCGCCCACGGAGCTCCGGGGACCCGTGGACCCCAGCGTCCCGCCGCGCACGCCCCGCGCCCCGCGCGCCCGCCGCGAACACACAGGGGCGGACACGCTGCTGGCTCAGGAGGCTTTAAGCAAAAGTTTGTGGGGCCACGCCCGCCCAGCGGGTCAGTCATCCGCGTAGGTCAGGACCCGGGCCAGGTGGTCCGAATGCCGGATCCCGAAGCTCCAGCCGCCGGGCTTGCGGTGCTGCGGACCCAGGAGACGGCGCTGACCTCGCGGGGCCAGGCGTCCAGCTCCGCGCCGGGGAACCCCGGGACTCCGACCCTCCTCCCCTCTCCCCTGACCCTTGACCCGGGACTCCAGACCCCTTGGTCCACGTTGTAGGCTGCGGGTCCCGGATTCAGGGTGTTGTCCTGGGGGAGTGAATTCCGCGCCAGCATCGAGAACTGGGGGGCCCGAGGCTTGTAGATCCCAGTGTTCACCACGTGGTAGGCGCAGGGACCCGGGGTCTGTGGGAGGGCAGCGGGGGCGCACTGGCCTTCACCTCTTGCTTCCTGACCCTCTGTGGCCCGCCGGGTGCACCCCGCGCTGCGCCGTGTCCCGCAGCCCCTCTCCCACCTTGCTGAGGTCCTCGAAGCAGCTGCCCACTGCGCTGCGGCCATAGATGGAGTAAGTTGGGGCCGAGACTTTACCGATGACACGCGGACCCAAGAGCGAGGGCACAGTGTAGGCCCCGGGGCCTGGGGAGGAGCCAGCAAGGGGTGGGGTCTGGGGCGGGGGTGAGTCTTCCTGGCCAGGCCAGGGTCTCCCCGCCGTGGACCGATAGGAAGGTCCACGGTGCTGGAATAGGCCTTTCTGGTCTCACCTGGGGTCTGCGGCTCCGCGTGGATGCCCCAGTTTCGGGGGGCGATGGTGTGCCGAGGCGCACTGGGGTACGTCGCGTTCCCAGCTCGTTCTGGGAAGTACTTGCCTGCGGGGCGGACCGGGTGTGTGGGCCGGGACCGGGACCGGGACCGGGTTGGGGGCCTGGTGGGGACCCGGGTTGGGGGTCCTGGGACTGAGGTGAATCCGAGCCACGGTTTGTCAAAGCCCGGTGGGGCTTGGGGTTGAGATCCAGATGTGGAGGTACCGATTTTGGAGTGTTAGGGTACACGGGGAGGGGGCGTCGGGGCACAGGTAGGGGGTTCCCGGGTGGGCCTTCCCGGAGGCGGCTCTGCCCTGGGGAGCCCGGGGTCCCAGGGGTCCTGACCGGGTCCCGGAGTGAGGAAGGACGCTGCGTGGCGCGGACGGCCGTAGATGGAGTAGGCGGGGGTGCCGTCGGGGCCGCGCACGGTCATACGAGCTGGAATCAGGTGGCCGGGCCCGGGGCCGCACGAAGTCTGCTGCGTGGGGAGGCGCGCGCCGAAGGAGAACGCCGGGGCGCGGGGCCGCGACGGGTCGTGCAGGATGTAGCCTGAAGGAGCGTCCCAGCGTCACCGCGGGCCCCCGCTGCTCCCCGCCCCGGGCACAGTGCACCGTATCCCTCCCTCCAACAGACTTCCCTCCCTTCCGCCCTGCAGCCGGGTTACGGCGTCCCCTTGCCGGCACAGGCCTCGGTAGCCCCTCCACCCCCCGCCCGACGCCGGTACCGGTGTTCGGTGGCAGCATGTACTTGGGCCCCGGGCCTCTGTAGAGCGCTGCGATGGGGCCGCGGGGCCGGTGCGGCCGCCAAGGGCCGACCCAGACGTCCGAGCCCATGGCGCGCGAGGGTGGGGTGAGCTTACGGCCCGCGGCACCTGTGGACAGAAGGTGGCGGCCCCGGCCCCTCCACCCAGGACTCGCGCCGAACGCGCCTCTCCGCTCCAGCTCCTCCCGACTCCGGGGGTGGGGCCCATCCTGTATCCCGGGCGCCGGGAAAACAAACCGGAGCTTTCCCGGCTCGGCGGGGGGCGGCGGGGGGCCGGGCCGGAGCTTCAAGCCCCCAAAGTGAGTCCAATAGGGGTGTGTGAGCGCGCCAAGTTTGGACTCAATCCTGGGGGGAAGGAATTCCCTGGGGTTCTGGGGGGCTGGGATATTTTAGGGGCATCCGGCCAAGACACTGGGGTGAGGAGGCGACGTGGGGAACCTGGTGCCCAGAGGGGGCTCCAGAGTTGATGCACTAACCTGCTCTCGTGGCTCCCGGCGGGGAAGGCAAGGTGGAGTGCCCGGATGCCTGCCCCCTCCCGGCCCGACTCTCAGACCCCATTGTGTCCAGGTTCCGCCTCCTGGCAACGGGGCTGACCGCCCCTTACCCCAACCTGGCTCCGCCCCCCGCAACCCAGCCCTGGAGGCTTCTCCGCGGAGTCGTCGCCGGTGCCGCCGCCCTGCAGGCAGGACCTTGCGGCAGAGCACTGGCCTGGCTCTTCGCTGGGCTTCAGTGCCCCCATTCCAGAAGTGTACGGCGCCCTGACAAATTCTCATTTAAAAACCACTGGATCAAAGAGAAACTCAAATGTGAAGTTACACGTTATGTAGAAAACATTGCAAAGGTAGATCCCTCATACCCAACTCTACAGGACATAGCTACAGCTGTGTTCAGTGGAAAACGTATAGCCTTAAATAACTCTATTTAGGCTATACGTTTTCATTATATTTTAAAGTTTATTTATTTTGAGAAAGAGTGCTATCAGGGGATGGGCAGAGAGAGAGGGAGAGAGAGAGAATCCCAAGCAGGCTCTGCACTGTCAATACAGAACCGATGTGGGGCTTGAACCCAAGAGCCCCGAGATCATGACCTGAGCTGAAACCAAGAGTCAGATGCTTAACTGACTGAGCCACCCAGGTGCCCCTAAATAACTTCATTATTAATGAAGGAAAAATTTTAGTAAAGAAACTTAGTGTTTATCTTACAAACAGAAAAAAAAAAAAAAAGCAATGAAGGAAATGAAAAGAATGTGTCCATTTTACCCAGCGCTGCCAGTCACCTGCCTACTCTCGGAAGGGGGCAGGGGATGAGAAGGAGTGCCCAGTGGTTTGTGGGAATTCTGGTCTTTGCCAAGGGAGCTCTGAGCCCAGTGTGGCTTGGAACGTGAGGCAAGCTGGGGATTGCTGGGAGCTGCGCGTCTGGGCCCTCCAGGGGGGACCTGAGGGCAGAAAGGGAGAGGCAGGTAGAGGGTGCATTGTCTAAAGAGAATTTTAAAATAACACTGAGGGTGTGCCAAATTGATCAGCCTTTTATTATCCTTATGAGACCAGCAATTCTAAAGAAGGTCAGAGAGAAGATACTCCTACCCCACAAATCTTTTGTTAGTGGTTTAAAAAGATACTGTGGTTACTGTTGCATTTTAATAGCATATATGTAAGTTTCAAGTTAGCAATTTTTATTGCCTTTATTAAATGTTGTATTCTGTATGGAAGTTAATGCAGACTCCCTCCAAGTTGTTCTTAGGGGACTCAGTGCCTCATGCTTGGACATTCGAAACGGCTTTTGGAGCTCAAGGGGCAATTGTGTCTCCTCTCCCCGAGGTGACACATATTTCTCCTTTTAAGCCTTAGATTTGAGATGAGCAATGAGACCAGAGTGATTGCAAGAAGGAAGAAGAAACAGAACTCAGTTTTCACACTTTTGCAATTCTGTGACCATTTGGAGTTTTTATTTGTGTTTAAGATTTTAAATAGTGAGGGACTCCTGGGTGGCTCAGTTGGTTGTGTCCGATTCTTGATTTCGGCTTAAATTGGTGAGTTCAAGTCTCGCATTGGCCCCGCTCTGACAGTGCGGAGACTGCTTGGGGTTCTCTCTCTCTCTCTCTCTCTCTCTCTCTCTCTCTCTCTCTCAAAAGAAATAAATAAATTTAAAAAATTAAAATACTGAGATAGGGCAAGGTGTACTATTTTTGTTTGGTTGGTACAAACTTTATTTTATATGTGAAGTATTTTACTGAATTAGAATATTTTAAAAACAAAAATATTTTAAAATTGCTCATTTTAATTGTTAATTAAAGAATGAGTCAATAAAATCATTATTGCTGCTTATTAGATGATAATTTCTGAAAAGCATGTTGCAGGATACCAGAGGGGGTGTTGACAGAAGATCCCCCATAAAATCAGACACACCAGGTTGGTCCACCCAGACGTGGGATCTGGGGTGCACTGAGCTGTGAGCTGTGGGCTTCCAGGGGCTCGCAGCAGCTTGGCCATCCAGGGCCAGCATTTGAGTGGGAACTGGGACCTGAGTGGGAAGTTCCAGGACTGGTGTGCACCCCTGTGCCCCAGGACTCCCCATCTGCCCAGGACTCTGCCTGGGCTCAGCCACCAGGTGCAGGAGCAGCGGCTGTAGAAAGACAGAAAGTCAGGGAAGGATGAGCTCCTAGAATGTGTGGGCAGAAAATGAGGGCTGGGGGCAGGACTAGGTTCCTGGGGTTAGTGGACAGTGATGGGACCTGGTTTTTCCTCGTTTGCCTTTGTTTCTTCAGCCAATGAATCATTTATTTCCCTCCTCCATGGAAATAGCCGAATTTCTACCCAAGATATAAGCGTGGTGCATCCAGCTGTAAGGAAAAAGCCAACCTATGCAGAAAGACACACAGCCAGAAGCAGAGCGCCCTGGATGCTTGTCTTATCCCAGAATGGGCTTGTCTTACCCACGCGATTCTGTGCCTTCCTGTATGATGACTTAACCAGTCCTTATTCATAGATATTTGGGTTGGTTCTGCAGCTTAAGATTGTGATCCCAGGTACTCTGAATTCTACTCAATTAATCTTCATAAGTTTACCCAAATAGTTCTTTAGGATAAACTTCCTAATGTGGGACTGCGGGGTCAAGGGGATGATGATTTGGCGAATGTTGCCTAATTGCCGTCCTCAGAAGTGCAGCCTCCCTAGAATGCTCGCCAGTGAGGGTGCTGACTGAGCCTCTTGCTTGCTGTTGTGTCTCCAGTGGGTCATAAATATTTGATGAATAAATAGATTAATTTATACTTTCTTCAATGAATTGTGTTTCTTTTTCTGTACACACTAACCAGTGAAGGTTAAGATCAACCTTTTAAATAATGAGAGCCAAATATATTCATAGAGCATGTATTATGTGTCAGGCACTATACTGAGTACTAATTTGCTGAAATTATTTTATTTAATCCTCACAGCAAAGTTGGAGTAAAGTGCTATTATTTATTCCAATTTTACAGATTAGGAAACTACATGAAGGCATGAAGGGCTACATGCTTAGAGAGTGGTGGAACTGAGATTCAGATCCAGACCATCTGGCTCTCACACTCTAGACCCTTAATGAATCACACTGCCTCTATACCTTGGCCAGTCTGATGTGAAAATAAGGTCTTGTTTTGTTGAGATTTGCATTTCATTGGTTCTTAGGAAGAATGAACATATTTCATGTATTTATTGGCCATATATATTTCGACAAACTGCCTGTTCATGTGTTTCTATCAAATTTTCTGTTGTTTTTTTTTTCATATTTTTCTTATTGATTTGTAAGACATTTATTTAAAATATTTTATTTTCTGATTTTTATGTAAACATTTTTTAAGGTTTATTTTTGAAAGAGAGAGAGAGAGACAGAGACAGAGCATGAGTGAGGGCGGGGTAGAGAGAGAAAGACACAGAATCTGAAGCAGGCTCCAGGCTCCGAACTGTCAGCACAGAGCCCAGTGCGGGGCTTGAACCCACAGACTGTGAGATCATGACCTGAGCTGAAGTCGGAAGCTTAACCACTGAGCCACCTGGGCTCCTCTAAAAGATTTTATTTTTAAGTAATCTCTACACCCAATGTGGGGCTCAAACTCACGACCCTGAGATCAACAGTTGCACGCTTCACCGACTGAGCCAGCCAGCACCCCAAGACATCTTTATGTTACATATTTAACTTTGGGGGTCATATGTTTTCCGGATTTGTAGTTTTTCTTTCTATTTTGTTATTGGTAATCTTTTGCTGTACAGAAAAAATATGTTTTTATATAGTCCAATATGTCAAACGTTTCCTTTTGGGCTTCTAGCTTTGGGGCCCAGCAGCTCAACACTGGAACACTGTTCTGTTGTTTATGCTAGCATACACACTCACACACACAAACCTATGATTTCAAAGTTTTCATCATTTGGAATTTATTCTGTGTGTAGTTTTTTTTTTAAATAACTTTATTTATTTATTTATTTATTTATTTATTTATTTATTTATTTATTTAATGTTTATTTTTAAGAGACCAAGGGAGCATGAGCAGGGGAGGGGCAGAGAGACACAGAATCGGAGGCAGCCTCTGGGCTCTGAGCTGACAGCACAGAGTCTGATGTGGGACTTGAATTTTTGAACTGTGAGATCATGACCTGAGCTGAAGTCAGATGCTTAACCATCTAAGCCACCCAGGCGTCCCTATTCTGTGTATAGTATGAGGGAAGAATATACTTTATTGTCCTGTCTTCCAATACCATTTTTCAAAAAAAACATCATTTCCTTGATTATTTGAATTGCTAACTTGATCATATACTAAACTCCCCTAGGTTTGTTTCTGGGCTCTAAATTCCTATCTGTCTATCCCTGCACCTACACTGGAATGTTTCGTTATGGGCTTCTAGTGTCTTTTGATTTCTGATAGGGCAAGTCCCTTCTGTTTTGGCTTCCTTTCCAAAATTACTTGGAACATTTTACACATTTTTTTTTTCCCTACGTGAATTTCTGAATGAGTTGAAATTGATTGAAATTGCATTGGCTGCATAGATTACTTTGCGGAGGATGGACTGGATTATGGTTTTGAGTTTACCAGTTTAGGAACAGGTTATATTTCTGTAGGTCCAGGTTGGATCTGTTGTGACTTTGAGTAAAGCAGTGATGATGGAGAGAGAAGGAGAGAGTGGTTGGAGATAGGTTTTGGTGCTAAAACTGACATGCTTTGTAATATATTGGATGTAAGCGATAAAGGAAAGGTGGGGATCACTCGTTGCTTCTGCTTTGATGGACCGAGCAGTGTGCCGCTTTCACTCCGTCCCCTCCCAGCACTAAACGCCTCCCCCCTTCTGTTTGCACCGACACTGCCCAGCCCCCCCTACACCTCCCCTTTGCCAGCTGGTGTGGTGCTAGGTTTTGTCCATAGGGGGTGCCGGAGGGACACCGCAAGGACTGGCCTAGAGAAGGGCCTTCATTCCTTGCGGCGCGCTGTTTGGTGCAGAGGCCAGGATCCGATGGCGGGAGGCGGGAGGCTGTCACCTGAGCAGCCCGCCTAGGCCAGCTGCGTCCTGCCTGCACCCTCTCAAGTTTCTGCACCGTGTGGCAGCTGCTCTTGCCCGCCAGCTCAGACTCTCGCCCTCTTTTCTTCTCCACCTGTGGAAGCCACACCCTCCAGAGAAGAGGAGCCTCACCCTCGTGGCAGGTGTGGGGCTCTTCCAGGTTCTGGGTTCTTCTCTCTGTCAGCCCTGGGTGTGCAGTTGGGAGCCTTGAACAACACGGGTGTGACCTGCACATCCCCTTATAGGCTGATGTTTTCAATAAATACAGTACAGTGTTGTAAATACTTTCTTATGACTTTCTGAGTAACATTGTAGCTTTATCGTAAGAATACAGTACATAATACATAAAACATTCAAGATGTGTGTTCCCCACTGTTTATGTCATCAGTACTAGGTAAATTTTGGGGGAATCAAACGTCACATGTGGATTTTTTCAGTGTGGGGGGGGTCCCTTGGAACAGTCTTCTGTCTACTTGAGGGGGAATCTCCTTTTCTTAGTTAACACTTCTTCATCGCATTTTCTTCCTGTTCGCATTACTGGTGTGGTTTTGAATCTTCTGACTGGAACTCAATTCACAGAAAATGGATAGAGAGGTCATTTCTGAGGTTAAGCTGATGGGGAGTGGGGCAGTTTGGGCGAGTGAATCAATCACGCTCGGTGCAGAAAACAGAAACCGCTCTCAAGTAGTTATGGCGGAAATGCATTTATTACAGGGGACACTACAAAATCTTCAGATGGGCTGGTGCGTGTGGATTGAGAGGTGGCCCCTTGAGTCTGAGAGACTTGGGGAGCCGTGATGGTGAGGCCAGGAACTTGGGGCCTTGTTGTCTCTCTCCTGCCAACCGCACCCCACCCTGCCCTGACAGCCATCGCTGTGGCATCGTGTGCCCAGAGACTGCATGGCCACCCTGCCTCCTGTGTCGTCCCACGAGCGTGCATTTGATGCAACCACTCCCCTCGGAAGTCCCACCGCAAGGGGGTCTGAAAAATGTGGTTTTTCAGCTTTTAGGTTCTGAAATACGGGAAAATGCATAGAAGCAGCTGATGACAATGGAAGTTGAATGCAACTGGCCGTATCCAGAAAGGTGGAAAGATCAAGTCTTGATTTGAGCGTCTGAGGTTCAAGATGGCTATTACACCCCTAGCCGAAGATGTTAACTGGGGAGACGCACGCACCTGGGGCTCAGTGGCGACGTCTAGCTTGGAAACGGGCCTGGAAAGCATCCTCAAGCCCTGGGAATGGATGGGATCCCTTAGAGCAGGGGCCACTAAGCCAGCCTGCCTCATCTACTGTTTTCTATGGTGGCTTTCATGCTGTAATAGCAAAGCGGAGTAGTTACCGGAGACCATATGACCTGCAGAGGCAAAAATAGTTATTACCTGGCTCTTTACAAAAGCAGACATTGTGAACCCCTGACGTAGAGCGGATGTGGGTGAAGGAAAGGAAAAGCACTGGATTCTCGGCCACTAGGGCAGTCCCAGGCTAGAGATTTGGCAGAAATGAGCACTCTGATACATAAATCACAAAGAAGCGACAGTCTCCTGGGCTTGGGTCTAAGGCCACATCTCAGCTATTCCATAAGCCATCAGGTGGTGTGACATTTGCTGAGCACAGCTTCTCAAGGTTCTGTGGTCCTCCTGGGTGATGGTTATGTTGGTAGAGCGATATTTTGCCATCTACAGTGAGAGCGGGTCAGATTGCAGGAAGACACGTCCATCCCCAACCACATTACAGTGACATAAACTCCCCCACAAGTACCTTACATGGCTGTCAAAGGTGCCATTTTCGACGAACATCATTAGATCGACATCACGGTTCCTGGGGCAATTTCTTCTTACGTTATCGGGCCATCTTGCTGTCCGGCCCACATTAGGCATCATTCATGTGGTAGCACAGCAACCATGTGACAGGAACTACACGACGGTCATTGCCATCCGCAAGGCTTGGGAGGGCCCACAACAGGCCCAGGCACACTTGTGGCTGGCAAGAAGGGGAGGAACCAGCAGCCAGTGAGGCACAAGGAAAACCAAGAGGAATGGCACAGTGAGGGCTGAGCTGAGAAAACATTTCAAGAAGCCTGCACTGGCCAGCTGTGTGATATTACTGAGACTGAGGAAGGCCAATTTCCCGAAGCTAGTGAAATGGAATCGTGGATGAGGAAGATAGCTAAACTCCTGAATAAAAAACACTGAGCACAGAGGAAGGACAGGTGCAATGCGCACAAGTATACGCTCGAAAACAACTCTGCGGCAAACCGAAATTTTCGAAGGTGATGGTCGCACAATAGAACAATGATGTCAGTCTCAAACTTGCAGTATCTGAACTACAGCAGAGAATGGTCATGGCTGAAATGTGAACAGGTGGCCTGGACCACCACGTAGAAAGCATAGGAAACAAAAGGAGATGGAAACCACGAGGAACAAAGATAAGCCTGTTGGAGGAGAGGCACAGATGTAGTGACTAGACGTGGGTGTTCCCAAAGGAGAAAAAGGAATGGGTGGCACAGAGGCCATACTTCAATGAAAAGTAGAAGAGAACTCTGCTCAGCTGGAGACAGACTCAAGTCTGGGAAGCAAAGAGATCCCTGAATCCCAGGGTGGCCTGCTAAGAAAACATAATGATCTGATTCTAAGAAAAGATGCCCTATAAGCTTCTGGGAAGAAAACCCAAATTACCTACAAAAAGAAAAGTCAGAATGGCATCAGGTCTGTCCTCTTCAACACCAGGCGCTGGAGAACGGTGGGATAGCAAGATCACGGTAGGAAAAGACACAGCCTGGAACCCATGGCCCAGTCGGAACAGCCTCCACCTGCCAGAGCACAGCACAGGGCTGGAATGTTCCAGAAGTCAGGGGCAGAGCATCCAGGTAGCAGTGAGGAAAATAGTAGGGAAAGATGAAAGACAAACGGCAGATACACCAGAACCAGACCCTGATACAGCGGCCAGGAAGAAACGTTGTTGAGCAAGGAATCTCTATCCCTATACAAGCACGCGCACACACACACGTCCGCAATTCACACATACACGTGTGCACACGCGCGTGCGCACACACACACACACACACACACACGGTGTGGGGGAGGTTCTAATAAAGATTCAACTGTTTCAGTAGAACAGATGCTTGGGAGAGGTAAAATCTTTCCAAACTTCTCATGGAGATGGGGAGACAGGGAGAGAAATGGGAGAGAGAAATTATTCTAGAGGTTTTATCTTGTGGAGGGATCTTGTTAGGAGAGCATATTAAACTTCTTGTTTGTGACCAGTGGTACAGTCATAAGTGTCTGAATTAAGAGAGCAGGGAAGGAAAATGAACAGCAGTGGAATAGAAAACTAGAGGAGAGTTTCCAAATGAAAAAGCAAGAAAACAGAGAATAGCAAAAACAAAAACCCCTGACCTCCCCCTCCATGGGGGTGATGGGAGGAGGGAAAAAACACAAAAATTAGAAACAAAATAAAATGTAAAGAATAAAACAAACGAATTCTTACACAAGCTGATGTGCTCCTGGGTGGGGGCCAGAGAAGGGAAGGGAGGACGCTACTCCTAGATCACACAGCCAGTTGTGCGTGTTGTGCACTTGTATAACGTGCATGTCTGTGGGAATATGTATGTTTCAAGTTATTTGAAATACATGTAAAGAAAACACATTTCTCAGCTGTTACTCCTTGATTTATTTATTAACTACTGGTTGTTGATAGCAGCTGTCAGCCTAGTGAACCCAACAGAATTTCTAAATTGTTGAGGCAGAAGTCTAGACATCCCTTCACTCTTTAGGAGGCTTTGTTGACAACAGACCCACCCTGACTGAGCCAGTCTGCCAAGACACAGCAAGGCCTTGGTTGATGTCCGTGTCCCATTGCTCGGTTCCTCCTACACACACCTTAGTTCTCTATATGCACACTGCTGGGGGCTGTCTCTACCCAAAACTTGTTCATCATGGCCAACATAAACTCTGTGCTCATTAAAAAAAAAAAAACTCCTTCTCTTCTCTCAGTCCCTGTTAACCCTAATCTACTTTCTGTCTCTATGAATTTGACTACTCCAGGTACCTCTTATAAGTGAAACACAGAATATTTGTCCTTTTGTGTCTGGCTTATTGCACTCAGCATAATGTTAATTATACATTATGGACATTTGGGCTGTTTCTTCCTCTTGGCTATTATGAATACTGCTGCTATGAGCATGTATGTACAAATGCTTATTTAAGGGTCTATTTTTAATTCTGTTAGGTATATGCCTAAAATTGGTGGGTCATACGGTAATTGTATGTTTAATTTTTTTTAGCAGGATTTTTTAAAAGTTTATTTATTTTGAGAGAGAGAGAGAGAGAGAGAGAGAGAGAGAGAGAGAGAGCATACATGAGCAGGGGAGGGACAGAGAGAATCCTGAGCAGGCTCCATACTGCCAGCACGGAGCCTGACGCGGGGCTCAAACTCATTAACTGTGAGATTATGACCTAGGCCAAAACCAAGATTTGGATGATTAACCGACTGAGCCACGCAGGAGCTCCTACTTTCTATCTCTTTAATTTGTAACCATCCTAGTGGATGTGAAGTGGTACCTCACTGCAGTCTTGATTAGCATTTCCCTAATGATGTTGAGCATCTTTTCATGTGCTTGCTGGTCATTTATGTATCTTCTTTAGAGCAATGCCTATTCAGGATCTTTGCCTATTAAAAAAAAATGGGTTGTTGGGCGCCTAGGTGGCTCAGTCGGTTAAGTGTCTGACTTCGGCTCAGGTCATAATCTCAAGGTTCGTGAGTTCGAGCCCCGCATCGGGGCTCTGTGCTGACAGCTCAGAGCCTGGAGCCTGCTTCAGATTCTATGTCTCCCTCTCTCTCTGAACCTCCCAGCTCACACTCTGTCTCTCAAAAATAAACATTAAAAATGGGTTGTTGTCTTTTTGTTGTTGAGTTGTAAGGGTACCTTATATATTCTGGATACTAGACCTTTATCAGAAATATGATTTGAAAATATTTTCTCCCATTCTGAAAGTTGTCACTTTTTTGATAATGTCCTTTGAACAAAAGCTTTATGTTTCACCGCAATCTAGTTTATCTATTTTTTTCTTATTTTGTTCATTTTTATTGCTGTCATATCTAAGAATCCATTGTTAAATCCAAGGTCATGAATGTTTATCCTTATGCTTTTCTTCTAAGAGTTTTATGGTTTTATCTAACTTAGATTGTTGTTCCATTTTAATTTTTTTTTTTTTTTTATACAGCATGAGGTAGGGGTCCAACTTATTCTTTTGCATGTGGATATCCAGCTATCCCGGCACCATTTATCAAGGAGACCATTCTCTCTCCATTGAAAAGCCCTTGCACCCTTGCCAAAAATCAACTGGTCATAGATGCATGGATTTATTTCTGGACTTTCACTTCTATTCCATTGGTCTATATGTCTGTCCTTGTGCCAATACCACACACTGTTTTGAATACTGTAGATTTGTACTAAGTTTGGAGTTGAGAAGTGTGAGGTCTTTAATTTTATTCTTTTCAAGATTGTTTTGGTTATTTGAGGCCTCTTGCAATTCCATATGAATCTGAGGGTTGGTTTTTCCATTTCTACAAAAGTGAGCATTGGAATTTTGATAGAGGTTGCATTGAATCTATAGGTCACTGTAGGTAGTATCGACATCTTTATTATTATTATTATTTTATTTTAGAGAGAGAGTGCATGCATGAGTTGGGGAGAGGGGCAGAGTGAGAGACAGAGAATCCCAAGCAGACCCCACACTCAAGTGTGGGGCCTGACATTGGGCTTGATCCCATGAACTGTGAGATCATGACCTAAGCTGAAATCAAGAATCAGATGCTTAACTGACTGAGACACCCAGGTGCCCTGGTAGTACTGACATCTTAGCAATAGTAAGTCCTCCAATCCATGAGTATGGGATGGCTTTCCATTTACTTAGGTCTTTAATTTCTTTCAGCAAAATGTTTGTAGTTTTCAGCATACAAGTCTTTCACCTCCTTGGTTAGATTTATTACCAAGTATTTAATTCTTTTATTTAAAAAAATTTTTTAAGTTATTTACTTTGAGTGACAGAGAGAGCAGAGGAGGGGGAGAGAGAGAGAGACAGAGAGAGAGAGACAGAGAGAATGCCAGAAGGCTCCATGCTGACAGTACGGAGCCCATCGTGGGGCTCAAACCCATGAACTGCGAGATCATGACCCAAGCTGAAACTAAGAGTCAGATGCTTAACCGACTAGCTGTTAGTTCAGAGGCTGAACTACCCAGGCACCCCTAAATCTGGGATTTATATTTTCTAAGCCTTAAAACTTATTCTACGTTTATTTATACATACATAAAAATACATGTATACTTTTAACTTATAAATATTATATAATGTTGTATTCTCTTTTATATCATTTCTGATGATAAATATTTCCTACTTTTACAAAATTCCAATGATAGAGAAACCCTACATTTGGTGAGGTTTGCTGCTCTCCACCATCTCGTGTATTCTCCATTTGGAATTATGTCATCATGTCACTGTGCTTTTCTTCCACTAAATGTTTTACAAAGGGCACCCTGGTGGCCAGAGCACTGTCCAGCTTTGTTCAGGCTCAGTGACCAGGCAGTGCTGGGGTTTTCTATGAGCAGCTACAGTGGGTCAGCTCATATGTGGATGCATTTTCTGCTCCCAGGCGCCCAGTGCACGGATGGTGGTGACAGCTGATAGGAAGGAGACCCTTCCATTCCCGTTTTGTACTGTCTGAGGAAACAAGCTTCACGTACCAGGCATGAAGCCGTCTCTCTTCCTTTCGTAGATTGGAGAAGGGTTTCTGCCTCAACAGGAGGCCACTAAAGGTCAGACCTTCTAGGGATCTACTTTGTTCATGTTTGCTTTTTACCTTGATGGTAATTTTGATACTTACTCTGTCTCATAGTACAACTATAACAATTACTTTCATTTCACAATTTGTGTAGGTGACTTCATGTTCTGTCACCTTTCCGGTGGTACTACATTTTTACTCTCTCTGGGAAGTTAGGAGGGCAAATCTCCCACAACTTAGGGAGGGAACATTTCCTCAGTCACCTTCCCAACAGGGAGTTTCTCCATGCCACAGAGTTTTGCCTTCCACCTGGATTTTGACAAAGGGAGGTGTTTTCTTTTCACAGAGGATGGGACTAGACCCTTCCTTGGTCACCTGTGTGCCACCAAGACCCATCATGGTCCTTGACACCTTGTGAAACTGATTGGGATGATTTTCTGTGCTGGTTCCTCCCCACCACGGCACCCTAAGGTATCACTTGGTGGACACTTCTGTTCTCTGACAGCAGCCTGGGGCCCTGACTAACAACGGGTGTCTTCAGAAGCTAGGCAGAAAGGCCTGATGAGGTGCTGTGGCCTGTAAGGTGCAGGTGGGTATTCCATCTCCATTCTTTCTAGGTCTCTGGACCCCAAACAACCAAGAGGTAGAGCCTAGGACTGGGACAGGAATAAGGGCAGTGCCCATAAAGCCTGACACCAAACTGAGGTCCACCTTAAGGCATGGGCACACCCTCCACCCTCTTACTGTCATCTAATATGCTCAGGGGAGCTGGGAAGCGATCAGATGGGTGAGGTACCTGAGTTCTAGCAGAGCGCAGGCTGGGTGCCAGGGATGCTCCTTGGCCATCTCACTGCCTGAGGGAGAAGTCCTGTGTCCTGGAGGAAGGAACAAGTACATGTTATGAGGGCCCTGCCTTTGTCCCAGAGGCTCCTGGCTCTTATTCATATCTGTGTTCTACCTGTCCCAAGACTTATTCCTGAGATCAGCTTAAGTGTGAAGCAGACGGAGGAGACATGGCTCCTTAGCTGAGAAACCAAACTGAAGGAGGCCAGGCACATGCCCGAGGGGGCTGAGTTTCAGTGAAGAGGCTGGGGCGGAGTGATTTGGCGAAGATGACGGAAGGCCAAGGAATGAGATGGGACACCCAGA
Organism: Acinonyx jubatus; assembly: GCF_027475565.1. Taxonomy (NCBI): domain Eukaryota; kingdom Metazoa; phylum Chordata; class Mammalia; order Carnivora; family Felidae; genus Acinonyx; species Acinonyx jubatus. Next base: position 139,350,912 of record NC_069387.1, read on the forward strand.
AATCAGGTTGATAGAGTACCTGGGTTCAGACGAGGGTCTCTGAGTGATCCTGGTGGCTGGATGATGATGTACCAGGGGTAACAGCAGGCTGAGCTTAGGGTTCTGTGGGGGCACCAGGAGAGAGGTGTTGGAGCAGTCAAGATGGCCCACAGGGTGCAGGGGGAGGCCTAGGAGGCTCTAGAAAGGGCAGGTGGGTTTCTAATAAGACAGGCTAATAAAGAGAAAAGTGCAACTTTTGGATTTTCTTTATTTTGTTCATTTCCCCCCCCTCTTGACAGCTTAGAAAATTCCTTTGGAAAACTATTCCATCTCTGCTGAACTCAGGGTAAGGGAGGTCCAGAGGCTGCCGGAGGAGGGGAGGTGGGGCCTTCAGCCTTGGCCCCTCTCACGCACCCCTATATATCCTGGGAGACAATAGTGCAAATCTCTACTTCACACCTGAGGTGACAGGAGGTTGCACTTTCTAAGGCAGAGCTTCCTGTCAGGACACCATGCCCTCCATGGTCTCTCTCAGAGGCCAGCCTGCAGGGTTGGCACCATGGAGTATGTGCCCGCCCACCCCTCCCCCACTGGCCCACAGTGGAATCGTCTTCTTGGGTTTCTGGTAATTTCATCAGGGCTGCATCATGTTGCTAGAGCTACAGATAGCATCTCACTATGCTCTTCCCTAACAGAGCCTCTGAGGCTGGACACAGGCTGAGAGTTGGAACAATAGGGTGGAGATCTGGGGGGCTGTGAGGGTCTGTGAAGGTCTGGGATACCGGAACAGCTTTGAGGAACGATGTCACTCGCCACTGGAACCTGTGGAAAAAAGAGAAGGGGCGGGTTTGCCTGCAGAGGCCCTGAGCTCCTGGAGCTCTTGTGCATTATGTTGTCTCCTGACAGCTCCACCTAGACAAACCCCCAATCCGGGTGTGGGCGAAGAGACACCCCCCCCCCCCAGGCCAGGCAGAAAGACTGTCCCCCAGCACAGGTCCACCTTAACTGGGCAGCCCTGTGGGCGGGGCGCATTGTTGATGCCTGTGCAGACAGCAGTCCAGGCCCGAGTGTGGGACAGACTTGCAGGCAGCACTCCAAGCTTCCAGCCTGTGACCCAGCTCCTCACGCTGAGTCTGCAGCCCCGCACCATGGTCCAGGGGGCCTTGGAGCCTGATGGCCCCGGCTGGGGCTGGGATGGGGAGGATGACTGGGACAGCGCTGTCCTCACCCTGCTGGCGCTGGCTGTGGTGGCTGCCACGGCACTGGCTTTGCACTGGTTTGGCTCTGGGCAGGACCAGGAGGCGGCAGGACCTGCATCTACAACCCCCGGGGCCCAGCCTTTACAGGCTGGAGGAGCCAGCCCAGCCCTGCCCCTGCAGCCCAAGGTCAGTGGTGGTGTCGAGGGACACAGCTCAGGGCAGGGGCAGCCAGACCCTCCAGGACGTGGCCAGGGGAGTCCAGCTGCAGCAGGGGCCCAAGATCAGGAGCTCCGGGGAGGTGGCCTGGCTGCCACAGCGGCACCTCCACTCAAGACACCCGGCGAGGTGGCCAGCGGAGGGGCCTTGGGACGGCAGCACGACAGTGCCACTCCGGAAGCCCTGCGAGGTAAAGGAAGGGAGCCTCTCAGGCCAGATACTGCCTTCCTGGGTTGGAGCAAAGTAGGGGGGACATCCGGCCCCCTCCTGATACACTTCACCCCTCGGAGTCCTGGCAGAGAGACTGAAGGGCAAGTGGAGGCAGGAGGTGTTCAAGCCAAGGTGCCAGCTCACCAGGCCCTGGTCCACACAGCAGAACAGGACACCAGCCCCTGGCAACAAGGTGTAGGGCCACCTGGCTCGCTAGAGAGAGGTCGAAGAAGCCGGCGGTGGCAGGTGGACCAAGGCTCAGAAGATAGACACCGCCGCCTCCCAAAGCTGGACCCCCTCCGCCTGGGCTCTGTGGTGAGTGTGTGGGATGCCGTGGATGCAGCCAGCAGCCTCTCCACAGGCTCCCAGAGGCCTCCTCTCCCCTTGGAGCTGCCTCCACCACGTGCCACGCAGACTGGGCCTTTGACAGAGGGCACAGTGAAGGGGCACAGGGAGAGCAGCCTCCATCCAGCCTCAGTCCTAGCTCTGGAGAGCAGGGAGGCTGGGCCCCAGGCTCCCAGGGAGTCTCAGGGACCCCCAGCCTCCGTGGAAGGCTGGCCGTGGGAGAGGAGCTTCGTCCAGACCCCTGACTCCATGGGCCCATGGCCAGAGGGGTCGCAATGCGGACATCCACTCTTGTCTCAAGGACGGGGGACCGCAGACGCCAGCAATGCGGTAAAGGCTGGGGCTCAAGGCTCTGGAGACTGCTCTTTCTTCAGCTCAGGGCCGGGCGGGGCAGAGCAGCAACGGGGCCATGGCCTCCTAGAAGGGAGACCATCTTGGCAAGGCCAGCGTGGGCAGAGCAGCGGGCAAGAGGCAGGCAGTCTGGACACGGAAAAGCGCCCCCCAGACACCCCCGGCTCAGCCACGCTCTCCCCGCGCATCCCTAAGCCCCTCCCGCCCTTGGCTTCCCCGCCCACAGCACATCCTCACGGAGGCCTCTTACCTGCAGGCTCAACCCTTCCGACCTCCTCTCCTTCAGACTCTTTGTCCCTCAGAGTTAGTCAGGGTTCTGCCGAGGATGAAACTCTCAGGGCAGTGTCAGCCCCAGCCCCAGCCCCAGCCCCAGCCCCATTTCCGACCCCTACCCCAAGTAGTGAGTCAAGGCCTATGTCCCAGGAGCCCAGTGTGGCTCTCTGCAAGGACAACCAGGAAGGGCAGATCTCATCTAGCTGGGAAAACCTTATTTCGATGGTTCTTCGGAGTCACCCTTTCCCCAGGCAAGAGAGACGCCAAGGGAGAGCCCCAAGGGCAGCTCCCAGGAGCCCTAGAGATCCCAGCACTGATGCACCCTCTGAGAACAGAGAGTCTGGTTCTCCCCCCGAAGGGGCCGCCACCAGCCTGGAGGTCAGGAACGGCTCTGCCGTTGGAATGGTCACAGAAGCTGGCACAGGGGGCCTGCCTGAGGCTGGGTGTCTGCAACAGCAGAGAAGCTCGGATACCAGGGAGGCTCCTACTCCAGACCCTCCCTCAGGCCCAAGGCCAGATGCAGTGGATGAGAAACATCCAGACTCCCCACTGCCTGGAGCCGCAATGCCCGGGGCCCCATCACGGTCCCCTGGGCAGAGGCAACCTGGCCCTGTACCCTCCCCCACCGCGAGGGGGGTCTCACAGCCTGTCCCACGGCCCCGGAAACGCAGCATGTGTGAAATAGCAGAGAGCTCTGAGCGGGAGGTCAGCCAGATGGTACCACTGAGGCAGGAGGGAGAGGCTCCAGGGGAGAGGCCCCGCCCTGCAGGCAGCGGGGCAGTCCTCACAGAAAAGCAGGAGGCCCGAAAACTCAAGGTGCTTCTGCAGAGGCCCGGGAGCCGGGGGGTGGCGGAGGGGCCTCGGAAGCCCAGCTCCCTAGCCCAGGAGCCCACTCTGGCCGCGGCTCGACGACAGCGGCTGGACCTGGGCAGCTGCCTGGATGTACTGGCCTTTGCCCAGCAGCACGGGCAGCCTGGCCTGGTGCAGGAGACCTATGCGTTGATGAGCGACAATCTGCTGCATGTGCTAGGAGACCCGGGCCTCTACCGGCAGCTGAGCGGGGCCGAGCGGGAGCGCATCCTGAGCCTCCGGACGGGCCGGGGCCAGGCGGTGGTGGGGGTCCTTGTGCTGCCCAGCCTCTACCCGCTGAGCCGCTCGGGGCTTACAAGGGGCCCTTGTGGGGAGGAGGCCCCTACGGTGGGACCCGCACCCCTGCCTCCTCGCACGCACTTGCACGTGTTCAACCCCCAAGAAAACACATGGCGGCCCCTGACACAGGTGCCGGAGGAGGCCCCGCTGCGGGGCTGTGGACTCTGCACCATGCACAACTACCTGTTCCTGGCAGGGGGCATCCGCGGCTCCGGTGCCAAGGCTGTCTGCTCCAACGAGGTCTTCTGCTACAACCCACTGACCAACATCTGGAGCCAGGTGCGGCCCATGCAGCAGGCCCGTGCCCAGCTCAAGCTGGTGGCCCTGGATGGGCTTCTTTACGCCATCGGTGGAGAGTGCCTGTACAGCATGGAGCGCTATGACCCGCGCACGGATGCCTGGACCTCGCGCGCGCCCCTCCCTGCGGGCACCTTCCCTGTGGCACACGAGGCTGTGGCCTGCCGTGGGGACATCTATGTCACTGGGGGCCACCTCTTCTACCGCTTGCTCAGGTACAGCCCTGCGAAGGATGCGTGGGATGAGTGCCCCTACAGTGCCAGCCACCGGCGTCCCAGCGACATGGTGGCATTGGGGGGTTTCCTGTACCGCTTCGACCTGCTGCGGGGTGTGGGCGCTGCGGTGATGCGCTACAACACTGTAACGGGCTCCTGGAGCCGGGCTGCCTCCCTGCCCCTGCCCGACCCGGCCCCCCTGCACTGCACCGCACTAGGCAACACCATTTACTGCCTCAACCACCAGGTCACCGCCACCTTTACGGTCTCTGAGGGGACTGCCCAGTTCCAGGCCAGGGAGTTGCAGCCCTTTCCTCTGGGGAGTAAGGGGGTCCTCTGTCCATTCATCTTGACTCTGCCTGCCACCGACCGGCTGCAAACAGCCCTCTGAGTTGCTGCTCTCTAGGGAGACCCTGGGCCTGGGGGTCTGAGGGCAAGTGGAGCACAGGAGGTGGCTGGCAGAACCTTCTGCTGTTGTTTCCGGGACAGCTTTGTTTTTCTGTTCTAATAAGGCTCATGATCTCCCCCTTCCCTACCGCCTTCCCTGAAAGAGCCCTCTCCCCCTGGAGCTCAGGCTCCTTGCATCTGGTTAGAAGCCGGCTTCTAACCTTCCCACCACAGCATGCTGTTTACTGCCTTTTCCGCTTAGTTCTTGCCCTGACGCCTCAGCTGGCTCACACAGCCCAGCCCCTCCTCCAGGGGGCTCCTCCTCCTCCTCCTCCTCCTCCTCCTCCTCTGGGCTCCCAGGAGCCAGGTTCCCTCTTGCAGCACTGCACTGCCTGGAAAAATCTGTGTGGGGGTCCCTCTGGTGCTTTGAGAGCCAGGGACCGATGTGTCCTTGAAGACCAGGATTTGGCCTGCAGAGGGGCTGACTGCTGAGCCAAGGAAGGAGGTGGCTAGAGAGATAGTCACACTTCTCCGTTCTGTCCCTAGGGCTCCAAGCTGGGCAAGAGGTCTGTAAGGGAATGGGACAGGGGAACAAGGAACAGAGAGTCCCCAGAAAAATGTTCTTGCCTCAGGCCTTGGGAGCCTGGTTTGGGTCTTCCTGGGAAAAACTCTGTAGCCCTCCTTTGTCCGATTGGTCCCCAGAGGCCTGGAACCCTTGCCTGTGAAACTGTTCTGCTGACTGTAGGCCCTGCCTGTAACCACTTGGGCTCATGCCCCTCTGCAGCCTGTGGGGTCTCTTCCCCCCGCTTTGCCCCTCCAGAAGCAGCCTCACTTCCCACCACCCCCTGTTCTTATGTGAGACCCAGGTTTCACCTGAGCTCTTTCCCTTGTTAGCTGCGGACTTAGCCGAGACATCGGATTCCATTCTTCTCATCTGTGTAGTGGGGAAAATGAACATCTGTTACTCAGGAGAGCTGTGAGGGCATAAGGACACATGTGAGCGCCTAGCGCAGTGCCCAGGATGAATAGATAATGTTCCCCTTTACTCATTTTGGAATCCATCACAGGAAGGTAAATAAATCTGACTGAACACTGCTGCCTGTCCCACCGTGTGCCCTGGTTTGCCCCATCTGGCCCTTTTTATTTTGCTTTTTATTCCATCCTTGGTACTACTGGCACTAAATACATTTAATTCATTGAAAGCATCTACATCTTATGATTCTCATTTTTTGCTCACAAGGCTCGCTATGCTGCTGGGTAGGACAGAAAGGGGTCCTCAGGTTGCTCTTAAAAATAAGTTTATTGAAAAACAAGTACAGTTCATACAGCTATATATTACGGTTGCTGTTACTCTGCCAAGCAGAGAGGGCTCTGTGCCCCCGGGGCTTCTCCACACTGGCAGGCAGAAGCACGGTGGCCGTGGGTGGGCAGGGGGCCTACTGTTTGTGCTTGGTCTCAGTGAGCAGCCCTTGCCAGTTCTTCTCCATCTCCTCCTTGCAGTTGAGGAAGGCATCCTCCAGCCGGCGCATGGACTCCGCCAGTGTGGGGTTGGTGCGCATCACCACCATGTCGTAGGCCATCCATGTGGCTTGCACTGCAACAACCAGATGGGCCCTGATCAGGCTACAGAATGGGGCTGTGGCTCTGAGCACTCCAGGGAGGGCCAGATGCCTCCAGCCATGCTAAGCATCCCAGGGACCAGATCCTGCTGAGTGGCTGGTAGGCTACACGTTATAGGGTTCATAAAAACCAGTATTAAAACTTCTTCCTACACAGAGCACTACTGACACTTCCCTGATCTCACACAAGTCTTAACTTCTGGATACATCAGCCTGTGATGCTAAGACTGGAGGCCTGTCTGATATAAAATATTAGGACCATTTAGAGCAAACTCAGGTCCTTACCTATCTGCAGTTTATAGCTAGTGGTTGCAGGGTGAACCCTGAGGGGTCGTAACACCCATCCAAGCTCACATGCTCAAGTAGGACTGATTATTCCTACTCCTGCAAAGCCCTGAGCCTCATGTTACCTTACGCACAGTGGCCTGGGATGCCTGCCCGCTTCTGTCTGGGTACCTCTGTGCTTTCATTAAGGCCAGCCCAGGGACTCCTCCTTCTGGAAAGGTTTGCTGCATCCCATGTTAGGTGTCCTTTGGTGCTCACCACTGCACTGAGTTTCTTGCTGTTTCCCATCGAGAGCTACCCGAGGGCTTATAGGTGAACACATGCTTCTTATACAAATTCAACGGAAGTCTGCAGAAACCTCATCTCTCTGCAGCACCCACCGCACTGGTGTGGTTCTACCCTCTATAATTACAAAGAACAAAGGTCATCTCCCTTCCACACGACAGCCAACCACAGTACATATATCTCCCCCTTAAAACTGCTCTTTGCTGGGCTAAAACATACTGGACACTTTGGGGAACTATGTCCTCAAGGAAATTAACCAAAGAGGAGATAAGCAAATAATAACACATGAATATCTACATACAACCAAGGTCAGCAGCAATGACAGACTTGATGTTTTACAGAAAGTAACGTTTGGTTAAGGAAAAATTGTTAGAAAAGCTATGTGCAGTATCTTAACAGAGGGCATATAGTTATATGGCGTGTACAGGAATTCTTGAACTTTTGGATGTATGAGAGTCACTTGGGACACCTTTTAAAATGTAGATCACTGGCCGCTCCCACAACTCAAAGAGGGTCTTGTCTAACATGTTGTGAATGGTGCCCAGGAACCTGAATTTTAACAAGGAGACCACCCTTATAGACTGCCTGGACAGCAGGTGCAGCATGTACCTGGGAGTCAGAACAGTTTGCTTTCTGGCTCTCTCTACTTGCTACCTGTGTGCCCACAAACAAGTGACTTAAGTTCACCAACCTCATTTGTAAAGGAGAGACAACATCCCAGTCTCACAGCTGGCTATGATTAAATGGATGATATGTAAAATGCCTAGCACATATTATGGTGTTCAAGACAGGAGAAACCCTTGCCATAAAATAAATAAGAGGTATTCAGGGCAAAGAGAGTGGGTAAGAAATAAAAATTCAGAAGGAAAAAAGAGCTTGCAGAAATGAGTCTCATATGGTTCCACACAACAGTTGGAATTCTAGCTCTGAATTTCCTAAGGTGAAAGCAGGGGAAACATGCTCAGATTTGAAACTCGGTGGCCATAAAATAAAAACAAACCCATGAAGGACACCTGGGTGGCTCAGTCAGTTGAGCAGTTGAGTGTTCAACTGCGGCTCAGGTCATGACCTCACGGTTCCTGAGTTCAAGCCCCACACTGGGCTTGTTGCTGTCAGCATGGAGCCCGCTTTGGATCCTGTGTCTCCCTCTCCCTCTGCCCCTCCCTTGCTCACACACACACACACACACACACACTCTCTCTCTCTCATAAATAAATAAACAACAACAACAACAACAAAAACGGGCACCTGGGTGGCTCAGTCGGTTAACTCAGCTCAGCGTCTGACTTCCACTCAGGTCATGATCTTGTGGTTCATGGGTTCAAGCCCCACATCAGGCTCTGTGCTGACAGCTCAGAGTCTGGAGCCTGCTTCTGTGTCTCCCTCTCTCTCTGCCCCTCCCTCACTTGTGCTTTTTCTCTCTCTCAAAAATAAATAAACAAAACAACCATTAGATGCTTTTATCCTAAGAAAAAATTTTCCTATAGGTATATTCTATGAGAAGCATATAATATAGTTGAAAATATCCTTGACAACATCTCTACTTGAAATACAAAGTGATTCTTCTATGTCTATTTTTGTAATCACTGGTAAAAGAAAGCTGTTGGCATATTGCCAAAACACAGTCCAGAAAAGGCAATTCAATGAGACACCAAAACACTATATCAAGAGCAAAGCCCTTTTTAATTTGATCCAAGGAAGAAAATTCAGAATGCATAGAAAAGAAAGAACTCATGATCATCAGAAGATCCTCCAGAAATGCACATCTCTTGAGTTTTTCATTCATTCAATATTTATTGAGCACCTTTGTGTTGGCATTTTGCTAAGGCACTCCTGGTCTCCTGGCAATATAGCAGTATGCAAGATAGACACACCCCACCTTCAGGAAGTGTCTATAGGGGCCATGGGAGATAGAATAAACACACAAGACAATCACAGGTTGGGAAGGGTGCTGTACGGCAATAAGCAGCATGTGTTGGGACAGAGGAATGGAGTAGGAGGAGTCTTTAAACCAGATGGTAAGGGCAGGCTCTCTCTGAGAGCTTTTGGTAAGGCCTGCACTTTAGCAAAGCCAAGGTCATAATCTCTGGAAAAGCCTGAACAGCAGATATTCTAAGAAGCCAACTAGGGCTCACCTGATACACTACCTGCTGGGTAGGACTAAAATCCTCATACAGAAATCAAGAAAAAACAGCCAAGATGTGGGGCACCTGGGTGGCTCAGTCGGTTAAGTGACTGACTCTTGATTTCAATTTAGGTCATGATCTCAGGGTTCATGGGTTTAAGCCCTGCTTCGGGCTCTGTGATGCTGGTATGGAGCCTGCCTGGGATCCCCTCCCCGCCCTCCCCTTCCCTGTTCATACATGTATGCACTCTCTCTCTCTCTCAAAATAAATGAGTAACTAAATAAATAAATAACCACTCAAGCTGTACACCTAAATGCAGAGTTCAAAGGATGAAGATAAAGTGTTCCAAAATTCTGTTGTAGGAGAGGGGAGGACATCACTTAGGGATGTAGTAAGTGAATTTGCTTTGAGGGCCTAGAAGGTAGACAGGGAGTACAGGAATGATGACAAAGGGCAGGCTCAGCCATGTGATAAAGGGACAAAGATGGGCCTGGACTTTATAGCCACGGGCTAATTCCCACCTTTGGCAAAACAGACCAATCAACATTTTAAATGTAATTGGTGAAGTTATATCTCCCAAATCTCAGGCCCCAGATGGTCTTACAGATGAATTCTACCAAAATTTGAAAGAACAGTTAATTCTTACATAATACAATTCCAGAAATTAGAAAAAGAAGAGTGATAACCTCACTGTATGGATATAGGAGCATTCCATTTATGTTCTAGAAAATTTGAGTACAGAGATAAACAAAAATAAATACATAATTTTCCCTAAGTTAGTTTGTTCCAAAATCAAAGATTATATGAAAAAATATAGTTCTATTTTATATCAATATAGATACAAAACTCTAAACATAACATGAACTAACCAAACCTAACAATGTGTTAAAATAGCATGTTATGATGTAGAATTTGTAACAGAAATTCAGCCCTGGGGGCTGAGTGCGGGTGCCATCAGGATGCTGCGCACAGGCTCTGCTCTGCTCTCTGTGCATAAATTCACAGACAAACATGAATGGATAACAACAGAAAATGGTATTGGAACAGTGGGAATCAGCAATTTTGCACAGGAAGCTTTGGGAGATGATATTTATTGTAGTCTGCCTGAAGTTGGGACAAAATTGAACAAACAAGAGGAGTTTGGTGCTTTAGAAAGTGTGAAAGCTGCTAGTGAACTCTATTCTCCTCTATCAGGAGAAGTAACTGAAATTAATGAAGCTCTTGTGAAAATCCAGGACTTGTCAACAAATCTTGTTATGAAGATGGTTGGCTGGTCAAGATAACACTCAGTAACCCTTCAGAACTGGATGAATTAATGTGTGAAGAAGCATATGAGAAATACATAAAACCTATTGATGAGTGAAAATGGAACCCCTAAATAAACTAGTATGAAACAATTTAATCTAGCATAATTGTCTTAAATTAGTGGTGCATGGAGGATTTAAAATAGCAACTTTTGGGGCACCTGGGTGGCTCAGTCGTTGAGCCTGGGACTTTGGCTCAGGTCATGATCTCCGGTTTGTGGGTTGGAGCCCCCCATTGGGCTCTGTGCTGACAGCGCAGAGCCTGGAGCCTGTTTCGGATTCTATGTCCTCCTCTCTCTCTGCCCCTCCCCCGCTCATGCTCTCTCTTTCTCTCAAAAATAAATAAACATTAAAAAATTAAAAATGAATAAATAAATAAAATAGCAACTTTTAGCAATACTAGTGCAAAAAGAAATCACTCGCAACAACATTAATGAAAGAAAACACCCCTTAACTTTCTAATGATTGCAGATAAACATAGCAAGTATCTTTTTTGCCATACCTTATGATTTTTAGGCTAGGCTCTAGTTATAACATTCAGAATCCTGTAATTATTTGTGGTTAAAAACTAGTTATAAAAATTATGTAATTCAAGGATAACACTGTCATCTTAAGTCTTAGGGAATATCGTAACTTGTTTGCATCTCTCCCTGGATTGGAGTCAAAATACTTAAATGATCTATCCATTGGAAATAACTGGCAGTGGAGAAAGGTTTGTTAGTTCTGTAGTGTCAGATAAAGAATACTACCTTAATTTTGCAATATACTGTGCTTTCAAAATAGCTGGTGCTATTTTTAATATGGTGAAGCAACAGCCTTGCAGGAAGATAAATAGTTTAATAATAATACATTCAACTTCGTTAAAAAAATAAAAATAAATAAAAAGGGGGAAATCATAGGAATAGCTCAATTAATGCCCAAAAAAAGGGCAGTTAACAAAATTTAATACCTATTTGTGGTTTAAAAAAATCAACTCTAACAAATTAGAAATAATGGGAGACATCTTAAGCTTACTAAAAGTGATATACCAAAACTTACAACATATATACTTAACGGAGAAGCTATGTATATATTCCCTTTTTATTTATTTACTTATTCATTTTTACTTAAAAAAATTTTTTTTAACGTTTATTTATTTTTGAGACAGAGAGAGAGAGAGACAGCATGAACAGGGGAGGGTCAGAGAAAGAGGGAGCCACAGAATCTGAAACAGGCTCCAGGCTCCGAGCTGTCAGCACAGAGCCCGACGCAGGGCTCAAACTCACAGACTGTGAGTACCAGTATACCCTGGTATACTGTTGGTAGGATTGTAAAATGGTGCATCATTGTGTAAAACAGTTTGGCCTTCTTCAGAAAGCTAGACATAAATTCCACTTCTAGGTAATTCTCCAAACAATTGAGAACAGGTACTCAAACACATACTTGCATATAGATGTTCACAACAGTGCTATTCACAATAGCTAAAAGGTGGACACAACCCAAATATCAATCAAAGGATGAATGAATAAAGAAAATGTGATATATCCATACAATGGGATAATTATTCAACCATAGAGAGGAATGAAGTACTAACATATTCTATAATATTGATGAACCTTGAAAATATGCTAAGTAAAAGAATCCAGAAACAAATTGTATTCACATACCATATGATTCATTTATATGAAATATCCAGAATGGGTAAATCCATAGAGACTGAAAACAGATTGGTGGTTGCCAAAGGCTGAGGATAGAGGCATATGGGGGTGACTGCTTAGGGGTACAAAGTGTCTTTTTTAAAAAGTTTACTTATTTACTTTGTGAGAGAGAGAGCATGAGCCCACAGGTGGGAGGGGAAGAGAAAGAGGGAAAGAGAGAATCCCAACCAGCCTCCATGCTGTCAGCGCAGAGCCCGATTCAGGGCTTGAACCCATGAAACCTGAGATCATGACCTGAGCTGAAACCAAGAGTCAGAAACTTAACTGAGCCACCCAGGTGCCCCCACATAGTGTCTTTTTTGAATGATGAAAACATTTTGAACTGGATAGACTTGGTGGCTGTATGACATTGTGAATGCATTAAATGCTACTGAATGTATACTTTAAAATGGTTAATTATATGGTATGTGGATTTCACCTAAGTTGTTTTTTTAAAGCTTATTTATTTTTGAGAGACACAGAGACAGCGTGAGTGGGGGAGAGGCAGAGAGAGAGAGAGAGAGAGGGTGAGAGAGAGAATCCCAAGCAGGCTCTGCACTGTCAGAATAGAGCCCCATGCGGGGCTCAAACTCACAAAACTGTGAGATCATGACTTGAGCCTAAACCAAGAGTTGGATGCTTAACCAACAGACCTACCTAGGAACCCCTCACCTAAACTTTTCTATTTAAATTTAAGATGTTTCTATCTTTCATATTTAAATTTAAACTTTTCTCTAAAAGAGAGAGAATGAGTCCGGGAGAGGGGCAAAGGGAGAGAGAGAGGAGAATCTTAAGCAGGCTCCACACTCAGCGTGGAGCCCGACATGGGGCTCGATCCCACAACCCTGGGATCATGAGCTGAGTTGAAATAAAGAGCCGGTCAGTCAACTGATTGAGCCACCCAGGTGCCCCTCACCTAAAATTTTTCTATTTAAGATGTAGGGGGACACCTGGGTGGCTCAGTTGGTTAAGCATCTGACTCTTGGTTTCAGCTCAGGTCATAATCTCATGGTTCTTGAGTTCAAGCCCTGCTGACACTCACAGCCTGCTTGAGAATTTCTCCCTCTCTCTCTGCCCCTCCCCCACTCCCTCTTCTCTCTTTCTCTCAAAATAAATAAACTTAAAAAAATAAAAGCAGAAACTTTATACATAATATAAAAAAAGTGACATACAAAAAAAAAGAAATGGAAATAAAAGAATGTAAACAAAAAAGGGAAGATTCTTATATGGATTAATGATGATAACATGCTGTGAGCTGAAAAGTATGCCAACTCTCTGCCAGAGAACTCTAAAGAAAAACAAACCAACAAAACCAAAATAATTAGAAAACAACAAACGAAGGACCCACTATGGTAGAAAGGGTATGATCTATTATCAATTACAAATTAAAAACATACCACACTGTCCTCATTTTGCCACGCAAGTAGGTACCATGGAAATTATCATATTCCAATATCTATTTCACTGTTAGCACTGTACTAGGAAAGGATGATGTCAGGAAGCTTAAGATACAGCTTTATTAAAGTGCATAAAAAATCAGGGAGCTAAGACACATTCATTCACTTAAAAAATATCTATTAGGGGCGCCTGGGTGGCTCAGTTGGTTAGGCGATTGACTTCGGCTCAGGTCAAGATCTCAGAGTTCGTGAATTCGAGCCCTGCGTTGGGCTCTGTGCTGACAGCTCAGAGCCTGGAGCCTACTTCGGATTCTGTGTCTCCCCGTCTCTCCCCCTCCTCTGCTCACACTCTGTATCTCTCTATCAATAACAAATAAACGTTAAAAAAATTAAAAAAATATATCTATTAAACATCTATTATGGGTCAGCATCTATTCTGGGGACAGAGCAGTGAGAAAGAATGTCAAAAAGTCTTGGCCTCATGACCATTATATAATAAATAACAGTAAGTAGGGGCGCCTGGGTGACTCAGTTGGTTAAGCTTCCAACTCTTGATCAGCTCAGATCATGATCTCCCGGGTCGTAAGATCTCCCAGTTCGTGAGATAGAGCCCCCAGTCGGGCTCTGCACTGACAACATGGAGCTGGGATTCCCTCTCTCCCTCTCTCTCTGCCCCTCCTCTATTTGCATGCTTGTGCACATGTGCACTCTCTCTCTCAAAATAAATAAACATCAAAAAAATAACAATAAGTAAACCTATATAGTATGTTAGAAAGTAATAAGTGCTGGGGCGCCTGGGTAGCTCAGTAGGTTAAACAGCTGATTTTGGCTCAGGTCATGATCTTGAGGTTTGTGGGTTCGAACCTTGCACTGGGCTCCGTGCTGAAAGCTCAGAGCTTGGAGCCTGCTTCAGCCCTCTCTCTCTGCTCCTCCCCTGCTTGTTCTCTCTCTGTCTCTCAAAAGATGAATAAAAACGTTAAAAAAAAAAAAAAAGAAAGTAATAAGTGCTGAGGAGAAAAATAAATCCATGAAGGAGGGTTGAGAGTGCCAGGGAAAAAGGATTTGCAATTTCAAGAAGAGCACTTGGGGGGCGCCTGGGTGGCTCATTGGTTGGGCGGCCGACCTCGGCTCAGGTCATGATCTCGCGGTCCGTGAGTTCGAGCCCCGCGTCGGGCTCTGTGCTGACGGCTCAGAGCCTGGGGCCTGTTTCGGATTCTGTGTCTCCCTCTCTCTGCCTCTCCCCCGTTCATGCTCTGTCTCTCTCTGTCTCAAAAATAAATAAACGTTTAAAAAAAAAAAAAAAAGAAGAGCACTTGGGAAACACTTCATGGAGAAGGTGACATTTTTATTTATTTATTAAATTTTTAATGTTTATTTATTTTTGAGAGAGAGTGAGTGGGGCAGGGGTAGAGAGAGAAGGAGACAGAGAATCTGAAGCAGGCGCTGGGCTGTCAGCAGAAAGCCCAACGCGGGGCAAGAACCCACGAACCTCAAGATCATGATCTGAGCTAAAGTTGGATGCTCAACTGACTGAGCCACCCAGGTGCCCCAAGAAGGTGACATTTAAATTACCTTTTGATGAATAGAAGTTCTTAACGTTAATGTAGTTCAACGTATCAATCTTTTATTCTGTGTTTAGCATTTTTGCCTCTTGTTTAGGAAATTCTACTCCACCCCCAAAGTCACAAGATATTCTCCCCTATTTTCTTTCCAAGTTTTAAACATTTTTGATACCTAAGCCCTTATTGTTCTGAAGCTATTGTGTGTATGTGTGGGTAGGGATGCATTTGTAATTTTTATTCTTATGGATAACCAATTTCTCCAGCTTACTTATTAAATAGTTCCTTCTTAAAAAATAAAAATAAATGGTTTATTCTTTCCTTCACTGATCTGTCATTTCACCTATTATATATAAAAATTCCTGTGAGTGTGTATGTATGTACACATGTGCATGTTTGTGTATATGAGCATGTTATGTGTGTACATGTGTGTGAGAGTGTGTGTGTTCACGTGTGTATGTGTGTGTATGTTTATGTGTGAGTGTGTGAGCGTGTGTGTGTGTGATGTGTGTGTGTGTGAGCGTGTGTGTGTGTCTGTCTGTTTCTGGGCTCTCTGTTGCATTCTGTTGCTCAATTTGTCTATTTCTAAGTCAATATGACACTATATTAACTATATAGTTTTATAATAAGTCCTGGTAATGGTAGGGTGAATCCTCTGTCCTTGTCTTTCTCAGAAATATCTTAGCTATTTTTGGGTTGTAAGTCTCTCATAAATGTTTTAGAATAAACTTGTCAAGTTCCATGATAAACCCTATTAGGATTTTCACTAAAACTACTTTAAAGCAAATGATGAACTCTGGGGAGAACAGACATATTACTTTAAGTCTTTCTATTCATAAATGTAGCTACAGCTCCATTTATTTTGATCTTTAGTATCTGTTAGTCAAGTTTTATAATTTTCTGCATATAGGCCTTGCACATTTCTTGTTACATTTCTTCCAGGGGAATTAATAGATGTGTCTATGCACGTGCATGTGTATGGTTGTGTGTTACTGTTGTAAATGCCTTTAAAAAATGTGTTCTAATTCCTTGTTGCTGGTATATGTAAATGCAATTAACTTTTGTACACTTATCTTTCATGTAACATATTATCTCCAATTACATGTGTTTTAGATGTTCTGCGTAAGTGTGGTAGCCAGCTTCCAAGTTGAGCCCTGTAGTAGTCCCGGCCTTCTGCTAATCACACCCTTATGTAGTTCTCTCTCACACTGTACTAGAGTAGATCCATGTGACAAGTAAAATATGACAGAAGTGATGGTATGTCACTTCTAAGATGAGCTTATAAAAGATCGTACCTTCTGTCTCTGGCTCTTTCATGTGTGTATGTAGTATTATACTATATTATATTACATGTAATTGCTCTGGGGTAAGTTTATGTTATGAACAGCCTTCTGGTGAGGCCACATAGAAAGTGGCCTGCCAACAGCTATGTGAGCTCAGAAGGAGATTCTCCAGCCTCTGGTCAAACATCTGGAGATTGAAACCACAGCCAACAGTTTGACTGCAAACTCATAAAATACATATCCAGAGCCCAGCTTAGCTACTCCTAGATTCCTGATCTTCAGAAACTGTGTGATAATAAATATTTTTTGTTTTCAGTTGCTAAATTTGGGTTAACTTGTTATGAAGCAATAGATAACTAATACAGATTTTGGTACTTGAGTAAGTGCTCCTGTAACAAAACTGTGAAATGTAGGAGTGGCTTTGGAGTGTTTCAGGGGATGGGAGCTGGAAAAGCTGTAAGGATTCTGAGGAAAGCATTAGTGAAAGATTAAAGTACCTTGAGCACACTGTTCATAGGATTTGGAGTTTGAGGAGGCTGCCAATGAGGATTTACAGAAAAGTGAGGAAACTCTTATTGGAAACTAGGGGAGAGGAGATACTTGCTATGTGGTGGCAGAAGATTTAGCAACACTGTCACAGGAAGTAATGTGGAAGGGAGAAAATGTACTTAATGAACTATTCATAGGATTTACCTTCATGTTTAATATTTTATTTGTTTTCCATTGCCCTGTGCATTTCAGACCTTCCTTCTGAGATCATATTCCTTTTACTTAAGTAAAACTTTTAGTAGTTCCTTTAAAGCAGGTCTCTTTGTGACAAATATTGTAAGTTTTTATTCATTTGAAAATGTCTTTATTTTTTCCTCATTACTGAATGATAATTTTGTTGGATGCATAATTCTGCATCAATAGTGTTTTTATGACATTTAGATATTATTCCACTAAGTTCTGGTTCTCACAATTATTGTTCAAAGTTCACTCCATTCTGATACCCTATGTCTTTTGATTGGCGCATTTAGTCCATTTATCAAAGTTCACTCCAATTGTTACTCCTTTGATCTCTCTCTCTCTCTCTGGTTTCCTGTAGTTTTTCTCTTTGTCTTTGGTGTTCTGAAGTTTCACTATTATGTGTCTAGGTATGGATATAATTTTATTTTACTTAATGTATTTTGTTTCTTGGATCTATGATTCAATTTTTCATTAGTTCTGGAAAATTCACAGACATTATATTATTAGGTATTGCCATTATTCCATTGTCTCTAATGTCTTTTTTTCCTGAGATGCTAATGAGGTATATATTAGAACTTCTTGGTCTATATCACAAGTCTCTTAATCTCTTCATACTTTTACTTTCTTTATCTCTTTTTGATGCACTATCCTGCAATTAATCATCTCTTCAACTGTTGTTGATTTCGTTTTTATCTCACAGTTATATTTTTCTTTTTAAGAGACTCCATTTGTTCTTTTCAAAAATGTCTATCCTTGAGTTTCTTTTATTTAAAAAAAATTTTTTTTAACGTTTATTTATTTTTGAGACAGAGAGAGACAGAGCATGAACGGGGGAGGGGCAGAGAGAGAGGGAGACACAGAATCTGAAACAGGCTCCAGGCTCTGAGCTGTCAGCACAGAGCCCGATGCGGGGCTCGAACTCACGGACCGTGAGATCATGACCTGAGCTGAAGTCGGCCGCTTAACCGACTGAGCCACCCAGGCGCCCCCCTTGAGTTTCTTTTATACTCATCTTTGTAACTGCATCCATTACTTCTGTAGCCACTTTATACACAGCTATTTGCATTCTGCATCTGACATCACCTATAGTCCTTGGAGATCTAAATATGTTGACTCTTGCTTCTGTGGACTTTCACTCACAGTGGCTTATCATTTCATGTATTTGGAAGGCAGCTTTGCTCGCCACTATACCACCAATGCTGTATCTGGTAATATTTATCTGTGAGGTCATTGCTGAGGTAGCTTCCAATCTCTTCCACACCGCTATATAATCTTTCTAAACCCTTTCTATAAATCTTTATGTTTTTCCTCTGCTTAGCTTTCTTCAATTATTCCCCTGTTGACTACAGAATGACTTCTTAGTGTGGTACACAAAGTCTTTCATGATTTGACCCCAAATGATTCATTTAGATTTATTCTCTTCCACTTCCACTTGTAGTTTATTCTGTAGAAGTTTAACATTAAATCCAACCAACTTTCTTCTACTTTTGTTCCTTGGCACAAATTGTTCTATTTGAAAGCCTTGCCCATCACTTGTCTATTTGAGAAACTCCTAACAACTCCTACTTCAGAGAAATGCTTCATGCTTCCTCTTAAAAATTTCCATAATTTAGGGGCACCTGAGTGGCTCAGTCGGTAAGTGTCCGACTTCAGCTCGGGTCATGATCTCGTGGTTTGTGAGTTCGAGCCCTGCATCAGGCTCTGTGCTCACAGCTCAGAGCCTGGAGCCCGCTTTGGATTCTGTGTCTCCTTCTCTCTCTGCTCCTCCCCCACTCACACTCTGTCTCTCTCTCAAAAAAAATTTCCATAATTTACCAGACAGATTTCAGCCATCGATTCCAAATCTCACTGGAACTTTACTCTCCTTTTATTATACCAATTAACATAGTATACTGCATTTATTAATTGTTTATTTATTTATTAAATGTTTATTTTATTTTGAGAGAGAGAGAGGGTGGTGGGGAGGGGCAGAGAGAGAAGCAGAGAGAGAGAATCCCAAGCAGGCTCCATGCTCAGCACAGATCCCGACACAGGGCTCATCATGACTATGAGATCATGACCTGACCGGAAATCAAGAATCAGATGCTTAGTTGACTGAGCCATCCAGGCACCCCTGTATACTGCATTTATATGTCTATACATTTATTTCCCCCATTAGATTATAAGCAATTAAAGTGCAGGGCTTGGCATGTGTTCATTCAGGAAGTACTTGTTGAGTGAATGAATGAATGAATGGTGCTTTAACCCTGCCCCCAAGTCATGATATTTCTTTGGCTCTGAGATTATATTTTTCCAGCTTTTTAAAAGTATAACTGAGATAAAAAATTGTATATATTTAAGGCATACAATGTGATGTTTTGATATTTGTATACATTATGAAATGATTACCACAGACAAGGTAATTAACATTTCTATCACCTCACAGTTATTATTTATTTTGTGTGGTGAGAACACTCAAGATCTATATACTAAGTACATTTATTTTTTTCAGAGAGAGGGGGAGAACATGCATGCAAGCAGGGAAGGGGCAGAAAGAGGGAGGGAGAGAATCCCAAGCAGGCTCCACTCTGTCAGCACAGAGCCTGACACGGGGCTTGAACCCACAAATTGTAAGATCATGACCTGAGCTGAAATTAAGTTGGACACTTAACCAACTGAGCCATTCAGGCGCCTCAAGAAATTTCTACAAAGACTTATATTACCCCCAAATCAGACTACTGTGCAGAACATTTATATAAAAATAGAATTATAAAAAAGAGGAAAATATGTGAAACTAAAACTAAGGAAAGAATCAGCTAAAGAGCAAACAATGGACCTTGTATCAATTCAAGGGGTGTGATGTGGAAAAAGCACCAAGCGGAGAGGGTGGGGAATTGTGCATGATAAAAGCCTCACTTATGCCAAGTGTACATACGCTAAACCTTTTTCATTCCCGTGAGAAAAGAAATGCACAAGCCTTTCAAGAAGTGTAGCTGCTTAAATATAATAGTTGCAAGTATCAGACAACTTTAATTTTACTCACATTTACAAAATTGTCAAAGCTGAGTGTTTTATGTGACTTATTTCAATATAAATACCTGTCAACCTTATCTTGAAAGGAGAGAGTATTTTTAATAACACTATTACCTTAGCAACATTAACTGACTTAACTATTGTTACTTAATAACTTACTTAGCTACTACCTTAAGTATTATTGGAATATTTGCTGAAAAAAGAGTCGCTAGCAGATCTAAATAAAAATGCAATATGCTGTTTGGTTCCTTTGGCACACCGGGTGGTTTGGAAGTAAATGTTAAAAAGGAACACAAAGAGGGGTGCCTGGGTAGCTCAGTCGGTCCAATTCTTGGTTTTGGCTCAGGTCATGATCTCACGGTTTGTGGGTTCGAGCCCTGCACTGGGCTCTGTGCTGGCAGTGTAGAGCCTGCTTGGGATTCTTTCTCTCTCTCTCTCTCTCTCTCTCTCTCTCTCTCTCGCTCTTGCTCTCTCTTGCTCTTTGCCTCTCCCCCACTCACACTGTCTCTGTCTCTCTCAAAATGAATAAATAAAAATTTTAAAAATTTTAAAAAGAGGAACACAAAGTAAAGTAGGAGAAAATATAAGTAAATATTTCCCTAATCTCAGATTAGGGAAATATTTTCTTTTTGTTTTAAATCCTTTTTTTAAAGTTTTTTTAAAGTTTATTTATTTATTTTGAGAGACGGAGCAAGCATCTGAAAGCAGGGGAGGGGCAGAGAGAGAGGGGAGCAGAGGATTCAAAAGTGGGCTCTGCGCTGACAGCAGTAGGCCAACTTGGGACTTGAACTCACAAACCTGAGAGATCATGACCTGAGCCGAAGTCAGAGGCTCAACCAACTGAGACACCCAGGTGCCCCAGACTTTATAGTCTTAATACATAAAGACCTCTTACAAATCAAGAGAGTCTATCACAGAAGTCTGCTATTTCCGTCTTGTTCTCAGTGCCAAGCCAGAGTTAAGGCTAGTTCCTTTTTAGCTTTTAGTTTTGCAAAGCTTCATAATTGATCCTTCCACTAGTCATCCCTCTCCAAACCATCCCTCCTTGGTTACCAGAGGTATCTTTCTAAAACCAAGTGTCTTCCTTGAAATCCCAGTGGCTATCTATTACCTAAATAAGAAAAGAAACAAAGGAAAAGAAAGGTCAAATTCCTTAGGCTGATGTTGAAGACCCTTCTTCTCACCTTTTCAGCCTCTTCTTTGGCCTGCCCTCTTGTGGTTCTCATGCGCTAATCTTGCTCCCTATGCCCAGCTTTCCCTCACTGGCACACACACATCTGGCTATTTCTTCTACAGGACTGCCCCTCCTCTCTACCTCCAGCATCCCTACCTCATCTGTCCAATCTGAATTCCTTCCCTAATGCGCTGTTCAGAGCCTCACTTGCCTCCCCAAGCAGTCAGCCTCTCTTTCTTCTCTGCTCCCTCCCCAGTAGTTGGTATACACCATTATCAGCATTTACTAGATTACAGTTTTAATAGAAAATTAAAATGTTTTAATTTACATATTTAAATTATAATTAGTCATCTTGATGTCTGTTTCTGGCCCCCTACCTACTTCTTTTAATGAAGGAGCATCTCTATTTGATATCTCTATTCCATCCTAATCCTACAATAGCATATAGTAGGTACTAAGTGAATACTGTTAGATAGGAGAATATTTTATTAGATTGAAGGAATTATATAACTTTTGGTAGAAAACAAATTATAGGACTTTTTAATTAATTAATTATTCATTTGTTTATTTATTTATTTTTAAAGTGTATTTATTTTGAGAGAGATAGAGAAAGTGAGAGACTGCATAAGCAGGGGAAGGGCAGAGAGAGAGGGAGACAGAACCCCAAGCGGGGCTTGAACCCATGGACCATGAGATTATGACCTGGGCTGAAATCAGGAGTTGGACGCTGAACTGACTGAGTCATCCAGGTGCCCCCTAGAACATTTTTAAAAGACAGTTTACAAAATATAAAAAACTTTCAAGTACATAGGCAAAAAAATTGCCAACATTTCAAGTAGAAATTTTCTAATTTTTTTTTTAAACTTTATTCATTATTGAGAGATAGAGAGAGACAGAGCATGAGCAGGGGAGGGGCAGAGAGAGGGGGAGACACAGAATCCGAAGTAGGCTTCAGGCTCCAAGCTGTCAGCACAGAGCCCGACGCGGGGCTTGAACTCACAAACCGTGAGATCATGACCTGAGCTGAAGTTGGACGCTTACCAACTGAGCCACCCAGGCACCACTGAAGTAGAAATTTTCTAAAGCCTGTTGTAATAAATGGAGATTGTTTGCAAACTAAAAATGTCCTTAAAAAAAGGCTGTTTCTCATTTTGAGTAGAGTATGCACGCTTTCTAAAATTTGTTTTACATTATTATTTTCTCTAATAAAACTTAGGCTTATAAATTAAAGAATTATACATATTCTGAATTAGTAAAGAACAAATTAAAGAAATTATAATGGTGGGGGGATGCCTGGCTGACTCAGTCAGTAGGCCACGTGACTCTTGATCTCAGGGCTGTGAGTTCAAACCCCACACTGGGTGTAGAGATCACTTAAAAATAAAGCCTTTTTTGTTTAGGTTTATTTATTTATTTAGACAGAGAGAGAGAGAAAGAGCACATGGGAGGGGCAGAGAGAGGTACGAGAGAGAATCTGAAGTAGGTTCCACACTGTCATCACAGAGCCTGACTGGGGGCTTGATCTAACGAACTGTGAGATCATGTTCTGAGCCAAACCCAAGAGTTGGATGCTTAACTGACTGAGCCACCCAGGTGTCCCCAAAATAAAGTCTTAAAAAAACAAAGAAATTATAATAGTATCTCCACCACTGCTGGTTATCACTTAGTGGAAACATGTGGACTAACAGACTAACATTCTTATTCAAAAATGGAGAAATTTGTTCAACTCTATTCTTGTTCTATTCCACTGAACTAACTGTACCTCCCATTTCAGCACCTCATCAGTCTTAGCGCTATTACTCTGAACTCTTTCTATTGAAACGACTCACAGGAAGAATGTTCCAATTCTGTTCATAGGTGTTATATTAACATTGTCATTTTCTGAATACTTGAGCTTGGGTTTGGTACTGTGCCCAGTTACAAAAAAGAAATCACTATTTCTGCCCACAGGAGGATAATAGTCCAGTTGAAGAAGCAACATGAAAACACACATAAAGTAATCAGAAAATAATGCAAGGAAATATTTAGTGGTATTGTCAAATTTTGTGGCATAGTAGTTACATGGTATAGAAGCTGAGAAGTGGTCAGGGAAGGCCTGTTAAGGCACTTGATTTGAGCTCAGCAGTGTAGGAAGAATCTGAGCTACTGGACGTAAGGGGGAAGACATTGTACCTGAGATTTTCTCCATCTCTTCTAGTAGCTTTTCCAAGTCTTTATTCAGGTCTGACAGCATTTTCAGCATGTTGTCATAGTTTCTTTCTCCAGGATCAGAATCAGCCATCTAGGCAGTGCACAAAAGAAGATGCAGTGAGACAGACTGACGTTTCAATTCCAGCTCTATTACTTATACCTGGGTAGCCCAAGCCAGAAACCCAAGGCCATCTTTAATTCCTCCTTATCTTCTTTTCCTGACCAAATGGGCCACTGAAACTCACCAATTTTATTTGTTCATGGAATAAATATTTAATCATCTATGGGTCAAGAAGGTCTGCTGCTTGGGAGTCACCAGTGAACTGAACACTGCCTTTGTGGAACTCATAGCCTGGCCCAGCTCTTTAAAATCTCTCAGTCCCTTCCTTTCTCTCTCCAAGGTTGCAGCTTTAATTCAGGTCCATTCCATTAACCACCATTGAATAGATTTACTGAGCATCTACTATGTGTCAGATGTCTACTATGGATGTGGAAATTTCAGTGTATTTGTAGATCCAGACAGAAAAACCCATGCTCTCACAGAGCTTCCATTCCATGGAGGAGACGAATAATAAACAACGGAATGGTAAGCATACCTTCAGTTTGTGGTTCACTGCACAAAAAAAACAAGACAGGGTGGTTTAATAAAGAGGATATTTCATGGGGAGGGGTGCTTTTGCTTATAAAGTGAGATAAGTCCTTTCTAATGAAGTGACATTTGAATTGACACTTGAATGATAAAAAGGAGTTGGCATATAAAGAGCTAGGGGAAGAGTTCTAGGTAGAGGGAACGGCTCAAGAAAAGGTGGGAGTGGCCTGATATGTTCTGCTTTAAGGCATGAAAAGAAAGTAAAGAATGGGGTTTAGGAGAAAAGTGGTATGAGACGAGATCAGCTAGGTAGGCAAGATTTTTTTTTTTTTTTTAATTTGGGAGAGAGCGAGCGAGCAAGCACACGCACACGTGAGCAGGGGAGAGAGAGACAGAGACAGAGAATGAGAGGGAGAATCCCAAGCATGCTCCATGCTCAGCAAGGAGCTCAAGGCAGAGCTTGATCTCACAACCCTGGGATCATGATCTGAGCCGAAATCAAGAGTCTGATGCTCAACCTACTGGGCCACCCAGGTGCCTCCAGAATTTTGGTTTTATTTTGAGTGTGAGGGAAAGCCACTGGAGGTTGAGAGCAGGGGATATATTTTAAGATAATGACTTCAGGGGTGCTTGGGTGGCTCAGTCGGTTAGTGGTCAACTTCAGCTCAGGTCATGATCTCATGGTTCATGGGTTTGAGCCCTGCATCAGGCTCTCTGCTGTCAGTGCGGGGCCTGCTTCAGATCCTCTATATACTGCCCCCCTTTCCCCCTCCCCTGCTCACATGCTCTCTCTTTCAAAAAAAGTAATAAATAAACATTGAAAAAAGATAACGACTTCAGCTGCTGGTTGGAAACTGGACTAGTGCAGAAGGGTGAGAGGAGGCAAAAGTGGGAAACCAGTCAGTTAAGAGAGCATTAGAATGATCTGGAGATGGATGTAGCTTGGACTAGGGTGGTAGGTAATGATATCAGTGGTGAAAAGTGGAAGGGTTCATGTTATAGTTTGGAAGATGAGCCAAAAGAATTTGGAAGAGGATCTGATGTGTCTATATTTGCAGGGGTAAATGATAGGGAGAGAGATATCAAAATGATTCCTAATTTTTATGAGAACAATTTGATACATGGTGGTATTATTAGCCAAAAAGGGGAAGGCTAAGAGAGGAGATTAGAAGGGAAACCAAATGCTCTATTTTGAATGTTAATGTGAGATGCCTATTAGGCCTCCAAGTGGAGATTCAAATAGGCAGTCGAATATATAGGCCTGGAGCTCAGGAGAAAGGCTGGAGTTGAAAATACAGAGTTTGGAACTGATGGTGCAGGCTCTCTTCACCTTTCATTTGGACTATTTTCATAGACTCTTGACTGATTTTTCTGCTTTTAGCTTCCTCTTGTCAAATCCATCTTCCAGTTCACCTCCAGAATGACCTTACCTAACATGCAAATCTGACCATGTCACTCTCTTTGCAACCTTTCAATAGCTCCCATCTTCTTTCAGGATAAAATATAATCTCTTTACTATAGATACAAGATCCCTTAATATCTAGCTCCTGACTGTTCCCATTCTCATCCAGTTCTGAGTTGTGACCAAATAATTGAAGAAAGCCTTAAGAGATCTAGAATTTGGGCTCCTGGGTGGCTCAGTTGGTTGTGTCCAACTTCAGCTCAGGTCATGATCTCACAGTTTGTGAGTTTGAGCCCCACATCAGGCTCTGCACTGACAGTGTGGAGCTTGCTTGGGATTTTCTCTCTCTCCCTCTCTCCCTTCGCCCCTTCCCCACTTGCATTCCCTCTCTCTCTCAAAATAAATACATTTTAAAAAGAGAGATCTAGAATTTATTGAGATATTTAAAATCTGTAAGAGTTGTGTATTTCAATGAGACGTGATAAAAAAATATCCATGAAAAAACCACAAAACTCTGCAAGGTTAAAAAATCTACAGTTTTCCTACAAAAGAGCTAAATAAATAAAAAATATAATAAAATAATTCTATCATGTAGGTGGTTGCAAAAATCTCTGTGAAGGCAAAGTAGATACACAATTCATATCTATGTTGTGTAGGGTACTTGCTCAATTTGCTAATTTATAAGATTGCAGTTATATTCTTTTACCCATACATTTAACACATATTTATTGAGCACTACTCTAGATTCTGAAAATACAGCAGTGAACAAAACAGGTTAAAATCCTTGGTTTCATGGAATTCATACTCCATGGTGAGAAGAGACAATAAACAAGATTAATAAGTGAAATAAACATAAGGAGGGGATAAGTACCAAGGAAAAAAGTCAACCAGAGATGGAGTGTGGGAGGAAGTGTGTGTAAGGTGATGGATGAAATTTAAATAAGTGTACAGTCTTGTGATGAGCACCAGGTGATGTATGGAAGTGCTGATTAATATTATGCTGTATGCTAACTAAATAGAATTTAAATAAAAACTTAAAAAGAAACAAAACAAAGGAGTAAAGGGGGGGGAGAAAGAAGGAGGCAAACCAAGAAACAGACTTAACCATAGAGGACTGAGGGTTACTAATAGGGAGGTGGGTGGGGAGATGGGTTAAATTGGTGATAGGGATTAAGGAGTGCACTTGTGTGAGTACCAGGTCTTATTGAAAGTGTTGAGTTGCTCACTATATTGTACACCTGAAATTAATATTGCACTGTATGCTAACAAAATGGAATATTATATTATATTATATTATATTATATTATATTATATTAATTTTGAGAGAGAAGCAGGGCTCATCTGAAGCAGGGGCTCATGTTTTACCCTAAGCGGGGCTCATGCTCACCAAATGTGGGGCTTGAACTCATGAATCGTGAGATTATGACCTGAGCCGAAGTTAGATGCTTAATGACTAAGCCACCCAGGTACCCAATTAAATATAATTTAAACAAAAACTTAAAAATAAATAAGTGTACAGGGAAGGTCTTTTGACTAGATTTTCACCAGAGACTTGTAGGAAGTGAGAGAATGAGCCATGCAGATATCTGGGAAAAGTGCATCCCAGGCAGAGAAGAGAGTAAGAACAAAGGCCCTGAGCTAGGAGTCAGCTGGATGAGCTGAAGGAAGAGCAGCAAAGGCAATATAGTTGGTACAGAGAGAGTGAAGGGGAGAGCAGTAGAAGATGATGTCAAAATTGTGGGGTGCAGAATTATGGTGGGCCTTGTAGTCCACCAAAAAGACTCTGGCTTTTTCTTTGAGTGAGACGGGAGCTGGGAGGATGATAATCTGATTTATGTGTTAATAAATCACTGGATTGAGAGTAGCTTGTCTGGACATGGGCAGAAGCAGGGTGACTAGGAGGCCACTGGAATAATGCAGGTAAGAGATAATAGCTTGAATCAACATAGGAATGATGTAAGTAGTATGAAGGAGAATAGAATAGTTCAGGGTATATTTTGAGGGCAGGGCCAACAGGATTTGCTGGTAAGTCAGTGTGGAGTCAGGGAAGACACTAAAATTTTTGACAGGTTAACCAGAAATGGAGATACCATTAACTGAGATGGGGGGAAACTGGAAGACACTGGGTTGTGTGGGGAGAAGAAAGAACTCAGTTTTGAACATATTAAGATGCCTATGAGGCATCTGAGTGGGTATGATGAGTAGGCAACTGGATAAAGGAATTCAGAGAGAGTAGGCTAAAGATAGAAACTTGGGAGTCATCACCGTATAGATGCTATTTAAAGACATGACAATGGGTGAGATCAAGGGAGATAAGTCCATCATCAAGTTTGGGGAGATGTGAAGAATCTAGCCAAAGCAACTGAAGAAGAGGGGCCAGAGAGGTAGAAGGAGAACCAGTCAGAGTCTTAAGTAAAGTCCAGACTCTCAGAGAATCCCTGGACCCCAGCCAGCGTCCTCTGATCATATGACATCTCAGGAAACTGAGATGTACTCTGAAAAGTACAAGAGAAGGGAACTTTAAAAATTGCATGGGATAAAATAGATGCTTCCTTAGTGAGTGAATAACTTACAATGTTGAGAAGGTAAGGAACAAAGATAGGACATGTTCAAGACCATAAAAAGCTAGAATTACTGCGAGTATTTGGTATTTTATGCATTTCTATGTTTAAGAGAATTTGGCTTATTAGAGTAACAGGTCAACTTTGTCATTCTAGCTTAAAATGTGAAATTGATTATGGCTTATAATTTTAAGTCAAAATCTTACTAAGTTTATAAAGAGATTTAGGACATTTTTAGGGAATCTGAGGTTCATTATATTTATTAGTTTGACTTATGATATTTATTTTATTTTATTTTTTAATTTTTTTCAACGTTTATTTATTTTTGAGACAGAGAGAGACAGAGCATGAAGGGGGGAGGGTCAGAGAGAGGGAGACACAGAATCTGAAACAGGCTCCAGGTTCTGAGCTGTCAGCATAGAGCCCGACACGGGGCTTAAACTCATGGACCGCGAGATCATGACCTGAGCCGAAGCCGGCCGCTCAACCGACTGAGCCACCCCAGGCGCCCCAATATTTATAAGAATTATTTAAGAGAGTGGGAAGGTTTTGGGGAGCCTGGGTGGCTCAGTCAGTTAAGTGTCCGACTTCGGCTCAGGTCATGATCTCACGGTTCATGAGTTTGAGCCCTGCATCGGGCTCTGTGCTGACAGCTCGGAGCCTAGAGCCTGCTTCGGATTCTGTGTCTCCCTCTCTCTCTTCTCCTCCCCCTTTCATGCTCTCTCTCTCTCTCAAAAATAAACATTAAAAAAAAAGTGGGAAGTTTTCTTATTAAGACAATTGAGATACTTAAAGAAATGAACTATATTAAGTTTATAATTAAATGAGTTTAAATTTATAAATAGAAAACATAACAATAATGTTATTTAAATAATTATTTCATTTGCTAGCCTACGACAAGATTAAAAGTTTAGAATGAGGGCACCTGGGTGGCTTAGTTGGCTGAGGGGCTGAGCGTCTGACTTCAGCTCAGGTCATGATCTCGTGGTTAATGAGTTCTAACCCCACATCCGTTGCTTCTGTCAGCCTGTCAGCACACGGCCCGCTTTGGATCTTCTGTCCCCCTCTCTCTGCGCCTTCCCCGACTTGTGCTCTCTCAAAAATAAATAAACATTAAAAAAAAACCTTTAGAATGAGATAATCTTATTGAGCATAAGTAATCTAATAATCTGATTTAGAATAACATTTATAAACTAAACTTAAATGCTCAAGGAAAGATGGATTTTTAATATTAGTAACTTTAATAAAATATTAATTTTTAAAATCAAACATTCAAATACTCTTTTCTCTGTCTAAATAATGCCTTTAAAGGCACCAAAGCTCATATTTATCAATATCTAGCCGTGTCCTCATATATACCCTAAGCTTCAGTCATATCAAAGATTTTGTAAATTGGGGTGTGTACCATATGCCAGCCACTACAGAAATCGGAGATTAAAAAATAAATAGGTATGGGGCACCTGGGTGGCTCAGTCAATTAAATGTCTTATTTTGGCTCAAGTCATGATCTCACAGGTTTGTGAGTTCAAGCCCTGCATTGGGCTCTCCACTCTTAGCGGAGTGCTTTGGATCCTCCGTTTCCCTCTCTCTGCCCCTCCCCGCCATGCACACACACAGATTCTCTCTCTCTCAAAAAAGTAAACATTAAAGTAAATAAATAAATAGGTACATAGTCATGCCAACAAAGAAATAAGTCTGGTAAAAAGAGACCTGTTGTACCACAAGATTCTCTGAAGAGCAATAGCCATTCGTCCAAATGTCCTTGCTCAGCTTCAAACCAAATCCTGCTCATTTAAATAGCCTTTATAGCCATGTCATTGAGGACTCTGAGAACACCATGTTCTCTCTTGCCTCTATGTGTTTATATATATTATGCTACTGCCTGAAATACGCTTGCCTCACTCTCTCTGTTTTTAAAGACTTAGTTCAAGGGCCACTTCTAGAAATCTCTCCTTACATTTCTAATCAGCCAACCCTGAAGGTTTCACCTCTCTTATGTTCCCACAACTTCTACACCTCCTTCTAGCCAGATATTGTTGTAAGCATTTGCATCTTTATCAAAACCATATAAGGTAAGTACTATTATTATTCCAACTTACAGATGAGGAAAACAAGGCTCAGAGAAATTAACTAAACTGCCCAAGGTCAGACAGCAAAGACACAGATCTGAGAATTGCGTCCTGACAATCTGGCTGCAGTCTGCGTGCTCACACATTATACTACTGGCATGCAATAAATTCTTGATAAATATGTGAGTGAACACAACCAATGAAATGTAGTAAGCAACTAAAGAAAAACTTCTGTGTACCCCGAAATCCTGGACTAGAATCCAGGCTCTGCCATTTACTGACTGTGAGACACTGGAAAGTTTAAGTCTTAGTTTCCCCTTGTGTAAAATGGAAATGACAGCTCCTTTGTAGGTTATTGTGAAGATGTACATAGCTATGGATAGAGTAGGCACCCAAATTAACAAATTAAATAGTAGGCGTGACTGTATGTGTAACACGAGGTACACACAGAGTAGTTGCTCAGAAAACATTTTACTATAATTAGGTGAGAAAGAGATGTGAATCTAATAATATAAAAGATAACATTTATTTCATGCATTATTAATATGTGCC
Source organism: Acinonyx jubatus (assembly GCF_027475565.1). NCBI lineage: Eukaryota > Metazoa > Chordata > Mammalia > Carnivora > Felidae > Acinonyx > Acinonyx jubatus. The sequence goes on from NC_069387.1 coordinate 139,381,345, forward strand.
AGGAACTGCATAAATTCTCAACAAACCTTGACTGATTTCACAACAACGTGACAAAATTAAGTGCTATGATTCTCCCTGTTGTACAGATAAGGAAACAGAGGACTGTGGAAGGGTCTATCCAAAGACACACAGCTAAATAGTAGTAGGCCTGGATTCAAACCCAGTCCTGATTCTAGAGATGGAGCTCATTAGCATTACATTTTCTCACAACTGCCTCAGACAATACAGTGGGTAGTTTTGAGCTTGACAGATGGAACAAAGGGGGAGAAAGAATGGGGGTAGAGGAATGGAATGAAGAGGCTATAGGAGTTCAATTTGGGGCAGCTTGAGTGTGTGGTGCCTATGGTGTACCCAGGTAAAGTTATTTAACAAAGTTGAAATACAGGATTGGAGCCCAAGAGAGAGGGTAAACTGAAAATAAATGTTTGATGGTAGTTTAAATTATGGGAAAAGATAAAATCATTCACGGTGAATGTATAAAAGGAGAAGGGAAAATGGACTTGGAAAAGTCCTTAAAAACCAGCTCTTAAGAGCAGTTGGAAACAAGCCCATAAAAGGCACTGATAAACAGTCAGAAATGTAGAGAACTGGGGAGTGTGTAGTCGAGACCACAGAAGAGAGGAGGGACTGGCCAATTAATTCATTTAGTCAACAAATATTTATTAAATGTCAGGAACTGTTTTAGGTGCTAGGGGTATATTAGCAAACAAAAGACAATAAGCCTTGCCCTTGTGGAGTTTACATTCTAGTCAAGGGAGACAGATACATAAATACATAATTTATGTGTATAAATACATCATATATAAATCTATAAAATATGTATGTATATGAATACATAAACATATAAAATGTCAGGTGGAACTAAGCACCATGAAGAAAATAAGGCAAAGTAAGGTAGGCTAAAAAATAATGGGAGTGGGAGGAACCACTATGGAAATCTGCTCTGAGGTGAATCTTCAAATAGCCTCAAGAAAGTGAGCACAGGAGTCCTGTGGCTATCTTGGGGAGGAGTACTGTGCAGAGGGAACAGGAAAGAAAAAGCCTTGAGGGTACGTGTGCTTGGGTGTGGTTGAAGGAGATCAAGAAGGCTAGAAATGCTGGAGTGGCGTGAAGGAGGGTAGGCTGTTAGATGAGGCTGAAAGACTGGAGAGGACATTGCAGTTTATATAAGACTTTGGCTTTTATTCTGAGTCGTATGAGGAGACGTTAGAAAAATTCGACAGAGGTGATAGGATTCGAGTCCTGATTTAAAAGGATCACTCTGGTTGCAACGGCGGAGATGGTAGAGCAGAGAGGAAACTGTGGCAAAACTCCAGGTGAGGGATGACAAGGCCTGGACCAGAGTGTTAGAAGTGGGAGTAGCGAGGGTTGCTTGGATGGCTCAGTTGCAGTTAACCCTCTGACTCTTGACTTTGGCTCAGGTCGTGATCTCATGGTCCCAAGACAGAGCTCCGTGCTGGGTGTGGAGCCTGCTTAAGATTCCTTTCACCCTCTCCTTCTACCCCTTCCCCCCGCTCACGTGTGTGCACATGCACATGCTCTCTCTCTCTCTCAAAAAAAAAAAAAAAATAGTGGAAATAATGAGAAGTGACTGGATCCTAAATGTGTTGTAAACATTGAGCCAACAGTATGTCCTGGCATCCAAGTAGAAATATAAATCTGGAGTGTGGTGAAAAGTCTGGCTGAACATCCTTATTTGGGAGTCACTGGGGTACAGATGACACTTAAAGCCATGGGACTAGTTGAGATCTCCTAGGAAGTGAGAGTAGATGGAAGAGAGGTCTGACCTCTTCAATATTTAGAATTTGGGAAGAAGAGGACCAGCAAAGGTAGAATAAAAACCAGCAAAGAAAGTAAACAAAGAGTGATCCATTGTGTCTCATATAAAGTAGCATAAGCAGGGGCACTTGGGTGGTTCAGTCGATTAAGCATCTGACTCCTGATTTCCGCTCAGATCATGATCTCACTGTTGGTGGGATTGAGCCCCATGGCTCTGTGCAGAGAGTATGAATGGAGCCTGCTTGGCATTCTCTCTCTCTCTTCCTCTCTCCCTCTCCGGCTCACACATGCTCTCAATCTCTCAAAATAAATAAACATAAAAAAAAAGTAGCATAAGGAATAAAAAGTGACCATGGATTTGACAACCTGAAGGTCACTGGCAATCTTGACAGAAGTCGTTTTCATGAGGTGGCATGGACAAAAGCCTGATTGCAATGTGTTTACAGAGAGGGTAAGAAGAGAAGTAGAAACTTGCCTGTTCTGGTTCAAAGAGAAGCAGAGAAAGGGCCAGTAGCTGGAATGTAATGTGCAGTCACAGGTGTCTTTTGTTTTACGTTGGGAGATGTTACACCAATGTCAAATATTACAAAAGGACCAAACGAATTTAGGACATCTTATTGGGGTGTCAGGCCTAAGTGAGTAACAGTAACAACAAGATTTCCACGAATAAAGAAGAATTAATGAAGCATTAGACAAAAGAGATAGCACATGCAGATTTCATGGAGACAGGAGAAATAGGAGAGAGTAAGAAGGTGACAGAGGGAACGTTTTCTTCTGTTTTTTAATTCACAAAGGCAGAAACCTGCCTGTGTGGAAAGAGCTAGTTGAACGGAAAAGGCTGAAGAATGCGGAGAAAGGGTAACTGATGGCGCAGGGACTGGTTTCCGGTAGGAAAGTGGTCACATGACCCTGAGAAGGGAAGGGAAGGGTAAGGCGGGTTAAGGGTCCAGGTGGCCCAGGCTCAGCTGAGGTCTCTAGCTCGCCCGCAAATGGCAATGAAAAGGTTCTTCTAACAGGCATTCTCGGTTTGAGGAGAATAATAAGGGTTAAAGCTGTGCGCCCCCTACAGGCACCCAGACGTGCCGCGGAGAAGCAGGGGTGGCGTGCTGAGGCCACACGGCTGCACAGCATACGCAGGACTCCGGGGTGGCACTGAGAGAGGGGATGGACGTGGCTGGCCGGGGATTTTGAAACGTGTCGGGTGGACGGGCAGGGTGAGGACGGACGTAAAGCAGCGGACTTAGGGCTAAGAGGATGCGTGGGGAGCCAGCGGAGGCCCAGTGGGGACATGAGGTCGAGGCCCAGGTGGCCTGGGGCTGGGGGCTGTGGCCAGGGTGACGCTGGGTCTCAGGGGAGGGATGGCTAGACGGGGAAAGGGGGTGAGCAAGCCCGGGGCGGAACGGAGGGCCAGACCGGTGCCAAAGCCAAGGGAACGCGGGGAACAGGAGACTAAGGGGGTTGGGCGAGGGGGGGAGCGGGGGAGGGGGGGGAGAGCAGGAGGGTTGGGGATCACTCGGGGCGTGAAAGGCTCGGGGTCGCAGGGGTCCCGGGCGCCGCAGAGCGCACAGGCGTGCAGAACTCCAGGGCCTGGAGTCCGAAGAGTCCGCTGGAGTCTGGGCCCCCCTCGGTTGAGACCAGAGGGGCGCTGGGGTCACTGAGGCTGTGTGAGGGCGAGGGGCGCGCGCGCGGTGGGAGTCCCGGAGCGACGGGGCGAGAGGCCCTGGGGCCGCTCCCGGTGAGCGGACGTCAGGAACCGGAGAGTGCGGTCTAGCGAGCGCAGGTGCTCCAGCTGTGGCGGCAACAGGTTGTGCGGGAAGGTCCGGGGTCTGGGATGTGCAGTGTGTGGTGTCTGCAGGAGGCGGGGGGGGGGGGGGGGGGGGGGTGCGGAGTGAGGAGACACGTGGGGGGGTCGGGGTGAGGAGACGGGGGGGGGGTGAGGAGACGGGGGGGGGTGAGGGAGGTGCCAGGTCAGGAGACACATGGGGGGGGTGCGGGGTGAGGTGACACGTGGGGGGCAGGGGTGGGGGGGGTCGGGGTGAGAAGATTGGGGTGAGGAGACCCGTGGGGGTGGGGTGTGTGTGGGGGGAGGAGACACGTGGGGGGGTGGGGGGAGGAGACTGAGGTGAGGGGGGGTGCAGGGTGAGGGGACACGTGGGGATGGGGGGGTTGGGGGAGGAGACACGTGAGGGGTGGGGGTTTGTGAGGGGAGAAGACACGTGAAGGGTGGGGGTGTGGGGGCGAGGAGACTGGGGCGAGGTCAAGGGTTACGTCGTGATAAGGAGTGGGGACGCTGCGGTCAGGGCGCGCAGCGAGGGCGTGGCTCACCTCCCGCACCGCCTGCGCTCGCGTCAGGATCCGCCGTCCACCTACGCAGCCTGGGGCACGAGGTCCAAGCTCGGAAAGGCACGCCGCCCCTTTCCGTTACCAGATCCGCCCCCAGAAGTGGCTTCTCGCCCTCATTGGCCAGTCTCCCGGAGTGGAAGGGGCGGGGTCACAAACACGTGAATGCGCCCACTTCTGGCTGGTCCCAAGTGTCAGCCTCCAGGTCTCATTGGCTACTCTGTAGAGCGGAAGGGGCGGAGTCGTCTCCGGCTGGTCTCGCACGTGGGGCTCTGGGTCGCAGATGGGCCGAGTTCCCAGACTGAGGACTGGCTGAGATCTCGGGAGAGCAGAATTGCAGCGAGGGTCCGCTGGTGGTCCTGATCGTTGTGTTCCTCTCTGTGGCTCATGAGTGTAAGGTATGCACTCAGAGCCCTGTCTGCTTGACCACTGTGCCCCCAGTGTTCAGGACAGCACTTGGCACAGCAGGTGCTAGTAAATATTGGTTCAATTAGTTCGACGCCCAAATATATTCAGTCTTGACAACTACAGTGGTGGCGGACATTGTTGCATCTGTCTTACAGAGCAGGAAACAGAAGAAGTACATGCAACTGGGGAGAGTGTGAGCTCTGGCTCCAGTCCAGGCCTGCCAGGCATCACTGGCCTCCAGGCGGTGGAAGCACATAGCCCCAAGTCAGGACAGGCAAGAGAACCGCTCACGGTTCTGCACGTTAAGCTGTGGGTCTGCACGTTAAGCTGTGGTCCAGAGGAGGCCGGAGAGATTGCTCACACCTCAACAGGCCAGTCTAAGGAGCTCAGTCTTTACTTAGAGGGCACTTCGGAAGGGTGGGAGGCAGAGGAGTGACATGGTGAAGAGGTCTCTCTGGCTGCTGGAGGGAGAGATGAAACAGACTGTTGCTGTGTGGGTGAATGATGTTGGAGATGTGGACGGGGTGGAGGGAAGTACACAGAGTAGAAGCCTTTTAGAAGATAGACTTGACAGGGCTTGGTAATGTGGGAAGTGAAGAAGAAAGAAGGAATGGGTTGGTGGCTGTCTGGAGGGTGATCACTGGCTGAGTTGGGGAGCAGTGGGGGAGAAGCTGATTTGGAAGGCTGTTAACCAGTTTTGAACACTTTGAGATTCCAGATAAACCTGGGACCCACTGAATTTTCTTTCAAGGATTCTGATTTTTAGTGGACTGATTGCAGAATAGGAAACAGAGCTATAACTGAGCCAGACAGTTCTGGGCACAGAGTATTTGCCCATCTATTGAGGCCATACCCCCTCCCCAAGCTGGCAGGTTCCTGCCCCTTCTGAACCTGGTTCCCTTGCTGTCCCTTCCCACCTGTGAGCCACCCTGCATACTTCTATTCCTTCCACCTTTGCTTAGACTTCCCAGAGCTGATTCCTGTTACAGCATCTCAGAAAAATACTAATCAGCAATAACTCTGATGGGTGATGAAGACAGCTTCAGGAAAGAGTAGGAGTTTACCAAGATGAGAACAATACAGGATTTCAGGCAAAAGTTCTATCAAAGGTAAAGGCAAGGATGTGAAAAAGCCTTCTTCATTTAGGGAATGGAGAGTTTGGTTGGGGCTCAGGATTCTTGAGTTGAGGCAGAAGATCATTTGGGCTGGAATGTGAGGGCCTTGGGTACGCTGCCTAGTGGATGAGGTGGGCTATCTGAAGAACCCTGCAGAGCTCAGGCCAAGAAGGTTGGGCTCTCGGTAAGGCCAGAGATGTCAGTCTGGTCTTCCCATGCCCCTGTGCATCCAAAACCAGCTAACTATTCACCAAATGTTTTCTTTATATCCTTGTCATATAGCCAGACTGTATTTTCCAGCCTCCCTTGCATTATGAGCCCTGGCCAGTGAATGTGGCAGTAAGTGCCCTGTATCATTACCAGGCCAGATCCGTAAAAGCTTCCCACGAGTGATACTTTCTCTCTCTTCCCCGTGTACCTGCTGGATGTTGATGTCCAAGGCAACTTGGGACCTACTTGAGGAAGGCAGGGCTTCTGTCAGCATGCCTTTGAATAATGGTATGGAGCTGAGTCTCCATCTCAGCCAACTGAACAAGAACTAAATTTCCCTTGGGTTAAACCATGAAGATGTCAGGATTTATCTGTTATGGCTGCTAGCCTTTACTAGTGCAGATCTGTAAACCTATGAGAGACAAGTAGCTTGTTCAGGTTTGATGGGTTGTCACCAGAGGTTTATATCTTGGTTTACCACTATGGTTTCTCCTCTTACTTATTTTAACCAAGAACAAATCAGATAAAAAAAAAAAACTTTGGATTTCAACATTAATTAAAAGCCAGCTTTTTGGAGACCCTGCTTACTGATCTCCCAGAGCTGGGTGAACTGATGAGCCCAGACACCTGCCAAAACCCAGACACCTACCCAAGGTAGGTTACACAGATGCCCAGAGTGGCAGAGGTCTGTGAAGATATTTTTGGAAGACCAAGAAAACTCTGAAATGGAACGTAACATTTTGTGAGCTTAGATTTAGTTTTATAAGCTTCTCACTGAGACTCAAAGGAGGTTAGGAGTCTCTGCTCTGGGAATCCTCTCATGTGCTCTTAGGGTTTTAATGATCTTCAAAGTTGTTCTCAGGAGCCTACATCTACTTAGCTTTCAAGTTATATTTTGAAGAGTCTGAGACATTTTCACGAATACTGCCTATAGGCACATCAAACTCAACATTTAAAATTCTCATCCAATATCCCAATCACCCAAAGCAGAAAATATGAATATCTTTGGTGCCTCCCTATCAGGTTTTTCAGACCTTCAACATTCTCAGTTTCCTGAGACTCCCTTCTTTAGTCTAAGTCCTGCCATTTCTCCCAACCCCGCCCCCCCCCCCCCCAAGAGCAGTAATGACAGGTCTCCTTTCTGTCCTTACCAGCCCCTACTTTGTTATTTTTTTTTAAAGAATTAAAAAAAAAAGTTTATTTATTGAATTTATTTATTTATTTTTGAGAGAGGCGGGGAGAGGGGCAGAGAGGGAGGGAGGGAGGGAGAGAGAGAGAGAGAGAGAGAGAGAATCCCAAGCAGTCTCCACAGTGTCAGCAAGGAGCCCGATGTGGGGCTCAAACTCACAAACCATGAGATCATGACCTGAGCTGAAACCAATAGTTAAATGCTTAACTGACTGAGCTACCCAGGCACCCATATTTATTTATTTTGAAAGACAGAGCATGAGTATGGGAGGGGCAGAGAGAGAGGGAATCCCAAGCTGACTCCACACTGTCAGCACAGAACCTGATATGTGGCTCGAACCCATGAACCATGAGATCATGATCTGAGTTGAAATCAAGAGTCAGATGCTCAACTGAGTCGAGTCAGGTGCACAACCCCCCGCCCCCCGCCGTTGGTTCTAATGTCATTTAGGTTGGCCATGATGATCCCGTTAAAATTTAGGGCAGGTTATATCACCCTCTGCTCAAACCTCAACGTCTTCCCCCATCATTCAGGGAAACCAGAGTCTGGCACAGTCCACCTGTCCCCCCCCGGCTCCGCCCCCCCACTAATTTTGTGCCAGCCACAGACCGTCCAGTACTGTTCCTGCATTGCAGCAGGCAATGCTTCCACCTTGAAGCTTTGGCTCTTGCTGTCCACTCTGCCAGGTATCTGCTGCCCTTGCATGCTCATTTCCTTCAGGTCTGAGTCCAATGGCCCCGTTCCGGAAGGCCTCCCTGTGCAACCCCATCTGAAATTGCCACCCACCACTCGGCGCTCCCTCCCCTTACTTTTCTCCTTAGCACTTATTACTATTTGACTTACTATATAATTTACTCATTCTTCTTCGTTAATGCTTGCCTCCCCACTAGACTCTAAGCCCCAGAGGGAGGGACTGTTTTGGCCAGTTTTATTCACAGCTGTATCCCAGTGCCTAGCCCACAGTAGCACTCAATAAGTACTTACTAAGTGAATTATTCCAAAAGCCTCCTGGTTTCCCTGCCAGCCACTCCGTCCCCTGATCCATGCCTGTCTCACCTAATAGTGAATTCCACATAGATTGGTGCCTTGTTCACCACTGAACCCCCAGCACAGAGCTCGACAAACAGAGCTTCATGAGAGAAGGCCCAGGATTATGTCTAATTCATTTCTGGGCTCTTTTTTTTTTTTTTTTTTTTTTTTTGAGACAGACAGAGCATGAGCAGGGGAGGGGCAGAGAGAGGGAAACACAAAATCCAAAGCAGGCTCCAGGCTCTGAACCGTCAGCACAGAGCCCAATGTGGGGCTCGAACCCACGAACCATGAGGTCGTGACCTGAGCCAAAGTCAGATGCTTAACCAACTGAGCCTCCCAGGTGCCCCTTCATTTCTGGGTTCTTAGCACCAAGCATAGGGCTGAGATCCAGATTCATTCTAGTATGCAGTGATAGTGCTGTCTACTTATACTTTCCAAACAAATTATTTTTTGTTTACTCCTGATGTTAATTTAATGTAAAGGCCAACCTGAGGGAAGGAGCATGTGTTGCTCCAGATTATAGTGTGTGCCGTCTCACAGACATGGCCACTTGGCACCTTGACCTCGGGCCTGAGGTTACAGCCCCTCCCTTTGGCCAGGAGGAGGCCAAGGGCCTCCACAGGGCTGTGCAGGGGTGCAGAGGGCATGACTATTCATGGAGGAGGCAGGTGGGCCCCACTCTCTGGTTGGCAAACAGAAGTGGCCCCAGGGACCAGGTGAAGGTTCTAAAGCGAGAATTTATTCCAAGTGCACATGTGAGTGTGGACAGCGGTGACCTCAGGAGAGACACGCATTTCAAAGTAGGTCGTATGCCTCTCAGTCTCCCAGCCCCAGCTCCCCACCCTGCCACTTCTCTGGTCTGGACTTGGGCAGGGGAGGGCCTCATAGTCCCCAGCAAAACAAAGGTACCTGAGAGCTAAGAGAAAATTACACAGCCTTATCTTTATTAGTATCTAGCAAGAAAAAGAAAATCAAAATCCCCTCCCTGCTCCAACCCCACCTTCACCACCTGGGCCCTCAGCCAGCAGCATCTATCTGCCTGGAAAGTGCCGGCTGCCAGAACTGTCCTTGGAGCCTGGACACCTGTGCAAGGCCACCCTGTGCCTGTGAGCCGACCACAGGCCCCTCCCTCCACAACGTGGGGATGAAAGGGCAGCTGGCATTTCTCCAGCTCTCAGCTGTCAGCCTTGGGAACTTGGAAAAGATCAGCGATGTCCAGCAGAGCCTGGCGGATGTGGTTCCCAAAGCGCTGGGCATTCTGTGGGAGCCAAGAGCTCAGACCAACCTTCAGGTGAACCCCTGTCCCTCTGCCCCTAAAACTGAGGACTCTTCCCCCACCCTGCCCAGACAGGGCCCCAGGTGGCATCCCCTCCTCAGGCCTGCGCAGGAACTGGGGAGACTCACTGTCTCTGAGCTTGAAAACTTGCTGGAGATGTGGAAGAAGATGGTGTTTTCGCCCGCAATCATGTAGGAAACCCCATAGCCATCATCTGCCACCTGAGGGCAGCACGAGAGTAAAGAACAAGTAAACCAAACTTTGTGGATCTGAAAGCCAAGCTGACTTCATGCTTGTTCTCCCCACAATATTCCCAGGAAGGGGCCCCACCCCAGATGCTGCGTTTTTCCTGAGGTCAGGAACACCCCCAGGAAAAAGCGTGAAAACCAAGGGGCTCTGCCTGATGCAGCTCCAGACACTACCAGGAACCCAGGACCTTGTGTTTCTTTCAGGAGGCTCAATATCACCGCTTCTCTCCGGGGGGGGGGGGGGGGGGGTGTGGGGGGGGGGGTGACAGACAAACTAGCCCACTTGAACTTCTCAGTGGGAGGCCTGGGCTGTCTCTGGGAAGCACACACTTCAGAGGAGGAAACCAGCCCTGGGTGTGGTCATGCTGCAGCTGGGAGTATTGAGGAGTGTTGGCCTGGGTGGGCCCCAGGCACCCGTCTTCTGTCTTCTGTCTTCAGGTCAGGCCCATAGCTACTCATGCTGTTTCCATGCAGGGCAAGCCCCGGGGCCATGCTCCCACCTCTGGTCTGACTTCAAGACTGCACTCTCCACTGAAACCCCTGGGGCCCAGTCCTGCTCATCGTCCCCTTTCAAGGGCACTTACAGGGCCAAAGCCACCACCGGCGCCCAAGTGATTCGGGTACTGCTCTGGGTCAAACATACGGATCTGGAATTGAGCGATCTGGCTGGTGGAGAGGCGCCAGGGTTCTGAGAGCACCTGCAACAAGGGGGCCCCAGCAGTGAGACACCATGCACGGAGCGCCATGCACCGAGCATGCACCTGCTGACAGGTGGTGCCTTAGCACCAGTACGAGTGACGCTGCCCCTCGCCCGCCCTGCCAGTCTGTTCTCAGCCATGTCAGCATCTGCACAAAACCCTTAAGGCCCCATGTGACCTAACTGTCCCCTGGGCCTCCTCTCCTACCAGCCTATCCCTTCCTTGGTTCTGCTCCCTCCCCTCCTGCTGTTCGTTGCACACCCACACCCCTGCCTCAGTGTCTGGGCACCGGAGGTTCCTCTGCCTGGGTATTCTGCCCACCCTGATACTGCAGCCTCTACGCTTTCCTCACAAGTGCTGTCACCACCTGACACTCTCATGAGAACACCAGCTCCGTGAGGGGAGGTTCCCACTCAGAGCCAGGACCACAAGCCTGGATGGGCTGTAGAGTGGGAAAGCCAGCCCCAGCCCTCGAGGGCAGCTTCTGGGGAGCTGGCCAGAAAGAAAACAGGCCAAGCCCCCCCAGGAGAGGGCATGGGGACAGAGGACACACCCACCAACAATGCTGACCTCAGCCAGGAAAGGGGAGCTGACCCCCAGGTACTTGGAGACCACGTAAAGGCAGAAGAGGTGCCTGTCTATCCCAGCCCCTGTCATGGCCAGGCGGTACATATTCTGGTGTTTCTTGGAAGCTTTCCGGAAGAGATCTTGGAGATCTGCTTTCTGGGGAGCAGAAGTGGAGCAGTGAAGAGTAGCCCTGACCCCAAGGTGGGCAGAAGGTAGAGGGGTCACCTCACAGTGTGGCTGGTCGGGGAGGCTCACCATGTGGGACCCCTTCACCATAGCCTGAACAAAGGCTGTGGACTCGCTGGTACAGGAACGTACAGTCTCGGTCCGTCCCTCTCGGAACATTCTAGTCATGGAAGCTTCATAGGTCAGGCAGAACTTGCCCCTGTCCTGAGGAGCAGAGAGGGGTGAATCTGGCAGGTGAGTCTGGTGCCACCCTGCTCCCCTCAGCGGCCCTGCGGGGCTCCTACCCGGAAGTGGGCCAGCTGCAGGGCAATCTGCACAAAGGCGTCAGGGCTGGTCCGACACTTCTTGATGAGGCCTTTGCCAAATGGCAAGAACTGGAAGCAATACAGCTCCACATCGTCTGCCAGCGCTGTGGCCACCTGGTAGGAGCTCTCGATGACCGCCTGGCACTGCCAAGACATGGAAGGGTCAGCTGGGGGCAGAGCTCTCTAAGCAGGACTCCAGGGTCACATCTGGGAGGCCTGAAGTTTAGGTGATAGATGAAAAGCGGGGCTGGGCAGGTCTCGGTGCACCTTCTCCGTCTTCAGACACAAAGGGCAACCTGGGGGCAGCAGCCACCAGAGGTCAGGTAGGGCTTTGTGGGAAGAGGGAGGCACTAACAGGTGATCCACGGATGACTCTCACACCTCACATCTTTCTCTAACCACCATATGGACTCTGAGAAGCTCCTGTCCCTCCCCCGAGAGCATCCCAGGTACTTGTCATACTTGTCACTCTCACAAGCCCGTCCCTGTTCCTTCGCAGCGGCACACCTGCTCGGGAATGTCCCACTGCAGCCGCTGGGGAGCTGCAAGCATGGGGTTCGGTTTGCCCAGGCAGTGGCCAGTCTCCGTGTAGCCCAGGTGGAAGGTGTCAGTGCCTAGGACAAACTGCAGGGAGAAGGTCAGGCTGAGAGACCACCCACGTGTCCCGCACCCAGCCTGCCCTACAGGATGCCTGTCAGGGCCCGTTACCTCCCAGAGGTGCCCTATGATAGGGGCGTCTGCCCACGCGTGTTCCGTGTTGAGGCCCAGCTGGCCATTCTTGAAGGCAATGATAGTAAAAGACTTGTCGAACCACCTGCAGGAAAGGAGGCAGGCAATGAGCGGAGCACACCGAGATGGACGGAGAGGCGGGGGGCCTGCACCGGGGCTGGGGTGCCGCACCTGTTGTAGCAGTTGCCGTGAAGTAGGGCCTTGCCATAGAGGCTGAGGCTGGCCTCATCTTCAGGGTCGTAGTGGGGAGACTCCTCGTCCAGGGCCACAAAGAAAGCAGCGCGCTCGATGGCGTCTAGAGCAGTCTTGTTCTTGCCGGAGCTGAAGAAAGCCTGGCGTGCCTGTGCCCACTCCACTCTGGGGGCATAAGGGCAGGGTGAGAGCTGGAGACACTGTGGGTGGCAGAGAAGGGCACCTCCCAGGACCCAGCAGGGCCCAGAGCTGGGGGTACCAGCCTCTCCTGGAAGGCGTCCTTGTCCTCCACACACTCCCACCTGGCCATCACCGAGCTGGATGTGGCTGGAGATGCAGTGGGTTACAGCCACTGACCAGCAGTGCCCCTCGCCACAGAGGGTCCTGCTGTGGACAGAGGATGCCATGCCAGCACTTCCCTCCCTCAGTCATGCCTCTGGCCCCAAGTTCCAGGGCGGCGCTCAGGGCCAAGCCCCTCCCCTCGTGGGGCCCTGATACCTTCCCCCCGCAGTGAGGGCTGCCAGCTTCTCCTCCCCAGGCTGAGGTGGGGAGGGGTCATCCAGGATCCTCTGGAACTGCATCTCCAGGTCACAAGGCTTGAGCAGGTGCGAGCCCTCGTAGAGCCACACCTTGAAGAAGCGGCCCTTGTGGTAGACGGCCACGTGCCTGCTGTCGGAGAGGTGCTGTAGCAGGTCTGCAGCGGAAGTGGGCAGGAAGGCTGAGGCAGTGTGGCATGGCATGCCTTGCTCCCACTCCACCTGCTCTGTACGTTGCCAGCTGGGCTTTCCTTCCCCGGGGGGGAGGGGGGTGCTGGGGTGGAGGGGGCCTGCACTGAACCAGGCCCTATGCTGGTTGCCTCCACACCTCTTGTTTAAGGCCAACACCCTGTGAAGCACTTCACAGGGCAGGAAGCCCACACACTGCCCCAGGGTCTGCGAGCAGCCTTCTGGTCCTACAGGCTCCATGAAGGGCTCACGGAAGGCTCCGCCCCCCTGCTGCTCCTTCCTCAGACTACCTTCCCCTGGCCTGTGAAGCCCGGACAGGACAGGAGGGGCTCTGTTTTGGGCCCGCAGGGTCCCAGCACTAGCATCATGCCTGTGAATAGTAGAGTCACAATTACATGACCCTGAGACACCCAGGATGCTTGGTGATGGATGAGCAGGTGGTAGGGTGACCAGCCATGGCAGGCCCAGAGCTGGGCGGGAGGGAACTCCGTCTGGATGGTCCCACCACGGGCTCCTGGTTGTGGCCAGTACCTGTCTCCTTGCCTGGGATCCGGGTGGTGTTGAACATCCTCTCCATCTGGTAGGAGCACATGGGCACGATGCCCAGTGCCATCACCTGGGAGGAAGGCCCAGCATGGCTCAGACTCAGGCCTCCTTTCCCTGTCATGCCCTCAACCCAACACAACTCACAGGCTTGATCTCTTCACGGTCCAGTTTACGACGATACATGATCATAGCGTGGACGATGTTTCCCAGGCGGGCTGCCTGTATGTCTGTGTTCTTGATGAGCACAAAGTCCTACAGAGAGAGGACAGAGCTTGCAGGTGGTGTGACAAATGTGCACAGGTCACCTGGGTCTCCCTGCCTAAGAACAGGGTGTCTTGACCCCTTCCCCCAGTCCATCCTGCACATTCGGTCGGGGTGCACTGCCAGAGATGAAATGCGTAACTGATCACGTAACCCCTCTGCCCAGCCTGAATCTTTGATCTGCTTTTCCATAATCTATTTTTGTTCGTATTTTGTTTATTTTGCATCGAAAAAGAAGTTCCCACCACTAAAAAACAGTTTGAAACCTCTGGTGTGGACAAGCTATATATAAACTGTGAGGAGGACAGTTTTGTGGAGGAGGGGATTCACAGTGTGTTTTGGACAGTGGGAGAGGAGATAGAGGCATGCTGCATGGACCTGTGGCTGGGCGGTGGGGGGACCCTGGTGGCTGCGCACAAGCATGTGCTGGGGGTGGGGGGCTGGCCATGGGAGGGTCAGAGACCAACAGTGACCTCCTGAGCTCTCAGAGAAGCTGCTCTGGGTCCACATGGTGACACAAAAGGGAGGCAAGATGAAGGAGATTCCCTGGGGATGGTGTTAGGAGAGCTGGGAACATGCGGCTGGGAGGCCAGCAAGGGAACCAAGGCAGGAAGTGACGGAGCCTGGGGACTCTGAGACTGACAGCGTCAGGCTGTGTGGCTACCCAGTTCTCTAGATCCTCGGTATTTCTGCAGCCCTGAAGCTGCTTCCTGACTGTTCCTCCAGGACCTCCCCCATCTTCCCTGTCCCCGAATTCTCTCGCACCATGACATAGTAGTTGCTGTTCACCACGAGGGGGGCCCTGCTGCGCAGATACACGTACTCTTCCCACCAGTCACTCACCTGCAGGAGGGAGGGAGCAGTGAGGGCTGGGGCAGAGGGCAGGGGACAGATCCCCCTGACACAAGCGGAGGTGAGGGTAAGCCCGGGAGGGGACTCACATAGTTAGTTGCCCACCATGACTTGAGGACCAGGTACTTCTGCAGCCTGGGAGCAGTCTTGTCCTGGAATTCTTTGGCCAGCGTCTCCATTCGGTAATATTCCTCATCATCCAGCAAGGGCCGCACAGACTCCAGGTACTGTCCAGCCAAATTATTGTCAGTGTGGGGGCCAAACAGCAACAACCACCTCTGTCCCGACCCTCTTCCAACCCAGCCCCATTGCTCTAAACCGCGCTCTTTGCAGGGGACAGTTCCTTATGTTTGCAGAAGTCCTCTGGGTCCAGCCTAGCCTGCACATTGGGATGTCTGACTCAGGCCCTCACCCGGTGAATTGTGGCTGGCACACTGGGCACAGGAAGCTTGGGCAGGGATGTCTGGAAGCTGTAGAGCATGGGCCGCCGGCTGGACAGAAGGCGGACACAGAACTGGGCGTACAGAGCACAGAGTGTTTCTGGTGAGAACCAGGGGAAATAATGGAAACAAACTAGCAAACACTTGAGGACTTGGGCCCCCGACCCTCAGAACCAGGACAAACCTATGCACCAGGCACCAGTGCCCTGTCTGCCTCTCCCCTCCAAGTTAGAACCCCAAATGAGGCCCCCAGGGTCTCAAACCAGATGCCTGAACCCCTCCCCTGGCTTCTGCTCACAGCCCAGACTTTGGTGAAGTGGCTGGTCTGGCCGTGCATCTCAAACATCCAGCCATGGTAGGAAAGAAGCATTTTCAGGGTTTGGCGGAAGAAGAAGATGCCCATCATCCAGACCCCCGTGGAGAAGATAGCCATGCTGAGAAGTGCCCGGGTCTGTGGGGTCCGGTAGGGGCCACATCTGTCAGAGAAGGGAGAGGGCTGCAGGGGGTCCACTTGAGGCCAGCCTTGGGGAAATTCTGACTCTGAAGTTTTGATGGTACAAACCATCTTGGGGGAGGTGCTGAAGAATAACATTCCTGGGCACACTCGTGTCTGAATGCATAACATACAAACTTACGAATGTGGGACTCTGGTGATGGCAGCCCCCAGGGAGGGCTGCCCTAGGACCTCCAATGGCTACTGTCCTGCATCTGCCCAGCTCAGGAACCCTGGCCTTAGAGCCTGCCCGGCCCTCTCTCATAGCCCTGCTTCTCACCCCTCAGGGAGGCATCTCTGGATACAGCAGATGAGTCCCATGGAGATGTCCACTTTGCAGTAGGAAGAACCCACGGTTGCCATGACGACGACCAGCCAGCTGGTGGGGCTGCCAGGGTACACACCCCTAAGGATACCATTCTGTGGGGCAGAAACAAGCACACTTACAGCAGGAGTGACGGCGGTGAGCAGGCACCTGTGGGGTCCCGGGTCTCTCACCTGTTGTGTTCTTCTTCCTCCCTCATGTCTGGTCTTCCCCTTCTCCACACTCCCACACCTGCAGCACCCCATTACTCACTGTGTCCCTCTGCCACTCCTTGTATGCCCATCTCCCCGCCACACCTTGAGCGCCGCTCTGGTTTCTGGACTGCTAGAACCTGTCACCCAGCAGTACTGCCAGCCAAGGTGGGGGTGGAGGATCTTAACAAAGGGGCAGCAGCTGACACCTGGCCTCTGTCTCCGGGAGGACTCTATTCTGCACTTGCTGGAAGAAGCCAGAACCACCTGCGCCCACCTTGATGCGAATCAGGCGTTTCTTCCAGGAGTTGATCCCAGACAGGTAGACGTGTTTCAGGGCCTCCCGACTGAGCCGGAAGTCGACCCCATCTGGGGTCACCGTGAACTGGAAGGCCACGGCCTGGTGCGCTTCCGCCATCCTGGAGGTTGGTCGTCACCTGGGAGGGGGCAGGAGGGTGCGCGGGCGGGCTCAGGCTGACCCCGCCCCCGGCCGCCCTCTGCGCGGAGGCCCCCTCCCTCCGCCCCCGGCCGGGCCGCGCCCCCGCCCGCACCGCGCTGGCGGCCGTCCCCCGCCCTTCCGCTTCGCACGGCCCCGCAGCCTGACCAACGGCCGCGGAACCCTCGCGCCCGCGTTCCGGGCAGGGTCCGTCACGGTGGTGCAGGGGTCGAGCCGTAAAATCTGCAGAATGGCTGCCTCGGGGTGGGGGCGAGACGCAGAGTTGGTCTGGAGCAAGGCCGGGTCTGGGCACTCCCAGCCCCGCCTGGGAGGGACCCCGGCGCCGTCCTGGTCCCCTGCTCTGCTCTGGGACTCTGAGCCGGACCGGTGGCCCTGTGTTGCCCCCCACTCCACTCACGGGTTGGGTTCGCTCCTGTCAGCGTGTGGGGCGAGTAGCTCTGGCCCGTGTCCCCACGTCCTTCAGGCCTGGCCATCCCCGCCCCGCCCTCACCGGGAACCTGACACCCACTCCCAAATTTGGGTTGAGAAAACAGATGTGGGGCGGCAACCAGAATCCCCTTCCCTCTGTGGTGGGAATCAGGAGTGGGGGCGGTCCCGGTTTCTGCAAGCTGAGATTACTCAGAGGTCTGGTAACCTGGGGGGGCCTAAAGGGTCTCACGTGAGGATGGTAGCATTAGAGCTAAAAATAGCCGAATGTAGGGAAAAGGTCATCCATGTGTCAGCTGTGCTGCCTGTCCCCTACTCTCCAGTGCTCAGGGTTGGGCAGCCCCACCCCAGGGCCCTCTTTGTACCCCCATTACTCCCCAGTCCCCCACCCCAGTGTCTCTAGTGTGCATCACTTCTAAGCTGGAGCCAGGGAGAGAGAGGGCCAGGGGCTCCATTTGGCAGAGTGGACCCTTAACGACTCTCAAGCCCAGAGCACCAAACAGCCATGCTTTTCAGAAAGGGAAAGTGAGGTTCAGAGCCACGGTCACTTTGTCACCCTGTGTGCATTCCTTGGTTGGTACTTTGTGCTGCAGAGCTAGGACAGGGTGTGAAGGAAGAAGCTTGTTTATTCTCTTAAGGTGCACAGCCCAGGGGTTCCCTCCCACCATCTTCCAGCTGTGGGGAGAGGTCAGCCTCCTCAACCCCAATCTCACTCCAGGGCTCAGCCCAGTTCCCAGAGCCCCTCCCCACCCTTTGCCCCTCCCTCCAAGGTCCTGCCCTGGAGACTCCAGGAGAAATCTGGCGGTTGGGGGCTGTGGAGAGTCAGGATGAGGGCTGGAAGCTGCTCAGCTGTCCCTTCTGCTGGAAGTAGAACTGGAACCGAGACTGGGCGTACTCCTGGGGGGAGAACCCACCCCACAGACTTGTGAGAAGGGTGGGTCAGGCACACCCAGCCCCCCACCAAGTCTACCCACAGACTTCCTGGAGAGCACATGGCCCCTGATGCACCCCACCTCCCGTCACACCTAACCTGCCCACCTGGGTTACTCACCAGGTAACCAAATTCTATGGTGGACATAGATGCCTGGAGGATAGACCAGAGACCCCAAAAGAAATGGGATGCCAGAGCATACCTAAGGGGGGCAGGAGAAACAGAGGGGTTCAGAGCGTACTTGGTATTACCTGGATCCTATCCCTGAGGTTGGTCAGGCCCCAGAGCTCCAACTTCTCCCCCACTGCCCTAACCCCAACCCTGTCCTGTCACCACTCTCCATCAGCCTCATCTGCACTCTCTGCCCCCACCAGGCACTGGCACCTTACCTGCAATCCTGTGAGTCGGCCCACCTGCCTGCCTCCTTCCTCAGCCCCCTTTCCTCTGCACCCTGCTCTACCCCTGCTCCCACCCATCCTTCCTCACCGATTAGCCTCTACCAGCAAATCTTCTTCCAGTTTCCTCTGCTCCTCTTGGGAGATGGTCTCACCTTTCTTGACCTCTGCTAGGTAATGGCGAATAAAATGGAGCTGAGATCAACAGACAAGAGTCAGGAAATGAGACTGGAGCCTTTCCCAGCGAACATCCTTTCTTGATATTCTTTTCAGACATCACCTTCCTCGTCCCTCATAGGCCAGGTCCCGCTCCCCAGCCTCTGGTCAACATACCTGCTGCCCCCGGGTGGGGTAGTCTGCAGGCTGTGCTTTGTAGAAAGGCCACTCGTCGTGAGTATAATCATAAACCCACTCACAAAAATGGTTCCCAATGTCAAAGCCCCTGGGAGAAAAAGGTAGACACTCAGTCCCCAAATACCCTGGGTGGCTGGGATGCAGAGAGAAGGCCTAGTCTGTTTTCCAGAGTGCTTGGAAGCAGACCCATGGAGACTATTCTCTTAACCCTCACCTGTAGTTGTAACTACTGTACTCAAAGTCGACCAGCATCAGTCTGTCGGTGTTTTCTGGCTCTGAGAGCAACAAGATGTTCCCTGGGAGAAGGGGTGCAGTTCTGGTCACTCCAGGGTTCTCTGGCCCCCCTCACCTTAGGTTAGGAGACTCAGATGCTTTCTCCTACCTTCCTGGATGTCATTGTGACAGAAGACCACTGGTGATGGGGTAGAGTCTAGCAATTTCCTGCAGGGAAACAGGGGCATGGGTCCTGAGTAGGAGTGGCCAGAGGAGGGTGAGTCACCCTCGTGGGCCAGGCCCTGACCCAGCCCTCAGTAAATCCTGGGAAGGACCCCATTCGGTACCCGGAACTGCCTCCTGTGCTATTCTGTTCTCCTGCCCTGCCTTCCCTCACCTGAGGTTACCCATCTCATCCTTCAGGCTGTACATCTCCAGCAGGTTCATCTGTGGGAGGCCAGTGTGGGGCAGGTCCTGGATCTGCTTTAGGTACCTGAAGCCCAAAGAGTAAGATATGCTCGCTGTGATCCCTCCCTACCTCCCTATCTACCTTTTTCCTAGCACTGTATGACTTGTCTGATGGATTTTTCTGACTTGTCTGCATTATTTGGAAGCTTGTTCTGGGAGAGACCATACTAGACGACACTGGGATGCGTCATCCGCTCAGCTGGAGGACTGGACAGTCATGGACACATTCAGTTGCAGCCCAGGGTAGTACCTGCCAGCAGTAGGGTTCAGACCAGGTGTGCAGGAGCCCCGAGGAGGCTCCTGACTCACCGTTCCATGGTTCCAAACAGCCAGTGGGGCTCCTTAGTGAACGGCATCTCCATGCCATGGAACCGGGCCATCTTCGTGGCGATTTCTGCTGACAACACCGGCTCTCGAAGCTCACACGTTTTCAGTGGCCGGCTCTGCACCCAGGAACCTATCAGGGTGGTGAGGGGGCTGGGGCAGGAGGGGGAAGGGGTAGGGGAATGGGTGGGTGAGGGGGGGGGGGGAAGTCAGGGTCTTGGGGAAAATGCCCTACCTGGGGTAAGGGGTGTGAAGGCACGCACTGGAAAGGGGAACAGGGGCTGGGGGGAAGGAGGTGCCTCAGGGAGGTCAGGGCCGGGCTGGGCTCATACTGGGATGTACTGTTCCAGCCGGCCCTCTGGAAAGACTCCATAGAGCTGGGGCCCCAGCGACCGCTCCGCCAGGATGGCGAACATCACACTTTCAAGGACCAAGGAATCCACGCCCTGAAGAAAGACGGACAACAAAGCGGGCAGAGCGGTGCTAACACCGGAGGCTCTGCTTTCCCCTCCCATCACCGCTTCACTTCCCGCTCTACAGCCCGCAGGCTCCAGACCCCGGCGTGGCTACGGTAATTTACAAGCTGCTTAGCCCCCCCCCCCCCCCTCCCCGCTTGCTGGGAGGTCCTAATGCCACTGGCCGCTGCGGCCCACACTCCCTCCTCACCTGAAGGATGGCCCCGTACAGTCGCAGCAGCACCTCGCGGGGCTCCTTGCCGACGCTGGGCAGGTGGTCCGGCAGCGAGCAGCGGAAGAGCAGGTTACTGAGGCCTCCGCTGCAGACCCACACCGGGGTGCGCTCAGCCCGCGGTCGGCCGCCCCCGTCCCGGACCCCCACCCCACTCCCGCCGGGCTTCCCCCGCGTCCGCCCCCGGCCAGGCCGGCCCCGCCCCCGTCCCCGCGCGCGCGCGAGGCCGCCGAAACGCGGTGTCCTGAGGGCCCGAGCTCGACCCCTGACCTCCCACCTCACAGGGTCAACCCTCAGCTGTTCGGGCCGCACTCGGCGCCAGGCCCCGCCCAAGTACTCCCGGCAGCACTGGTAGGCTCGGCGCTCGGCGTCACGCGATAGCGACGAGCTGCGCCGCCGGCTCGGGGCCGCGTCCAGGCACTGAGACTGCAGCAAGCCGTCCTTAGCCAGGCTGCCGCCAACAGCCCCGCCTCCGACCACAGCTGTCCCCTCGGCAGCCATGGCGCGCCTGGGCCAAGCCCAAAGTCCAGTCGCGCTCAGCCCCCTTCGGGCAGACTCGGCTCCTTCCGGCTGCGCTCGGGTCTGCTTCCGGCTAGCCTGCTCTTCTCCGGTCATACTCGGGTCTCTCCGGCTCTTTTCGGCTCTCTGCGGCGGCGCTCGGCTCTTTCCGTGACCCTGGTCGCCTACCTATTCCGAAAGCCAAAGCCTGCGTGCTCGGGGAGCGTCCCGCCCCTGCTCCGGGCGAAGACCAATGACCTCTCTCTCTGGGCGGGGCCGCTGAAAAGACAGGCAGCTGTTTGGCCTGCGGCCGGAGCCGAGGAAACGACGGGGGCCGACCAGAAGTGTCTTGAGCAGCTGGTCGCGCTGCCCTGTGGCGCGTCGCGAAGGTGGGTCACGTGGGCGGGGCGGTGTGTCCTCAGGCAGCGAGCGAGCTATTCCGCTGGCGGGAGTGGGGTGGGCCGGGTGCTAAAGGGCAGGTGTACTCAGGGAGGTGCCGGTGAACGGAGATGTGCCTTCGCCAGCCTCGGGGAGCGGACGGGGCAGCGCAGGCGGCGGCGGCCACTCGCTGGATAGGTTTGCGCCCCAACCCCTCCCCTGGGGAAGTCGAGCAAGCATTGAGCGCCCGATCCTGAGTGTGGGTCCCACCTGGAGGGGGAGACGGTGTGTGTGACTCCCCTCCATGGAGTAGAGAGTGTGGGGGCACGTGGTAGGTGCCGAATAAACATTTGTTGAGTGAATGAGAGTTTGGGACCCTTGGGACAATTCTGATGACTCCAGGTGCCTTCCATCCCTAATCACAGCTAAGCCTGTCCTGTAAGTTGAAGCGCACCTCTGAGGAATCTCTTGTCGTGCTTGAAACCAATGTCTTCATGCCCGACTCCACTACCCTTGCCTCCAGACCTAGGCCAGTTAGAACATCAAATCCAGGGGAAGGCACACCTTGGAGCAAACACCTGGTGCTGTATAACGTCTCCTTGGCCCACCTTGGCAGTTTGAGGACCGATCAGACTCACCCCACCTTGGTGGGGTCCCACCTAAAATACACAACCTCCTGCATTTCTGCTTCTGCTGCAGACTGGAGTGGCAACCAGAATGACTTGACCCTAGGGATCTGTGGCCATGCATGTTGGACCATAGTGTTCTTTGGGATAAAATAGATAGGCAGCTGACTAGAGTGTTAATTGATTTGAATAACCAGAAAGAAACAAAGAATTTGTGACCAGAAGGCAGATGTCAGTTGCTGCTGTGGAAATCAGGATCCCTCACTCCGTTTAAATCTGAGCCAGTTCTGAGACCTGGAGTCCACTGGTTGAAAGGGAGGCTTGGTCCTTCAAGGAAGGATCCTGTGATGCCACTGAAAGCATATGAAAAAAAAAAAAAAGTCCTCTAATCCTTCCCCAGAGGAACCTAGAGCCACTTAACAAATAATTTGCTTTGGGAAAGGGACTATCCAGACCTTTCAAGAGCTGTTAGATACAGGATCTGAGACACTTGTGCCAAGGTACCTGAAGCATCATGAAACACTGGTTAGAGTAGGGACTATGGAAGCCACATAATAAATGGAATCCTGACCCAAGTCCTGTGGTTACTTTTTTGGTCCCAGTACATCTTGGGATAATTATACCTAGCAGTGGGCAGAGCCTATACATTGATCCCTGACCTGTGGAATCAGAATCGAGGATGAGCAAAGTGAAGCCACTGAAACTACCCCCACACTGACTCTCACGTCCTCTAGAACACTGTAGCAAGATTCTTGCCCGAAGAGTCGTGACACCGAGGCTTTTCTTTCCAGGAAGCAACTTTATTCCTGCCGGCACCGCTCAGTTGGGTTCGTACCCAAAGAACTGAGCCCTGAATGCCTCGTGGTGTAGTTTTTTAAATATATATATTTTTTACCTCTTTGTGTCCCATATATGGTAACACACAAACATGTAGTCTGATTAAGTGGTCTCATGTTACAAGATCACAACGGATGTTGTCACGTATGCGTATAGCCAGGTTGCCTTGAGGTTTTTTTTCTTTCCATAGGGAGGGGACCCTACCACAATACTAAAGCAGAAACGTGCTGCATTCCTGGTGGGACTGCAGAGATTTGTCACTCTCAAAGACATAAAGTGGTGATGCCCGTTATATCTTAAGTATGTATGGCCCCTGCAGAATCTGGGTGGATTCAAGTAAATGGTGGTGAGCCACCACAAACTTAGCCAAGTAGTACCCCCAATCACAGCAGCTGTGTCAGGTGAGATATTTTTACTGGAACCAATTCATGCACCGCTGGCACTTAGTAATGCAATTCTCAATTTGGTGAACATTCTTTTCAATTTCCAGTAGTAAAGAGTAAATTCCCAAAAGCGTCTCACGTTTTTATAGGAGGAACAGCTGAACATATTCATTGTCTTACTTCAAGCTGGTTTTAACTTTCCTGCTCTCCGTCACAATTAATCCGTTGAGCTCTCGATCATCCAGACATTCCACATAACACTGATGACATCGTGCTAAGTGGACATGGTGAAGAAGGAAGTGACAAGTATTCTGTCCTTGATAAAACAATGCGTGGCAGAGGATGAGAGAGAAACCCTCAGAAGTTGTGAGGCTGGGGCGCCTGGGTGGCTCAGTTTGTTAAGCATCTGACTCTAGGTTTCGACTCAGGTCATGATCTGACAGATTTGTGAGTTCGAGCCCCGCCTCAGTCTCCTGTGCTGACAGCACAGAGCCTGCTTGGGATTCTCTCTTTCCCCCTCTCTCCGCCCCTCCCCCCACTCACTCTCTGTGTCTCTGAAGTAAATAAATAAATAGAAACTTAAAAGAAGTTGTGGAGCCTGTCATCAGTGAAGTTTTCAGGATGCACTGTTGTAGGGCGAGCCAGGGTATCACCTCTAAGATGAGGAGAAGTTGTATCTTGCAACCCTGTCACAAAGAAGGACGCATAGTACTTGGTGCACCTCTGGGTTTTGGAGTTGGCGTGTACCATACTTGGGAATACTATTCTGACCCATTTGTTGGGTGACTTGAAAAACTGTCAGTTTAGAGTGGAGTCCAGAACAAAGGAGGGCTCTGCTGATCCAGATTGGAGGATGGGTTCCCCTGCCACTTAGCAGAACCGGTGAGTTAGTGTTGGGTTTATTTGTGGTGAGTAGCGACCCTATATGGCACCTTTGGCACGCTCCCACAGATTTGTAGTGCGTACGCAGGGTTTTGAAGCAAAGCCGTGCCTGCTGCAGTAGAGAACTACTCACCACTTGAAAGAAGCTTCTGGCACACTGCTGGACCCAAGTAGAGACTTAGCGCCTGATTATGGGGCACCAAATGACCATGTGACCAAAACTGCCTGTCCTGAGCTAGATCTTGACAGATCCATGAAGCCAATGGGTTGGGTAGGTTCAGCAGCAATTCATTGCACAAAAAGAATTGGATCCAAGCTTGTTCAGAAAGCACCAGTCATTTACAGGAAGAGATGGCTGTGGCCCCCATGTCTCTGTGGCACTGATGCCTCTATCTTAGAAGACAGGAAGAAAAATTCAGATCTGAATCACTGCTGCACTACAGCCCCATTCAAAGTGGCTCTAAAGGAAAGTAATGGGGGGAAATCCTCTAGAGGGCAGAGCTTCGAGCAGTACACTTGGATATCTACTTTGTAGGGAGGGAGTGGGGTGGACAGAGTAGTGGCCTAAAGAAAGAATGCACATGAAGTTCTGAGTGGTGACAGATGTCTTGCTGGTTGGAAAGAGCAAGAGGGGAATGTTGGAGACAAGGAATTCTGGAAAAGAAGACGAGCCTATGAAGTTGTCACAAATGTGTGCATCTTTGTGCCTCATATTAATACTCACTGCAGAGGGGTCACTGAATGACAAAGTGGATGGATAGATGTCATCCAGCCTGTGTTCTTGGCTACCCTTGTGCTTAAATGGTGGGCCTGTGAATGGAGTTGCTATGTTGGCAGGAGTGCAAGTTATGTCCACTAACATGGGCTCTCTCTTATCGAGGCTTATTTAATTATTACTGAATTATTATTACTAATGGTCACTGAATTTCTGACCTCTTAGCAGCCAGTATCAGTGCTGAGCCCCAATATGGCACCGTCCCTAGATGACTCAGTGACAAGTTGGTTTTGGCAGATCCTTGCCACCCAGGAGACGGCATTGATTCATCCTTATTGGAACTGACACCTGCTCTGGCTGTGGGTTTGCTTCCCTATATCCACATATCCACATATCCACATATCCATGTAGCCACATAGCCACACAGCCATGTATCCACATATCCACACACCCACACACCCACACATCCACACATCCACAGTATCTCAGAGTAACGTCCCTATCCAGGAGCTTAGAGAATACTGGATTTACTAACATAGGATCATGTATAACATTATCTTGGGCCAAGAAACTCATTTCGCAGTGAAAGAGATACAATGATGTATGAATGGCCATGGGAGCCACCGTTTCTCTAATATCCTGCATTGTCCACAAGCAGCCCATCGAGTAGAGAGATAGAATGACATCTTTCTAGCAAAGGTCCTAGCTCTGGACAGTACCTTAAGGAGTTCAGATACATACACTGAATCACAGCCCAGTATATGGTGCTATCCCCCAGTAGATGCAATATAGGAATCCAGGAACAAAGACACAGGTCTAAGAACCCATGGGTTGGGATATCTTTCATCACCATGCTCAGTGATCCAGAGCATCGGGATCCTTTCATCATCCAAAGATGATCCTTTCGTCATCCAAAGCTCAGTTTGTAGAATTTGCACATTCTGTCTCTGCAAAATTAATCTCTGCTGTTCCCACGTAGAGAACGTTTATTTCTATGAGGGGACTCCACTGGTTCCAGGGAAGGACACCCACACAGAGCCTCAGTCTGAAAATCCTATAGGGTCATTTTGAGCTCCTCATGCTTGTGAACCAGCAGGCAAAGAAGGAGTGGATAATTGATCCTGATGATTATGAGGAGATAGGGTTACTGCTACTTAGGGGGCCTTCAAGAGTTTGTCTGGTACTTTGAGGATTTACTTTGGGGTCTGGTTGCTTCCATGCCAAGTGATAACAGTGAAAAGACATTTTCAGCAGCCTCAGCCTGCCAAGGGCAAGGGAACCAAGGGCTCAGAACCCCCAGGAATGAACGACTGCGTGACTTCATCAAATGCTGGCTGAGGGTGAGGGAAGTCTAGAATAGGCAGAGAAGGGAGATAATAATGAGTATGAGTTATAGCCTTAGGAGCAGCTGCAATAGTATGGACTATTTTTGTTCTGTTAAGGCTTTTGTAGAGGTTGTGACCAGCCTTCACCTCAAAGAATCATGACAGATTGGACTTAATGTGGTGCGTGGGTAGATCTGAGGGCTGTAAGGGCTGGTGTCTTGACTAATGCCCTCAGCACACCTTTAATTACAGTGGGTTTACAGAGATGCCTCCCTGGCACCTGCTGTATATCTACACTTTCTGCCGGAGCCCTTCTCTGACACCACAGGAGCCCACCTGACCTGCTTAGCAGCACAGCCCAGTCTCTAGAGGTAACCCTAGGGGCTGGGGACAGAAGGCAGTGGGTGAATAATTGGAGAATCCTAGGAGACATTCTGGACACTTCTCAGGAGGTCCTAGTGAAGTCAAGGTTGTTAGCCAGAGCATTGACCTCAGGAACACTATGTTTTGATTCCTCCTTTCCTGTCTCACTCACCCCCTCCCTCACTTTCATTTCATGGCATCACTTCCTGAGCAAACCACTTATACCCAAGTCTCCGCCTTAGGCTCTGCTTTCGGAAGAACCCAAACAAAGACACACAATAAAAGAACAGAGATTTTTGCCAATTTATATCCACAAAAAAATACTGGAGAATATGTGTGGGAATGGATTACAAGGATACAAAGCCAAGAACGAATTGTAGATTAGTTCAAATTTATCGACATGGGTGTACTTACTCCAAACAGATTCTGGATTCAGTGTTTGGGCTAAAGCCCTGGGATAAGTTGTAGCTGTGCTTAGTTGGCTGAGTGGAGCCTGGACTCATTGGCAGCCTGCACTGTGAGAAGGTGAGAATGTGCTGGAACAGACTTGTTATGTATCTAATGGCCGCCAGTCTCCCCTCTCTGTTTCTCTTCATTAATCCATTATGTTGATTTGAAAATATGTTAGATTATGTCATGAATTTCTTTTCAAGATGGTGAAGGGCTGTAAAATATTTGATTATGTGTCGGGTCTGTTGGGTCTGTGAACCCTAACTGGTCTCATTTGTGCCCATGACTCAATTGGCATCTATATGCTTGTGCTTCAATAGCAGCTGGCCTCAGCTTAATATTCTCGGGTCACCGTTAGTTTCCTAGTGCCACTGTAACAAATTACCACAACCTTGGTGATTTAAAACAACAGAAATGTACTCTCTCACAGTCCTGGAGGCCAGAAGTTTGAAATCAGGGTCACTGGGCTGAGATCAAGGTGGCAGCAGAGCTGCTCTGAGGGAGAGTCCATTCCTTGCCTCTTCTGGCCTCTGGTGGCCACAGATGTTCCTCAGCATGTGGCTGCCCCACTCCAGGCTCTGCCTCCAGGGTCAACATCGCTTCCTCCTCGTCCGACTATGTGATCTCCTTCTGTTTTTCTGATAAGGAAACTTATGATCACATTAGGGCCAACTGGGTAATTCAGGATCATCTCCTCATCTCAAAATCTTTAATTTGATCACTTCTGTGAAGATCCTTTTTCCAAATAAGGTCACATTGACAGGTTCTGGGTTAGGATGTGGATGTCCATTGGGACATGGTTTTCTCAGCCCCCCACAGTACTTTCCCTCAGAGCTCCCAGCTCTTTGCTTCATACGACTCCAGTATTGGATATTACAGTTGAAAAGGGCAATAGTTTTTCTCCCTTGAACATGGTTTCATTTTTTTTTTTTTTTGCCTGTATACTTGAAGTATGTTATGTTCACGCTGAATGGATCTTTTACTTATGTATAATTTTGAAACATCATTCATCCATCGGTTATTTGGAAAATATTGGCTCACTAAGTTACATAGATCTTCCAAATTTGGACACATTTTATTATATATTATCAAAAAATATTTAAGCATTGGGAAACTTTAAGCTCATGGTGATAGACACAGGTTTTCCAAAATTCTAATTTTTGCTTAAAAGCTCAAAAAATTTTTTTAAGTTTATTTATTTATTTTGAGAGAGAGAGAGAACATGTGTGAGCAGGGATGGGGCAGAGAGAGAGAGAGAGAGAGAGAGAGAGAGAGAGAGAGAATCCCAAGCAGGTTCTGCACTGTCAGTGCAGATGCTAATGTGTCACTGTATGTCACAAACTGTGAGATCATGACCTGAGCCAAAATTGAGGTCAGATGCTTAATGTACCAGACCAGCCAGGTGCCCCATAAAAACTCAAATTTTATCAAATACTATCAGTTCTTTTCCTTGAAGTGACATGCTACATTATTCATTTTTGAGAAAGTGTCTTCCAGATACCCAAGTGAGAATAAACACAGTTTAGGGGCTCAACACGACGTGGGGCTCGAACTCACAACCATGAGATCATGACCTGAGCTGAGTGAGATCAAGCGTCAGATGCTTAACCAACTGGGCCATCCAGGTGCCCCATTTGTCCATTTTCTTTTAAGTAAAAATGGTGTTTCATGAAAAACGTGATGCGTTCAGCAGCCCAGATAAACAATGATGTAAAGTAGCTATGACACGATTGTACTTTAGTATGTAGTCCTTTATGCCATCTCCCTGAATATTAAGAATTGGTAAGTGTCAAGACAATAAAATTAAATTTTTTTATTGCTTAATCAACAAAATTATTTTTTTTAAAGTTTATTAATTTTGAGAGAGAGAGAGTGAGTGGGGGAGGAGCAGAGAGAGAGAGGGAGACAGAAAATCCCAAGCAGGCTCCACACTGTGGGGCTCGAACTCAGGAACCATGAGATCATGACCCGAGCCAAAACCAAGAGTCAGACGCTTAACCGACTGAGCCACCCAGGTGCCCCATTAATCAACAAAATTCCTAAGTGAAACTGCTTTTTCCTCCCTTCGACCTCTGACCATAGTGAAGAATTCAGTGATTACTGTTACAGTTTGGTACCCCAGCTTTGATTTATGCTACCTAACCATTGCTTTTGCACAATAAATGCGAATGCCAGCACAGTGGAAAGACACGTCACGTCTTAGTGTTATAAAGATAATTTGGGCCTTGTTGACCTTTAGAAACTCCAGGGTCCACGGACCGTATTTTGAGAAGCACTGTAATAGTATATCATAGGGACCATAGGATATGTGTATTTTCAGTTTTACTAAGTATTGCTAAACTTCTCCCCAAATTGATTATCCCACTTTATGCTCTGTAGCAATTAAAATACTGTTTGGCCATGAATCACAAAGACCCAGGATAACAGTGTCTTAAGTAAAAGGGAAATTTTAGTGTTGCTGTGTGTGGTTGAACACACAGAATACACTTAGTGGGGTCCCTGGAATCACACAGTACACGACATGTACAATTTTATGCAGTTTACATAATATAATTTTATTTATCTCATGTAAGAGTTTAGAGGTAGCCGTCCCTGGGCTTGAATGGTGGCTCTATTCCATGAAGTCTGTAAAGATCTAGGTTTCTTTTATTTTCTTCTGCCTTTATGTCCTCCATTCCCAAGGTTACTTCATGATCCAAGATGACTGCTCCAACAAGTGCTTCCATTTTTAGCCAGCAAGGATAAGGATGGGCACAAATGCCTCATGCCAGTGATCTCCTAAGGGAAATACCTGGATGCTGCCCTGTGCCACTAGTGCAAGGGGGACTGAAATACGTATTTATTTTGGAAGGCTAAATGGCTGACTGAAAATCAGGGATTCTAAAATCATAGAGGAACAGGAGAAGAGATATTGGGGGACAATTGGCAGTTTCTGCTGCAGTACTCTCTTTTGGCCATTCTTGTTATCTGTGCACTCTGCTGTATCTGGAACAAGCTCACTTCATCCCTAAGGGAGACCATTTGTAACAGTTCCAACAGTTGCAGCTGGGCTGAGCAGCATCCAGCTCACAGTTTAGGTTCTCTGAGTTATGTACAGTTTGTTCAAAAGGGTCTGATGTAGATTCTTGTGGTCCAGTGATTTAAAAATGAAATGATATGTTATTTGTTCTCCCAACATAATCAATGTACAGTAGTTTATAAATTTAGTGATTTATAAACTGAAAAATATTTTATGTGTCCCAAATATGCAATGAGAGAGTAAGAATAGGATAAAAGGTAAAACCTCTATTTAGAAAAGGCAACATGGGAAATATATCAGTCTATGGTCTGTGGCAATTTCCAAATCCTATTAAGCATGAATAATGAAGACCTCTACCCTGGAAGAAGAGAAAGTTACTTGTTTTGAAAGCTCCCAGCTCTGTCCTTTAGGGTTCTTCCTTGGTTTATGCTTCATGTTCACATCTGGAGAGGGCACTGAAGAGTATTCTCTTGTATACTACACAGCAGGCTGCTTGTGTAGAATAACTTGGGGGAGGGACCCTATCGAAGATTTCTGGAACTCTTTCTCTGAGTTGATCCTCTCTCTCTCTGTCTGAAAATTCCAAATACCTTGGCCTCTGCAAGCTCTAACTCTGTCTTTTAAACTCATCATGACTGCCACACTCTGATTTCTGGAAGTTCCTGCAGTCCAGAAGTTCCTCTCTGTGGAAAATGAGGGCAATCATAGGCTTTATGTCATTGATTCCCTTAGGGAACACAGTCCTGTGCTGTCCTTTGTCCAATGTCTGAAAATAGTTGCTCCCTATATTTTGTTCAGTTTTCTGGGGTTTCCTACACACCCCCTTTGGAAGGAAGGAAAGTCTGATAGCAGTTATTCCATAATGGCTGGAAGCCATTTAAAAAATAATAAATAATTCTTTAAAAATCATAAATAATTGTTGAATGTTATACACTTCACATCTATTGAGATGCTTATGCAAATTTCCTCTTAGTCCATGAATGTGGTGGGTTACCATTGGAAGTGAAAGTGAGATATTGAACCATCCTTGGATTTCTGGGATCAGAATGCATTTACAAATATAAACTGTTGAGTTTCATTATCTAGTATTTTGTTGGGAATTTTGTATATATGCTTGTAAGTGAAATAGACATATAATTCATTAATTTTCTTGAGCTAGTCTTACATGTTGTAGTTTCTTTTCTTTAAAACAATTTTTTTTAATGTTTATTTATTTTTGAGAGAGACAGAGACAGAATGCGAGTGGGTTGGGGCAGAGAGAGAGGGAGGCACAGAATCCGAAGCAGGCTCCAGGCTCCGAGCTGTCAGCACGGAGCCCAATGTGGGTCTTGAACTCACGAGCTGTGAGATCATGACCTGAACCGAAGTCAGACGCTCAACCAACTGAGCCACTCAGGCGCCCCTATAGTTTCTTTTCATAAAATGAATGCAAATGTAATATGGCAAGCTAGATTCCTAAATAGAACTTCCTGATGAAAATGTTTTGGACTTTTTTTTTTTTTTTTTGAGATATAGAGAGAAAGAGAGAGCATGCGAAAACAGGAGAGGGGCAGAGGGAGACAAAGAGAGAATCTTAAGCAGCCTCCATGCCCAGTGTGGAGCCCAACGCAGGGCTCAATCTCACAACCATGAGATTGTGACTGGACCTGAAATCAAGAGTCAGATGCTTAACCAACTGAGCCACCCAGGTGCCCCATAAAATGAAGGATAAACCAAAAAATAACAAGTGTCGGCAAGGATGTGGAGAAAAAGGAATCCTCATGCATTATTGGTAAGAATGCAAACTGGTACAGCCACTGTGAAAACAGTATGGAGGTTCCTCAAAAAATTAAAAATAGAAATACCGTATGATCCAGTAATTAATACTGGGTATTTACCCAAAGAAAACAAACACCATTTCAAAAAGATATATGCACCCATATATTTATTGCAGCATTATCTAGAATAGCCAAGATATGGAAGCAGCCAATGTCCAATGATAGAAGAATGGATATATACACACATATGTTTTATACACACATACATATAGAATATATATACACACATACACATATAATGGATTATTACTCAGCAATGAAAAAGAATGAGATCTTGCCATTTGCGACTACATGGATGGACTTTAGAGGGTATTACTCTAAGTCAAGTAAGTCAAACAGAGAAAGACACATACCATATGATTTCACTTATATGTGGAATCTAAAAAACAAAACAAAAAGCAGAAACAGACCCATAAATACAGAGAACAAACTAATGGGGTGGGGGGTGGGCAGAATGGGTGAAGGGGAGTGAGAGACACAGGCTTCCAGTTATGGGATAAATGGGAATGTAAGGGAATACAAGGTAGAGCATAGGGAATACAGTCAGTGGTCTTGTAACAGCATTGTGTGATGACCGATGGTGAGCACAACATAATGCATAGACTTGTCCAATCTCTATGTTGTACACCTGAAACTAACGTAACATTATGTGTCAACTATACTTCAGTAAAAGAATGTAGGACAAACTGTTTTCTTAAAAAGTGTTTTCAAAAGTCATTGATGATCTAATAAGAAAATAAGGGACGAAGTAAGAAGGGAGGCCAGAGGGGCAGTGGAGCACAGCATACTGTGTTCGATCAGAGCCATTTGATGAACAGAGAGAATTTGATTGGGGTTTTATAGCCTATGCTATGAATAGATAGTTAAATAGTGTCCTCCCCCACAGTGCATACCCACCCAGAACCTCAGAATGTGACCGTATTGGGGTACCTGGTTGGCTCAGTCAGTGGAGTGTGCAGCTCTTGATCTTAAGGTCATGAGTTCA
Organism: Acinonyx jubatus; assembly: GCF_027475565.1. Classification (NCBI taxonomy): domain Eukaryota; kingdom Metazoa; phylum Chordata; class Mammalia; order Carnivora; family Felidae; genus Acinonyx; species Acinonyx jubatus. Next base: position 139,413,985 of record NC_069387.1, read on the forward strand.
AGCCTCACCTTGGGCATGGAGCCTACCTAAAAAAAAAAGTGCCCTTATTTATAAATAGTGTCTTTGCAGATAAAATTAGTTAAAATAAAGTCACACTGGATTAGGGTGGGTCCTAATCCGATTACTGGTATCCTTATAATAAGAGAGAAATTTGGGCACCTGGGTGGCTCAAGTCATTAGGTATCTGACTTTGGCTCAGGTCATGATCTCACAGTTTGTGAGCTCGTGCCCTGCTTCAGGTGAGTTCGGGCTGCACTTCTGGTGAGCCCCGTTTCTCTCTCTCTTTCTCTCCCTCTGTCTCTCTGTCCATGCTCACTTGTGTCCCCCCCCTCAATCAACAATTTTTTTTTTTTTTAATAGAGACTAATTTTAAAAATAGGGATATTTGGACACAGACACAAAAACCTAGGAGAGAAGCTCATGGGACAATGTAGACAGAGACTGGAGGGATGCATTTATGAACCAAGGAGCTGGAAACCACCAGAAGCTGGGAAGAGGCAAGGGAGAACCCTCTCCTAGACCCTTTGGAGAGAGTCTCGCCCTGCTGACATGTTGACTTGGGGCTTCTAGCCTCCATAAATACGAGAGAACAAATTTTTGTTGTTGAAGCCACCAACTTTGTGGTACTTTTTAATGGCAGCCCTAGAAAATGAATATGTACCCTTTGAAACGCAGAAGACAGAGACAAATCAGAGTCTGTTAAGGAGGAGAATTTAATAAGAAACCAATCCTCTGCAAACCTTGGACTTCAAAGAGTTAAACCCTCAGTATTAGGGTGAATTAGAGAAATACTCTGTCCTTCAGGGAGTGCAGAGAAAATTATTTCAAATTTGGAGTGAAGTGAAGTGTGTGTGTGTGTGTGTGTGTGCAAGAGAGAGACAGAGATGCTGAAAACTTAGAAGAGGAAGCTGGCCCTCATGTAGGTTGGCAGTTCAAGTTCATATGGTCAGGGTGCTCCAAGAACCCTTCGATGGGACATTGAATATAGAGTGACCTCAGGTTGCTAATGCTTATAGGTGCCTGGTAGACAAAATACAAACTCTCCCTGGTGGTTTCTACCTCCTCCTAGGCCACAGAGTTTCCCACGAATGCAATCCCAAGGCTAATGGGCATCCCTAAGTTTAAAAAAAAAAAGGTGATGAATGATAATGAGGGATCATGAGAACAAACCAGCAGTAACCACAGACAGTACGCTTCAGGTAATGGAATTATCAAATGTGTTACAAAAGGCCTATGTTCAATATCATTTAAGTAATAAATGGTAAGGCTGAAAATATGTGTGGAAACTGAGAAACTATGAAGAATAATCAAACTTTCTGAAAAGAAGTTCCAGACGGAAGTTCTAAAATAAAGTTTTAATTTAGTTTATGTTTCACTTGAATTTTAATTTCAAATAAATGTAAAACTCAGTGCGCAGCTTGAATAACAGCAAATAATAAACAACTGAAGAGTGAATGCATGAACTAAGAGATAAATGAGAATCAATTATCCTGGATATTGCCTGGAAGATGTATAGGCATTAAGAGCCACAGAGGCTAGAATGAGAAGGTCCACGGGGTCTGAGTGGGGCCCCCGGTGAGAAAGAGGAAATGGGGGAGGCGATATTCAAGGACACATTGGCTGTGAAATTTCTAAACTGAGGAAACTATGTGGAGAAATCCATATGGTTAAGAGGCTCAGGGGGAGCCTCGGTGGCGTCCGACTGTTGATCTTGGCTCAGGTCATGATCTCATGGTTCATGAGTTCGAGCCCCATGTTGGGCTCTGAGCTGACAGCCTGGAGCCTGCTTAGGATTCTCTGTCTCCCTCTCTCTGCCCCTCCCCCTCTAACTCTCTCTGCTTCTCTCTCTCTCTCTCTCAAAAATAAATAAACATAAAAAAAAGGTTAGTAAACCTCAGGCCGAAAAAAACAGAAAAACAAATGGACACCTAGATCCACTGTATTGAAACTTCAGAAACCCAAAGACAAAGGAGAAAGTCCTAAATGAAGCTGGAGAGGAAAGAGAAATGGTCTTCAAGAGAATGGGGGACTGAGAAATGACTTCTTGCAGCAACAAGGCAATTCAGAAGACAGCAAAATGATACCTTTGAGATGTTGGTGGCAACAAATTACCTGACCTAGATTTCATCCAGTAAAATGATTTTTGGGGAGTTAGGGCAAAATAAAGAATTTCCTAGACAAATGGAGAGTTTACTGCACAGAGCTCCCAATTAAAAAAAAATGCTAAATATTGTATGTCAGGCAAAAGGAAAGGGTATCACAGGAAGGTCTGAGGTGCAAGTAAGGAAGAATACATAAAGAGGTAAACATTTGGGTAAATCTAAGTAAACATTGACTCTTTAAAGCAAAAATAACAATTCCAGGGCACGTGGGTGGCTCAGTCAGTTAAGCATCTGACTTCGGCTCAGGTCATGACCTCACAGCTTGTGGGTTTGAGACCCGCATCAGGCTCTGTGCTGACAGCTCAGAGCCTGGAGTCTGCTTCAGATCCTGTGTCTCCCTCTCTCTCTGCCTCTCCCCTGCTTGTGCTCTGTCTCTGTCTCTGTCTTTCTCAAAAATAAATAAACATTAAAAAAACTTTTTAGGGGTACCTGGGTGGCTCAGTCCGTTAAGCGTCCGACTTCGGCTCAGGTCATGATCTCATGGTCTGTGAGTTCCAGCCCCGCGTCGGGCTCTGTGCTGACAGTTCAGAGCCTGGAGCCTGCTTCGGATTCTGTGTCTCCCTTTCTATCTGCCCCTCCCCTGCTCATGCTCTGTCTTTCTCTGTCTCAAAAATAAGTAAAAACACTAAAAAGAAAAAAAAAACCTTTTTAAAGCAAAAATAACAATTCCTTGTGTGTCTCTAAAAGGAAAATTAAAATGTACAATGAAATTTAATTGGGACTGCAGTGAATCCAGTTAGAGTCTTCTAGGGTCTTTATGCTGTTCAGGAAGAGGATAGAAACATCCATTAACTTTAGGCTTTGTTAAGAGTAAACTGGGTATCATAAGTAAAAGGGTGCCTTAGATCAGATTCTTTCAAAAATAGGGGCTGGGACAAGGGTTCAGGGGCGAGTAGCTTATTTGGAAGTACAGGAAATGAAGGTGACAGGGTGGGAGGAGGAGGCAGGGAAGAGAAAAAGGGGCATCATGCCAGTGGCCTGGTCCTTGTTATCTAACCTGTAGTCTGTGCTGCAAGATTGATAAAGGCAATTTTTGTCAACCAAATAAGGTAATTATGCTGGAATTTCTAGGGTAACAAGTTTGTGAGTGGAAGAGGCCTTGTACATCTCCACTCTGGGCCTCCCACAACCTTTCAGGACCTCTCCCTGGTCAGGCTGACCACTGTCTAGTGTGTCTTTGGGAAGGACAGGGGAAACTTGAGAAGCCATTCTCACCAAATATTCCCCAGCCTGATATTTCCTGGAGTGCTTTGCTGGGGTAGTCCCTTTGCACTCATCACAACAAATGGGAAGGTCTCTGAGATTCATGATGTCAAGGCTCCAGTATAGTCCCATGTGGGACAATGATACTGGTCAAGTGTGAAGACTCATGTGAAAACGTACAGTCCTCTTCTGTATTCAATTTTTATGTAACTGTCTTTGGGTGTCCTACTCTGTATGAAGAAATGTTTTAAGACATTGAGATTTCAGATTGTTGCTATTTCCTAAGAGTAACCATCCCTTAAAAAACTTCAACTCTGATTTATTGTCATGACCATTTTCCTTATTGGTAGAAATCTGTTTTCTGAAAGGCATAACTGTTTGTGAGATTCCTTTCTTAAACCATAAAGGATATTCTTTTACTGTCTTTTTCTTGAAGGCATAACAATATCTGTAAACCCCATGACTTTGGATTCCTTGTTTATTCCTAGATTTTGCTTGTTTGCTGATGGAAATGATCCAGAAGAGAAGGAGACATTGATGATGCAAGAGAGAAGAGCTTGAATGGCAATGAGAACAATGAGAGGGTCACCGTACTGGAGATCTGTGGCTTTAGAACATGGCCCCCAATTCCTTGACACTCCTCCTACTGCCTACTGAGAGGTGGGTCTATGACCTCTCTCTTGAATCTGGAGGGTCTTGGGACTACTTTGACCAATAGGTATGAAAGTCATATAGCAGAAGTGATGCCATATGACTTTCAAAGCTATATCTTAAAAGGCCATGCAGCTTCTGCCTGGCCCTCCTAGGATACTCACTCTGGAGGAAGCCAGCCATCTTGTAAAAAGTCCAGTTACCCTGAGACTATACCATGCCAGAGAGGCCAGGTGTAGGTGCTGGTTGACAGCCCCAGCTGAGCTCTCAGTCAATAGTCAATATCAACTGCCAGCCTTGTGAGTGAGCCATCTTGGACATCCAGGCCAGCTGATCTCTGACAGTAACCACACCACACCAAAGGCCCCAGACAAGGACTTTTAAATCCCAAATTTATGACTGCAAAACTGTAAGCAGAATAAAATGCTTTAAAAAAAATCAACTTAGTGATAATTTTCTACACAGCAATAGTAATTGGAACAGGCTTCTTATTGGGTCAAAGAATTGTGGGTGTCATTGTGATAATAGTAAGAAAGCAAGAAAAGTAGGAGGCGTTGGTCAGAGAACTGGATGCCTAAAATCAAAATTCAGGAGGTGGTGGGGCGCCTGGTGGCTCAGTTGGTTAAGCATCTGACTTCGGCTCAGGTCATGATCTCGCGGTCTGTGGGTTCGGGCCCCACGCTGGGCTCTGTGCTGACGGCTCAGAGCCTGCAGCCTGCAGCCTGCTTTGGATTCTGTGTCTCCCTCTCTCTCTGCCCCTCCCCCACTCACACTCTGTCTCTCTCTCAAAAAGAAATAAACATTAAAAAAATTCAGGAGGTGGTGAAGTTATTGGTTATGACAGCATTCCCCATAAAGTGTGGCTCTTAAGCTTTTCATCCTTTTTATAGATTTCTGTTCATAGTTTCAGCCATTGGCATTTTTGCTTTTTTTGTGTGTGGGACTTCTATGGTATATGAACAGAATAAAAGCAGATTAGTTTGCACTTACTTCTTTTCTAATCTATGAGAAAATTGTCAGGAAACGTCCTCTGATTTTTTAGAATTGATCTGTGCTGAGGATTGCTGAAACTGTGTTGCTATTTCAATTTTCCCACATAAGTCCAGTCAATTTTGTGTTTTGTAGTAACTGTCCATACCATTAGTGGACCATAGAGCAAACCGAATTATTAAAGTGGTGGAGTAGTTTAAGGGAAGGAAAAGGAGTCTGGAAGGACACTGACAATGGGTGGTTAGGAAGGCAAGAGGAAAACCAATAGTGCATGGGACCCACAGGCTGAGGGAAGAAAGAACTTCAAGGAGCGATTGATCAGCTCTCTCTCTGGATCTGTTATTTCATCCATACAAGGATGCTATGAGGATCACATGAGGTGACGTGTAGATTTGAAGAAATGTAGGAGATGTAAGGAGCATAAACCCCTTCAGGAGACTTTGCCTTTTCATATCAATGTATCTCTGAGATGGAAAGAGCAGAGTCCTGAGGGTTTGGGAGGAAACGGGTCCCAGGGTGAGGAGCAGGGAGAGAAGGAATATTGAATGATCATGATTGGGACCTGGGTCCATGCCTAGAGCTTTACATGTGTTATCTCACGTGATCCTCATAGCATCAGTGTATAGATGAAGAAACTGGGGTCCGTAGGATTGAGTAACTTTCCCATGTTCAGAGAATTGATGGCAAGATAAAGATTAGTACCACAATCTCTCAGACTCTAAGGCTGGTGACCTTCCATTTGTGCTCTGGGGGCAAACGGAAGACTTCACAGGTAAAATTAGGAGTGGGAGCCCCAACTTCATGACCTTTATACTCCTGGAATCCGCAGGTGTATCATCTGATAAGAGGGAGGGAAGTAAGTGGAGAGGCTTGAAGAGGATTGTAGGAGTGATAATTTGAGACGGAATTTAGACATATAAGGATTCAAAGTTGGTGCAATTCCAGGCAGAAGTAAATCCTGAGGCTCTTTATGGGAGAGGTTGCTAGAGTTGAAAGAGTTGAAGACTGTTGACTGATCAGAAGTCAAGGAACTGTCTTACCATGGTGTTGTTGGATGGACCATTTATGTGGATGTCTAGTTTCACGACAAGACAGGATTGAAAGGAAGTCTGGGAAGTTGGGGTAAAAACTCTGTGAATTCTAGGGAGTGATCCGGAGTTTTGTGGGGGAAAGTCATGGAGTTGTTAATATGTCCAGACTCCTTGAACCTCAGAAATGAGGAATGTTCTTAGTGCTCCTAAAATTGAAAAGACAGCATGGAGACAAGGACTTAATGTCCCATTTATGGACTGGTGAAGTCCATAAGCCCTCTCATTCATTCATTTGCTCACTCACACATTTCCTGAGCATGTGCTGTGTTCCAGGCACTGGAGGTTCAAAGAAGAACCTCTTTGGAGGTTCAAAGAGAGATAAGATAGTGTCTCTGCTCTCCTGTAGTTCTCATTCATTAGGGAGGATGACATAAACTATTAAGTACCATTCTTAGAAAAATACCATAATTGAGACAAAATGTAAATTGTGATTAGGCACAAAAGCAGGCACAGTCTGCCCTTGGCCATAGGTCTTTCCCAAAGAATGATGTTGCCCTTCCCAACTTGCAAGAGCTCCTTCTGCCTTGTGGTTTCCAGGCATTAATCATTCAAGAGCCACATCCTTCCCACAGAAATAATTCAGACAAAGAAATGTCAGCGCACATAATTTCCATCAAGGGGGGAAAAGGATACTTTCATGGCACTCTTGTTGAAACTCCAGCTTCCTTCTTTAGCCAAGTCTTCTCCACAATGTCTCCCTAAACTGCCCCTCCAACCTGTCTGTGTCAACTGTACTCATAACACTGATCTGCCCTCCCTCTGCCCCAATACCTGCTGACCCTGACCTAATCTAACTCTTTGAGCTCCATTTCAACCATCGCTCTCCCCACACAGCTCCGCAACAAGCCAGAACACGTCAGTATCCTGAACAATGCCAATCACATATTTGGTGCTCAAGAAATAGTTTTTCTAGTTGAATGAACATAGCCTCAGGGTTATCACCCAATTCCCAACAGTACCTCGGTCCAGTCTGCGTAGTCTGTACTGTGTCCTGAAAGTTCCGTCTTAGTCTCAATCAAGCATCCTGTGTGATTAACTTCGAATCCAGCCAGCTCAGCATCCCTGGTCAGATGTCTCTGTCCAGCACCGATCAGCAAGATTTGGGAGAGCAGCTCCTTCAGCTGTGATCAGCTCCCGTCAGGGAAATAGCTCCTCCAGCCCAGTCAGCACGTTTTAGGGAGAAATCTCCGGCGGCCCAATCAGCACCCTTTGTGGGACAGCTCCAACCAGCCCTGATCAGCACCCAGAGGCGGACAGCTCCCTCAGCCCCTTAGGACCCGCAGCCAGCCCAGCCTCGGTCTCCATCCCCTCAGACCCAGGCTTGGGACCCCAACTCTTCTGATTCGTCGGGACGTCAGCTCAGCTCCGGGGCGGCACCCGCCCCTCCACGAGCCCCCACAATCCAATCCCACGGTTAACCAGAGGTCTGTGGACCCAGACAGCTGCCTTCCTCCACTTTCCCACCGTAGGGTTCTCATTTAAGGGTCTCACTCTGTCTCTCCCCACCCGCAGACCCTCCTGTACATATACCTAACCCTCATCCCCGCCAATCCGCTTCTCACCTGCTCCCCCCACCCCGAGAAAAACCCCAAACCCGATCGCTCCCGAACCAGAGCCTCTCAGTCAAACCATCTTCTCTCCTCCAACCAGCTTCCCCGCCGTCCCCCTCCCTCCCTCCTCTGTCCCCTCCCTCCTCTCCCGGATCCTCCCTCCCCTCCTCCCCTCCCCCTGCGGCGCTGCCGCTCGCCTGCCGCGGTGTCCTGGCAGGGTGTCGAGGTGTGTCGGCGGGCGGGGTGTCGCAGGGCGTGTCACGAGGTGACTCGGGGAGGGCTGAGGACCGAGGGAGGGAGCGACGAAGGGCGTGCGGGGCCGTCGCTCCGCGCACCCCTCCCCCCGCCGCAGTCGGCAGGCCTTTCCCCGGAGAAGATGGCGGATCGGGCGGAGATGTTTTCTCTTTCCACCTTTCACTCGCTGTCGCCGCCAGGCTGCAGGTACGCACTCTGGCGCCCCGGGCCTCGGCAGGCCCTTATCTTCCTGCAGCCCCCGCCCCGACCCATCCCCAGCCTCCTCCGACCCGGGCCTGCCACCCCACCCCCATCGCCTTTGGGGACCCAAGCCCCAGTCCCCTGTCTGGTCCTAAGGCCTCTGACTCCTGTACATCCTCCTCCTTCCCTTCAGGGTCTATTTTTGTCCTCCTCTCCTCCCCCTTCTCCAAGGCCTAATGCCCCTACCCCCATATCCCGCTAGGACCCTGTGCTGCACCCAGCTGGGGCAGCTGACCCCTCAAGGGTGGAGGACCTGGGTTGAGCCTTTGAGGGGCAGCCTGTCTGGGCCGGATGCTGAGCCGCCCTCTGTGCTTGGCAGTGTCCTTTTGGCCTTGCTGGGCCTCTCTTTGCTGAAGGCCTGTCTTGGCCTGTAAAGCTCCGGGAGGGAGAGAGTTGAAATCAAGCCTGGAGCCCTGGGGGAAGGGACTGAGGTGGGGAGAAGGTTGGACCTTTGGGTGTAGACCTGCCTTAGGCAGAATGGGAGACAAAGTGGCTAGACTCTGCTCTCAGAGCAGGCCCACCTGAACGCACCCCCCCCTTCTGCTGCTGCAGCTTCAGCTCCCCCTTCCCCCCCTTCCCCCACTCTGCTCAGACTGACTCCCCTGGGGCTGAAGCTGTGACCCAGAGGGGCCTGTAGCCTGGAGGAGAGAGGAGGAGGGGGTGGGGAGGATTGGGGGGACAGATGGCTCTTCTGGACTGGTCATGGCTCAGATTGTGGGGGATCCACTGAAGAGCAGAGCTTGGGGTTCAAGGTGATGGCAGGATGTGGATCTGAGAATTGGGGTTTCTGGAGACCATGGGGCCTAGCAGCTGGGGGTTCCTCCTTAGGACCAGCCTCCAGACAGGGAGGGAGTCCAGGGGTGGTGGCTCCCTCAGGAGCCCTGTCCTTGCTCTCTGACCCTGGTCCCCTCCCCAGGCCCCCCCAGGACATAAGCCTGGAAGAATTTGACGATGAGGACCTGTCTGAGATCACCGATGACTGTGGCCTGGGCCTCAGCTATGACTCGGACCACTGCGAGAAGGTGGGAAATGGGCTGGGGTCATGGAACCCTGTTAAGGGAGAACTTCACTTCGGATCTGTTTAATGCTCACTTGGAGTTTTAGGGTGGGTCTACGCTCAGCCTTGAAATAGAAATCCTTTGACTCCCCCCTCCCTTTTGGCCTCCTGGTCCAGGGTCTTCCTTGATATCAAACCTCTCTTTTCTCAGACTCTATGCCCTCCACAGAGGGCTGTCCCTAGCATTCCTCCCCTGGCCCTGTCACTGGGCTAGCTTGGGGGAGGGGAGGTGTGCCTATGGTTTGGGTGCCTTCTGTCTTCAGACTACTTTCTAGGAAGATCTAACCCCTTCCAGCTGCCATCTCCTTCCTAACCCTATCCCCATCTCTCAAGCTTCCACATATCTGCCCTACGTCTCCACCCCAATCTTTTCTCCTCCCCATCTCCTCCTTCTTCTCTTCTCCCTCCCTTTCTCCACGTTTTTGTTTTTACTCACTCTAGAACATTTCTGAGGAACTGCCACGTGGCAAGTGCTGGGGGCTTCCAGGTGTGTGGAAGGAGAATGGGACCAGTGTGGCCCTTGCCCTTGGGAGCTTCTAACTCAGTAGGGGAGAAAGTCATAAGAGGCAATGGCTGGCTGCCTGAGTATCAAGGACTGGGCTCCTAGGTGCACTGAGGGGGAAGGGAACTCAACAGAGACTGAAGCCATTAGGGAGATTTTCTGGTGGAAATGGCACACAACCTTGCCCTTAGGGACGACTAGCTGGGGTTGGGCAGGTGAGGGAAGTAGGGAGTGGAGGAAAGTGATTAACTGTGTCAAAGGCCCTGAGGTGGGTGCAAGCTTGGTTTATCCTGGGCTGTCTTCATGCATTCCACTTAGCATCCACAGGCTAAGTCTTGTTTTCGGTGTAGGGTACACAATATGGACATGGCCCTGCTCTGGTGAGGCTTGCAGCTTGCTGGGGGTGTAGAGTAATTGTGAGTTGTGTCAAAGTGCTATGAAGGCAGGAGTGCTGGTGTCAAATGTGACGAGGTTTGGGAGCAACATGAGGATGGCAGGTGGGTTGCGGCCGCTCTGAGAATTTCTGTCACTTAAGCTTAAGAGTCTGGGCTCTTAGCAAGAACTGAAGGGATCCTTTTGTATCTTATGCAGGTTGAAAAACAAACAAATAAACAACTGATCAGCTGATGGGGAGCAGAGTGAACTGGAGTCTTCTCTCCCTTAACTTACAGTTTTCTGCTTTCCCCTTTCCTGGCACCTGGAACCCCCGGTCACTATTGAGCTCTGGCCCAGCTCTGCCTGTCCCTCCTTCTTGCAGGACAGTCTCTCCCTGGGACGTTCGGAGCAGCCGCACCCCATCTGCTCCTTCCAGGATGACTTCCAGGAGTTTGAGATGATCGATGACAATGAAGAGGAGGAGGAGGAAGAAGAGGAGGAGGAGGAGGAAGAAGAGGAGGAAGGAGAAGGGGAGGGCAAGGAGGGAGGAGGCCCTGGCTTAGAGGCCCCTGCCCCAGAGGAGGCCCTGATCCCCTCCCCCTCCATGGAGGAGCCCCACAAGAATCGGCCCACCACGCTCCACCTGACTACACTGGGAGCCCAGGTGAGCATCCAGACCCACCTACAGCACCCTGGAACTAAACCTGGGTTTCCACCATCTGGAACTCTGCTCCCCATGACAGCCTGTCCTACCCCTGAGAGCTGGAGACCCTCCTCGGCACCACTGTCTTACTGCTGTTCCCCCCCCAACCCCCCCCCCCCCAGGACTCCCTGAACAACAATGGAGGCTTTGCCCCAGCGCCTCCAGCTTCCTGGCAGGAAACAGTCCTGTGCTCACCTCCCCAGGAGCCCCCCAGAGGTTAGCGGGGTGGCGGTGCTGGTGGTGGGGTCACAGGAGGTGAGGGAGGGAGGAAGGGAGGAAGGGAACCGGGTGGGCTTGCTGACATATACCCCTGCTCGGCAGAGTCACCCGCCCCCCTCCAGCCCACAGACGCGAGCCCCTGCAGGGCACAGTCGCCTGTGCGCCCAGGCTGCGACTGCGAAGGGAACCGGCCGGTGGGCCCCCCCGCGCCCTGTGGGGCCTCGCCCTCGTCAGATCCTGGCATCGAGGCCGACCTGGGCAGCCGCTCCAGCGGGGGCCGCGGAGGCCGGCGCAGCAGCCAGGAGCTGTCGTCGCCAGGCTCCGACTCGGAGGACGCTGGGGCCGCACGCCTGGGGCGCATGATTTCCTCCATCTCCGAGACGGAGCTGGAGCTGAGCAGCGACGGCGGCAGTAGCAGCAGCGGCCGCTCCTCGCACCTCACCAACTCCATCGAGGAGGCCTCGTCGCCTGCCTCCGAGCCCGAGCCCGAGCCCGAGGCCCCGTGCGAGCCCCCGCGCCGCCCCGCCTTCCTGCCGGTGGGCCACGACGACACCAACAGCGAGTACGAGTCAGGGTCCGAGTCCGAGCCAGACCTCAGCGAGGACGCCGACTCGCCCTGGCTGCTCAGCAACCTCGTGAGCCGCATGATCTCCGAGGGCTCCTCGCCCATCCGCTGCCCTGGCCAGTGTCTGTCCCCCGCGTCGCGTCCCTCGGGGGAGCCCGTGTCGCCGGCTGGCGGGGCCATACAGGCCCCTGAGGCGGCTGCGGGGCCGGGCGGCGTGGAGCTGGTGGACATAGAGACGCTGTGCGGGCCGCCGCCGCCCGTGCCCTCGGCACCCCGGCCTGGCCCTGCGCAGCCTGGGCCCTGCCTCTTCCTCAGCAACCCCACACGCGACACGATCACGCCGCTGTGGGCCGCTCCGGGCCTCGGCGCCCGTCCCGGCCGCACCTGCTCTGCCGCCTGCTCGGAGGAGGAGGACGACGAGGAGGAAGAGGAAGAGGATGACACTGAAGACAAGGCGGGGCCCCCTGGGGGCCGGAGCGCGGGCCCCGCCGCGCCGCTGGACGCCTCGCTGGTGTACGATGCGGTCAAGTACACGCTGGTGGTGGACGAGCACACGCAGCTAGAGCTGGTGAGCCTTCGGCGCTGCGCTGGCCTCGGGGAGGACAGCGAGGAGGACAGCGGCGGGGAGGCCAGCGAGGAGGACAGTGGCGGGGAGGCCAGCGAGGAAGAGACAGCAGCTGCACTTCTGAGTGGCGGTCAGGGCCCGGAGGACGCCTCCCCAGACAGCCCTGACCTCACCTTCTCCAAGAAGTTCCTCAATGTCTTTGTCAACAGCACATCTCGTTCTTCCAGTGAGTGGGAAGTGGGGGAAGGGGGACGGTCCCGGGGAGCAGGCAGGTCCCCAGAGTGCGCCCAGGGCAGCCTGAGGTCCCTCACAGGGCGGGGACGCCTGCGGGGATCGATGCTCCTCCTCGCCCCGATGGGCCGGTTCCCTTTCCCTCCCTGACTCAGGACGACCTACAGCAGACTGTTGGGGGGAGGAAGTTGGCCAGGCCTTCAAGTACTTTCCTTTCCCACCTCTGAGTCTGTCTTTCCCTGTCTCTGTCACTCAGGCACCGAGTCCTTTGGCCTTTTTTCCTGCTTGGTCAACGGGGAGGAGCGAGAGCAAACCCATCGGGCTGTCTTCAGGTACTGCCTCCTCAGGTGCCGGCAGTGATCCCCAACCTCGGTCTGCAGACACCGTTGGGCCCGGGGGGACGCATCCCAGCCAGTGCTGCCCCTCCTCCAGTGATCTCCCACCTCCGACCTCATCTCAGGTTCATCCCCCGCCATCCGGATGAACTGGAGCTGGATGTGGATGACCCGGTGCTGGTGGAGGCCGAGGAGGACGACTTCTGGTTCCGTGGCTTCAACATGCGCACAGGGGAGCGTGGGGTCTTCCCTGCCTTCTACGCCCACGCGGTGCCCGGCCCTGCCAAGGACCTGCTGGGTGAGGTCCCATCCCTGAGGTGTAGTTTGCTACCCAGCCGCCGCCCTCCTCCTCTCCCCCCCCGCCCCCCGCCACTGGTCTGAGCTAGACCCCTTATGATACTCCCCTCCCCTCCCCACCCCTCCAGGGAGCAAGCGGAGTCCCTGCTGGGTGGAGCGCTTCGACGTGCAGTTCCTGGGCTCTGTAGAGGTGCCCTGTCACCAGGGCAATGGCATCCTGTGTGCGGCCATGCAGAAGGTCAGTCTGGAGGCAGGGGTCCACCTCAGTCCTGTAGGCTTTCACAGCCTCTGGAGGCCCCAGGCCTCTGACCACAGAGGGTTCAGGTGGGGCCTTGGGAGCCTCAGGGGGCAGGGATCCCAGCTCTGATTCAGAGGCCTGGTCAGAGGGCAGAGCTTGGCAGCTGCCTCCCAGCACCTTGGGGTCTCTTGGCGGGTTCAGTGGGACCTCTACTTTCCTGCAGTCCGTCTTCTTTTTGTCTGCAAATCAAGACCAACTCTCACTCCGTCATTTGCTCCCTCATTTGTTCTTAGTCAACATTTAATGAGCACCTGCCCTCTACTGGTCCTGTGACTGAGTAGAAAAGCAGCCGAAGAGCAGGACGGCCCTGTGCCTGAGAACTCCCATCCAGCTCGTGGGGTGGGCAGCGAGGAGGCCGGGGTGGTGGGAGCTGGAGGAACAGAAGGAAATGGCAGGCTTTGTGCAGAGAGGTGACCAGGTGGTCCTGAGCCTAAGGAATGGCCAAGACCCCTGGCTCACACGTTCGAGAGTCAGTGCCAAGAGCGTTCATCCATAATGCAAATGTTGCACCAAGGGGAGACGAAGACACCCTTGTAGGCCCTTGAGACCCTCTCTCCCTAACTTCTTCCCCAGATTGCTACTGCCCGGAAGCTGACGGTCCACCTGCGTCCTCCTGCCTCCTGTGACCTTGAGATTTCCCTTCGGGGGGTCAAGCTGAGTCTAAGCGGAGGACCTGAGGTGGGGGTGTAGGGGTCTGAGGCACAGGGGAGGCTGGGGACGGGCTAAGGCAAGAGGGTCCGACGGAGGGAGGGTGGCAAGGGTGCCAGGAGTGGCTCCAGGCCCTCCGTCTAACTTGGCAGACGCCTGCCGCCTCTGCTCTAGTTCCAGCATTGCAGCCACTTCTTCCAGATGAAGAACATCTCCTTCTGTGGCTGCCATCCCCGCAACAGCTGGTGAGAGCCTTCTCTTCCTCAGAGTCCCCATAAAACCCAAGGGCCGCCCCTCTATGAGTCCCGTCCTCCACCGCCCTGACTGCCCTGCCTGCAGCCACGTGGCTCTGTGAGTTGAGCCCTTACATGGCGCCCGCTCTGCACTGGGCTCAGGAGACATGGCTAAAACAAGCTCCCATCTGGTCCGGGTGGGGAAACAGACACCTAGACAAGTGAGCACTAGAAGCATCTATCGGGGCCTGGCAGATGTCGCTATGGGGCTCCAGTGAGCAGACCTGTAGAGAGGTGGGTGAGTTCTCTTGGGACGCAGGTGGGGACTGGAAAGCATTCTGTGAGCCTTGGAAGACAAGTAAGTAACGGGGCAGGTCTTGGTAGGGAGCCAGTTGAGCCAAGGCTGTGGGTGGGGGGCACTAGGTGTCTTGGGGAACAGCTGGAATGAGGCTGGAGGGACACTAGGAGTACCGGTGCCCTTTGACTCTGTCAAAGAGCTTGTATTTCATCCCATTTGCAGTGGTGTCACTGAATGTGACTCAGTTGGGTTGACCAGCTGGCTTGTCAGGATGCAGAGCTGGATAGAGTGTCAGGGCTCAGACCAAACAGCAGGGCGCTTGGGCACCACAGGACTGGTCTGCATGGAGGCCACACCTGCATGGGCGGCGGGCTGAGGGTGGCACTACCGGGAGGGAGACTGCATGCGCCACAAGCTCAGGTCTAGACACCTAAACACGACCCAAGTGCAAGCCCGTGAGAGAAGGAGGGTCAGACCAGTGGTTTAGGATTCAAGCAGTGGAGGTGGTGGGTGGAGGGGAGGGGACACAGGAGCTGCTCTCCTGGCCCAGACCTTCCTAATACGTATTACTCCAGAACTCGGTGCAGTCCTTCATGGTAAGGAGGCGCTGAGCAAATAGCGTTAGGCGAAGGGGTAGCTCATTTCCTTGTGAAGGAGGCAGCGGGTCCGGAATGTGCCGGATGAAACTGGAGTATGTGGCTTGTTAGGTCACAGATTGCCACAAGTACTCCTGCGCTGCCACAGACTGGCCGTGCGTCCTTGGGCAGGTTTCTGACTGCCTCGGCGCCTCATTTCCATCATCTAGAGACAGTAGAACGGGACACTAACCTCACGGAGCTGTCGTGAAGTTTATGTGAGGTGAGAACAGGAAGGGCTGAGGGTGGTGCCCAGGACTCGGTAGCCCCATCGAAGCGTCGGTGACGATAAATGTGACTGAACGCGGCGTTTGAGGTGCGGCTCTTCACCGACAGCATGAGCATGTTGTTTTGGCCGTGACACTGTCATGTGGATTCCCATGTGGCAGAACCACAGGAGCCCAATCCAGTGTGATGTGGGTTGGATGGGCCACAGTGGGGGAGACTCCAGACTCACGCCGTGGGGCTCTGACAGGCTCTCCCTCTGGACAGTAACTTTCGTTAATGTCTTCGTGAAGAGAACAGGGCAGATTCAGGGAAGAGTTGGGGCGGTGACTGAAAGGTTGTGACAGAACCAGAGTGGGAGGTGTCTCTCCACGAAGAGGGTTTTGCAGGTTGAGGGCCAACGCCATGCCCCGAATCAGAGCTCAGATAAGAGCTGCAAGAGTTTGCAGGACCAGAGATGGGACTGTGCAGGCTCACGTGACTCACATCTAGAGGGCAGGAAGGAGGCCCTGCTGTGTGCTCTGGGTGGGGAGCCACGGAGGCGGGTGGCCCTGGCGGGGCTCCCCTGTCGTGGAGAAAGTAGCACAGGCCACTCACTCCTCTTAGGTGCCGAGCACTGTGCTTGCACTAGAACCCAAAAAGTCACCTTGAAATCTTGAAGTCCTGTGACCCACACACTGTCCCCTCCCCTTACTCTCCTCCGGAGCCCTCTGTCCCCGACTCCTCTCCAGATCTTAAGGGGGGCCTGCGGTGTGTGTGCTCTCACGTTCTTCTGCACCAACTCCCCTTCAGCTATTTCGGCTTCATCACCAAACACCCTCTGCTGAGCCGTTTTGCCTGCCACGTCTTTGTGTCCCAGGAGTCCATGAGGCCCGTGGCCCAGAGTGTGGGGTGAGCTGGGGTGGGGAGGGTTGGCTGGGGGGCGTGTGGGACGCAGAACTGGTGCGTGAGTGCCCGGCGGGGGGTGGGGAGAGTAGGGCTGGGAAGACAGGCAGGGAGGTGAGGTTTGTGGGGAAGGCCTGGCATGGGGTGGGGAGTTTGTACAGGAGTGAGGGGAAGGCCAGATGAGGAGCCATAGAGCTGGAGAGTTGGAAGAAGTTGGTGGAAAGCAAGTTTGCAGATGTGGGGCAGAAGCCTAGGGGGAGGGTGTTGGGGGTGGAAGAGGCATGTTGCCCCACGGGCCTGGAGAGCTGAGGAATGGGGGCCAGGGGTGACATGGGCAGGCCCAGGTGGGTGAGGAGGGAGAACTTGGGGCGTGGGGGTGCGGGTGACTCAGGTAGCCCCGAGTGGCTGGTAGATGACGCTCTCTCCCCCAGCCGCGCCTTCCTGGAGTACTACCAGGAGCACCTGGAGTACGCCTGCCCCACAGAGGACATCTACCTGGAGTAGCCGCCACCGGTCTCCTGCTGCAGGTGCAGCTGGGGCTGGGTGTGTCTCAAGAAGCCACTGCGGCTTTGGCAAGAACTGGATTGGGGGCACGTGGGAACTGACGTCCAGGGGTTTCCTCCGTGCTCCCCAGGGGCTTCGGGAGAGAGGAGTCCGCACCTCTCCACTTTCCCTCCGATCCGTTCTTTCTCTCTGTGTCGCCCTCATCTGCCCCTTGACCTCCTCCTATCTCCTTGTTTCTGTCTCTGCCCCTCTCTGTGCCTGCAAACTCTCACCCTCTGCTCTTTACTTGGGGTCAGAACTGGGAGGGTTGTAGAGGAAGGAGAGGCTCTAGGTGGCCAGTGGCACCAAGCTCCCAGGTGATCCCCTCCTGCCCCTCCCCTGTGATTTATAAAGGAATTTTAATTTTTATAGTGAATCTCAAGGGATTATCCCATCCTTGACCACAGGGACAAAGAGAGGGACCCCCCATACTGCCCTCCGTGGAGCTCAGGGGGAAGCAGGGAGGGGTTCCCCAGAAGGGGCTTGGGGGAGATTAGGAGTAGCTCTGGATGCTTACCCCAAGCCCCCAGACGCTAGGAGGAGGGCGCCCGCCCTGGCCCTGGTCGCACCAGCGTCCGCTTCGCCGCTGCACACACTCCCCGCAGTCTAGCGCCTCAATAAACTCTCTGCTTGGTGTGACACTGGCTGTTTCTGGGGGACGGTGGCACAGATAAGGGACTGGGAGCTGCCCCTGGCAGTGGGGACCGAGACTCCAGGTTGATGGAGCCGTGAGAAGTACTCTCCAAAATCATGCCGTGGACCTTCCTAGGGATTCTCCCCAAATGTGCTTGATTGGCCAGGGAGGAAGCTGGGCCCAGAGAAAGAGAGGGGGCACTGGTCACACCTGTGTGTTCCTCTGTCCACACCAGATCTCCAGGCTGGGGGTGGTCACATGGAGGAGCTGGTATAGCTCAGATCAGTGTGTGTGCATGTGTGTGTGTGTGCATGTGCCCATGGGTGTATATGCACGCTTGTGAGTGTGTGAGAGGGAGAGCAGGGGGTCAGTCTGTTTCAATCTTAAAATTGGTGTTGAAAAAATTTTTCACAGAAATCCAGAAGAAGAAATGTGGCTATTTGTCACTAGGCCTCTAGCTGGTTGTAGATACTATCTACCGGAGAATGGGTTTCCTGTCCCCGGTCCCCAGGTGAGCCCCAGATCTTGGGTGCTGAGGTCAGTGTGACAGGCAGGGCCTTCATGAGGGTGGGTCTGGGTCCTTCCCCCAGAGCCAGACCAGTGCAACCAACACTAGGAAGATTACAGGACAAGTTATGAAATGAGAGTGAGTGATGGGAAGGTTAGACAGATTCACTGCATATAAATTTAAAACTAGTGTCTATGAAAACCACATGCTGTGGGGATGCCCGGATGGCTCAGCTGGTTGAGCATCTGACTCGATTTTGGCTCAGGTCATGATCTCACGGTCATGAGTTTGAGCCCTGCATGGGGCTCTGTGCTGACGATGCAGAGCCTGCTTGTGATTCTCTCTCTCCCCACTCGCGTGCTATAAATAAATAAATAAGTAAATAAATAAACAGACTTAAAAAAATCACATGCCTCTACTCAAAATAAGAGTTAATAAATGGTCCGGACCTTTGGTATGTAGACAGCCCCACCAACAGAGCAGGGACTAGCTGCGCAGTGGACACGCAGCTTACAAACCAGGACACGGGAACGTTCCAGCTCGACTGTCGAGAGTCCAAGTAGAATGTCTGTGAGGAGACTTTCCCACTAAGTTGTGAAGAGGCAGAGAGCCCTAGCTGTGTATGTTTGAAACTTGCACCCTAATGTACCTGGGCACGGAAGCATGACCCACAGATCCTCTGGGTGCATCACCAAAAGGACCCCCCCCAACCCACCTGCACTCTGCTCTTCCTTCACTCACGTAGGAATTCTCCATGCCCTGCCCTCCTGTCCTCACTGCCTTTCTGTCTTCACTGTCCTCACTGCCCTCCTGCCCTTCTGTCCTCCTGCCCTCCTGTCCTCACTGCCCTCCTGTCCTCACTGCCCTCTTGTCCTCACTGCCCACCTGTGCTCACTGTCCTCATTCATCCCAGGAAAGGCACCACATGCCCACCCACACCTCCACCTCAGTTCCTCCAAATCATCTCCCCATTTTTCTGTAGCATTAACCTTTCCCTCCAGCCTGGCCATGTTTGGGTGTCCTTTATCTGGAACGGCTCCCTCTTAGCAGGACCCTTCCCATACCTGCCCATCTTTCTTCCATCTCTTTGACCTCCTTTCCTGCACCTGCCTGTCTTTCTTCCCCTTTCCAGCTGCTCCTTGAATCTCAGGGTTTCCTCTAGTTCAGCTGTGCTGTAGACCCCATCCCTGGCTGCATCCTGGGTTCTCTCTCACTGGCTTCTTCCCTTGGACTCAATGCCTTCCCTGTACAGAGCTCCAACATTCTGCCTCTGAGCAGACCACTTGGCTCAGTCGTGTGCTACACATTAACTCACCAATCCCAGCTGACACTGGAAGCCACTCCTTCAGCTGGTCAGTGGGCTGGGGCTTTGCAGAGTACTGTAAATGCAATGACCCTAATGAGAGCACCGAGGTGCAGAGGGCCCAGACAGCTCAGGAGGGGCTGTGGACACTTAGAACTCACATAAGCATCTCCCCACCTGCTCTTGTTTAACTGTGTTCTGGGTTTTACACTTTTTCTCGGGCACCTGAACTAGAGTTGCCCTAGAGACCCCATTGCAGCCGCCTTCACCTCCACCCCGCCACCCCTAAGTCTGCCCCTTCATCCCCCCACCTCTGCCTGGATCAAACCACCTTGATGTCCGCCTATATACCTCCGTGCATCAAAAGCCTCCTCCAGGCTTCCTGCCTCAACCCGCATCTGTGAAGCCACTGGCACTTTTAACCCCATGCTTTTAAACAGAAACCTCAGCAGACACTATCCCTCCTAAACTGCAGTGGCTCCCTATCAAAACTGCCCTGTTCCTGCCCCTCTTGAGGCCCCAGTCCCTCCACCCCTTTTCTGCCCTTGGAACCTCTGAGCTCCCTGTGGTCATCTGTTGTCCTCTGTATGTTGCTGGGTGACCTGTCCTCCTGGGTGCTGGGGGACCCTGAGCCTTGGAGTTGGATTAGGGGTCTCTCCTGCTTGCTCCCCTGGCAGAGGCTGTGGAATATGAGTCCAAGACAGCAGGGGTGTGGCTGACGCCCCCTGTCCTCTGGGAGCCCAGTGCACACATGCTGAAGTCCTTGGAGCCCTGTGTGCTAAGACTCTAATGCCATGGCTCTGACTTCTGGAAACCAGGCTAAGGATAGCATTCTAAACGAAAAGCTTTGCATTCATTCTTGTTTAAAATGTTGAAAGCATAAAAATCTAAATTTTGACCAGCTAAATTAAGGTATACTTACCTAATTGAAATATCGGACAGGTATGAAAAAAGTAATAACCCAGAAAACATTTGTTACGCTATGGTAGGAAAAAAAGCGTGCAGAACCTGTGTTAGAAAAAAGAGTGAACATGAAAAAGGGCGGTCTCACTGCTTCTCTTCCTTTTTTCCTGTATGAACTTGTCTTAATTGTTTCAAGTATTATATGTGCTTATTAGAGACTCCCAAGTGCAATAGAAGCATCTACAGAAAAACTAAAAATACAAAAGTAAAGGTATATTAATTAAATGCAAACAAGAAAGGTTATTGGACCACAATACAAGTATGCATCTCTGGACGTTGATGAGGCTTCCATGAACTTGCCCCGCAGACAAGGCCAAGAACAGCACTTCATCACATAGTGCTCATTATCATTTTTATAAACACTATTCAAAATAGAATTTGTCTATTTTTTAAAGTGTTATTTTTCCATTATAAGGAGCACACGGTCATTATGGGAATTTTGGACACTGCAGAAAATAGAAGGAAGATAAAAAAATTCTCATATCAACTCAAAGACAACTATTGCTAATATTCTGGTGTATTTTTTCTAGTCTCCTTTCTCTCTCTCTCTCTCTCTCTATATATATATATATATATATATATAATTACTGAAGTACAACAAACATACATCCACCCTGGATTTTACATTCTGCATATAGAGAACACAGTTATTTTGGGATGTCAATGAAAATATTTCAACAATAGATCATATAATAGGTGTGATGCAAAGCATTCAGCTCTAAGAGAAAACACCAGGGAGACCGATCTGATCAATTAGGGTACGAGGTGTGGAGGCTGGCTTGGCTTCTAGAAGAAGGCTACTCGGAACATAGCAGGCTCCTTCCCTTGGTCCTGGTCTTGGGTGCTTGGTCTTTGTCCTCATGACTGCCTGAAGGCTGCTGTACCTCCTGGCGCTGTGCTCCTTTTCATGACAGAAGAAGAGCATGGACAAAGGGGCAGGCAGCTGGTCTTGCAAGAGCCCCACTGAGTGCCCTGGTGAGGAGTGGGAAGGGGAGAGGCACTGGGGGGAGGAGAAGCTGGTGGAGACCCAAACTCCAGGCCTCCCTGAACCATCACCTGAAGGCTGGGGAACAGGAACATTTACCTGCTGGCTCCTGGCCCCCACCAGTTGAGAGCTGCCCCAGGAGTGTGCAGCCCACAGGCAGGCTGAGAGCAGAGTGAAGAAGCAAGTCCTTTTAGGATGGCCCAGCCAGCCACAGCTGAGGTCAGAAGGCCTGCCCCCAACTTCTGAGCCTCTCAAGCTGAGCAGTGTTTCTGACTTCCTCAAAAGAGGCACAGAGGGCAAACCCCACGACCAGGGAGCCTGGCGGAAGACCCCCCTCCAACTGCCGGGTGGGGATCCAAGACCACCCCCGAGGATGAGGGTGATGGGACATGAATGGCACTCTCTCTGCAGAGGTGATGTTAAGGAACACCGCCTTGGTGCTGAGCAGAGCCAGGACACCGGGCTCCTTATCCCCAAAACCGCCGCCGTGAGCTGGCCTTGCCTGGCTTGCAGGTGTGGACACAGGTGTGGCGGGACCTGCACGAGTGTGAGGTGTGTGGGGGTGGGAATTGGCACATAGCATGGAATCTCTCCCCGAACATGCCCCCTACCCTGCATGGCTCATGTCCTGTGGAATTGGCACATAACCCAGAAGACAGGACCCAGCACATGTCTAGCTTCCACTCCCGAGGTCACACCCACCAAATCCAAGGTCAGCTGCACTGCTACTGCTCCCTCACACCTGTGAATGAAGTCCTTTTATGCGCAGAACTTTGCAGCGAGGAGGATAAAACGGTCTACCCAAAGCTGTCTCAGCCTTCATTTGAGTTGGTGGCAAAAAGGAGAACTTTGATTTTATTTTTTATTTCTTCATGAGATTTGGAGCAGACAGGAGCAGCTGGCTCCTGGCCCCTGCCCTGTGCAAGGCCCCACCCCTGCAGAACCCCACTCACCACCCGGTGGGCCCAGGACTAGACATCCTTCATCTAGACAGAACATGCCTTCATCTAGACAGAACATGCTGACCCTGGAGGGCATGACCTGCGCTCCTTTGGGGCATCCTGCATGAGGCTTACACGCAGAGGAGGCTGACCACCCTGCATTTGTGGGCAGCAGAGGGGCATGGAGGAAGCTCCTGGGAAGGGGGCCAGCCTGAGTGGGCTCAGCACCACCAGCCACCAGGTCGTGCCCCGTTCTTCCCCAGGGACCTCCAGGTAGGGACTGGACTATGCAGCCCGCATGGGGGGGGGGGCGTCTCAGGGGAGGTGACCTGTCCAGTCAGGGTGGCAAAGGAGACAGAGGAGGTCATGCTGTTCAGACACAGCTCATCTCCCAGGCAGGCCCCCCACCCAGGGGTGGCAGGGTGGGCACAGGTGGGCCCCCAGGGCTGTGCCTCATGTCTCCAGGAAGCAGTGCCCCATCTGCTACCTCAAACACAGCACATTATACTGAATCTCTGGCAGGGACCTGGATGGCAGGGACCAGTCCTCTCTCTGCCAGCCCACATTTGCTGGGATTATGGGGGTGGGGGTTAGTATTTAATTTCCTTCTGTATCAGTTAGCATTTTGTGGTCACAACCAAACTATAAAAACTGACTCTTGATAACTTAACCAAAAGGAAATTTATTGGGGGGGGGTGCTGGAGACTCCCAGGGGAGAAAGGAAGGCTAGACAAGGGGTGCCCCAGAGGGTCAGGGGCTACCTCGGGAATGGATGGGCAGCAGCTCTGCTGTGGGCAGATGGACCGACCCCTTTCTCGTGTTCTGTGGGTTCCCCGCACCTGGAGACCCATGTCTGAGTGGGGCAGGGTCATTGGACTGACTGTCCTTCCCTTGGGGTTAGAGGGGGCTGCAGTCCCAGTAGGGCATTGGGTATTCGCTGGGGAGGGGAGGGCAGACTCTGGGCATCACGTTACAGGGTTTGCAAAGTGATGAGAAGGTATTTCCATTCTTGCTGTGGAATCCTGGGCCAGGCCACCCCCCACCTGTTCCCTCCAGGGCCCTGGTTGCGTGTCAGCTCAGATGGCACCCTAGACCCCTCTTTCTACCTTGGGTCCCTTTCTTCTGAGACCACCTGAGGAGAGAGACTCCGTCCTCCCTCCTTGCTGTGGGGTGTGTTGTGCTGGGGCAGGGAGAGGTCAGACCTCACCCCTGTGGCTGTGACCACTCAGAGGAGGAACCAAGGAGGCTGAGGGAAGGCATAAATAAATGCACCCCTCCCTCTGTTATTGCTAACCAGCCCTGGGGTCAAGGACAGGACACACTGGACAGTGGACAGGCACTGTCAGGGTGCAGCAAAGTGAGGTTACACTTAGTGTTACGGTTAGAACATGATTTGTGTGAGCACAGAGAGCCTGATAGTGTTTCTTACCTTGGACTGTGGCTGCAGGCATTGCCTGGGGAGCTCTAACAAGTGCACGGTCCTTTTGTGATTAAAAACATTCAGGGAAGAGGCGAATTTAAATATTAGTCCACGAACTGTCACTTTTGCTCCCCCTTCCAGTCACTTGGGGGACAGGCGAGTAAGGAGTGGGTGATGGAGGGGAGGGGTGGTCTCCCTGAAGGCGCTCCTCTGCTCCAGACACCTCCTCTTCCTTCCTAACGCACCTGACGGGAAACTGCAGCACCAATGTGTTTGTTCTGTTGGTTCCAAACACACATAGCTCCTTCCAGAAGAGACTGGGTTGCCTGAGGAAGTCACTCTGTGGGAATGGAAAGCCGCCAGCCTGGTGAACGGATGAATCTTCAGCTCACAGGAAAAGGAGCTGTTTTTTTAATTAACAATAGCAGAGAAGAATGGGAAATGCAGGGATGGTGCAGACAGCATTTGGGGCCACGCCAGGTGTGTGCACGAATATGTGTGCAGGCCTGTGTGTGCTGTGTGCTCACATGTATGTGCTAGTATGTGTGCGTCTCTGTGCGTGTGTGCATGTTTGCAAGTGTGTGTGTACAAACATGGGCATATGTGTGCATAAAGACTGTATGAGGAGGGTGCCTCCCACTAAAGCAGCGGAAACGATGCCAAACAAGCATTTCTGCAAAAGCATCAGAGAAAATCAAAAGTAGTGACCAAGTGAGTGAATCTGCTTCTCTCTCGAGCCTTGGTTGCAGAGGGTGGGTTTCAGCACCCTCCTCAGATCTCCGCCAACAGAGAAGCATCCCTGATGTATTCAATTATCTCTGCATCCTCTCATGATTATGCTCTTATAGGACGAAGTACTCTCCCATTGTGCTATTTACCAGCTAAATTCTCATTTCTCTCAAAGTATAAAAAACATGTGACAACGGAAGTATGCACCATGTTTCCACCCTCAAGTTAGAGAACACCTGTAGCTCCTGAAATTTCCCTAGTGTCCTTTCCCAGGCAGTAGCCCACATACCCACTCTCCCCACAGGAGGAGGGATCCTCTCATGCTGGAAATCCAGCCTGAGATCTCAGGGTTGATACTCATGTCCCTTGGGAAGAGGGGTGGGTCCCCTCTGGCAATCTGCACCCCAGCACTATGCACAGCACTGGGTGGCGGATAAACTACAAAGTGTGCTCCTCACCCAGGTGGGCGGCAGGCCTGGTGTCGTGCCTGGGTATTAGCATTTCTGTGGTTCTTGTTGAGTGTTTGGTCTTCGGATGCCATGCACAGACGGTGCCTGCTTCAGTTCTCAGTCCTCACTCTGAAACCAAGGCACCTGGAGGTGACCGTGTGTCCCGCTGGAGGAGAAGCTGCAGGCTGCAGGGGTGCGGCACGCCTCGCCCATCTGGGGCCAGTGCCTCCACTCCGACCACACGTGCACCTGGGCCCTCCTTATGCCAGCATCAGCGGCTGCAAGGGCCCCCAAGGAAACCATTGCCCTGAGGGGGCAGCCCTAAGACACTGTGGGATCTGGGGCATGGTCAGTGCAGCACCAGACCAGACCAGAAGTGATGGGAGGGCCACATGGAGAACACAGAGTGGGCCTCAGCACTCTGCAGCTGACACCATAGGCTCACTCTCCAGGTCACGTGCACTCATACACGTGGCTGCCATACATCCCACTCACTCGTCTCATTCCAGCAGGACCTCTTTTGGCTGAAAGTAACATGACCCACAAGCACTGGCTTTAACAGGTAGGGTTTATTATACTGTGAGCTCTAGGAGGTAGGTGGCTGGGGACACTGGTTTAGCAGCTGCACGATGTCTGGTCAGGGGCAGCGATAACACTGCTCCACCCTCACTGCCCCAGAGTAGGAATGCTGGAGGGGACCCAAGGATCCTGACAGACTGGCCCCGACCTTTCACTGACCAGGACTCTTAGTTACATGCCATTCCTGGACCACTCACTGCATTGGATTGTGACTGGCTCAGACTGGGTCAGGGAGAGCCCATACGTACCTCCTACTCAACGGGCCTCTGACCACCACTGGAACGGTGGGGGTCTGTTAGGGAAGGGGACGGCTGCCTTCTGGGCCTTGGCCACCCAGACAACGCTCTTCTCTTTGAGCCAACACTGAGGGAGCATAGGCTACAGTGCGGCTCTGGAGGCACACGGGACCTGACGTCGGCAACACACAGGGTGATTCTGCACGGGCCCCACACTGCTGCGTGAGTCCTCTCTGCTGGCCTCACAGGGGGACAGCCAGGCCAGCATGCCAGGCCTGAGGGATGAGGGGTACTGGGTGGGGAGAAGGGCAGACCTCAGAGGGTACAGGACCACTCTAAGGGAGTGAGTTTGAATTTAATTCTGAGCACGATGGGAAGTCTGCAGAGTTTTGAGCAGGAACCAAACCTGATGTCTGTCTTTTCTGGGTGGAGAACGCTTGTCTGAAGTCAAAGGAGGAGGAGGGAGACAGGAAGTGTGTGGGAAAGCGGAAAATGGAGAGCTCTGGAAGGGGCAGAGGCAGGGCCCGGGGTCCATCTCAAGAGCTTATCTCCCCTGATCTGCGCCTGGAATGTGCACCTCATCACCTGCCTTCAGACAGGCTTCTCCTAAGAGCCCACAGTCCGGTTATTGAGCCTCCAGGTATGCTTCCTCCAGGGGACACCTGGTGCTCACGGGGGCTTGGCAACTTCGGGGTCTTCTGCCCACCACACCTCACACCCACCCCACCCTGTTCCTGGCACACAAAAGCACTCAGCACAGCTCTGCATGAAGGGATGTGCTCACACTCAGGACCCAAGCTTGCATGCACTAACACATACAATCACAAAGGTTGTGGGGCAGCTCCCGGAGCCAGGATGTTTGGGTTCAGATCCCAGCCCAACCTCTTACTGGCTGGGTGACCTCAGACAAGTCGCTGGATCGCTCCATGCCTCAGTTTCCTCATTTGTAACACGGGCAGAACAGCACCTACGTCGGGGTTATCACGAGGATGAGAGGAATTATCACACCTGTAAGTACCAGCTGGTGTTATTAGCATTATCAGGTACAAACTGCCTCCACACACCCGCACCACAGCAGTCAACCATCACGTGCCCGGGTCAGGCGAGGGGCCCCCGGCTGGCCTGCACCAGTGCTGTCAGGGCTGGGGCTCTGGGCAGTGGCAGCAGGATGGCCGGGGGGTGCAGCTGGGCTGACAGCAGATCTGCAGGGCAGGGTCCTCGCCCCGGGCCATCTGGCTGGGGCTGAAGGTCAAGGCAGCATCAAACTGGGCCTTAAGCAGCTGAAGCTGCTTTAGTGCCTGCAGCGCCTCGGGCGTGACCTCAGCCACGCCTCCCAGAAGGTTGTAGTTCTCACCAGGGTCCTCAGACAGGTCGAAGAGCAGCGGGGGCTCGTGGGCAGTCAGAGGACTAGAGGCGTGGCAGGCAGGGTCCGCAGTGGTGTCGCTGTGGGCAGAGCCTGGGGAGGGGGGGCATGTCTGTGCAAAGGGCAAGGGCGAGAGGAGGGACCAGGCTCTGGGGCAACAACAGGGTTGGCAGGGTTGGGGGAGAGGAAATTACCCTGGGTGAAGAAGTGCGCTTTGTACTTCCCACTCCGCACAGCAAAGACCCCGTGGACCTCGTCTGGGTAGGCCGAGTAGAAGAAGAGAGACTGCCGGGGGCTCTGGGGGCAAAGTCAGGGATCACAGGGTGGGCAGGGCCCTCCAGCACTGGTGTGCACGTACCTAGAGCCATCAGCCTGGGCCCCGGATGCGTTGCTGCCCCCTGCCCCACCCGGGAACACCACTGGCAGCACCACTTGGAGGCCACTCGCCAGAGGGTCTGCGGGGCGGAGCGGGGGGGCCGGGGTCTCAGCCTTGCTGGCCCTACCTTGCCTGTACCCAGCAGCAGGGGGCTGAGGTCAACACCATCCAAGGTGACGTTGGGCAGAGGGGCCCCGGTCAGGGCTGCCAGGGTTGGCAGCAGGTCCAAGGAGCTGGCCAGCTCATGGGTCACACCTGGAGGCAGAGGACGACCACTCCATGTGCCACCAGGGTGGGGGAAGTGGGGCCAGGGGTTCGTGGCGGGGGGGGGGGGGGCTAAGACTGACCGGGAGCGATGTGGCCTGGCCAGAAGGCCAAGGCAGGCTCTCGGACACCCCCCTCAAAGGTGGTCCCCTTCCCGCAGCGAAGAAGGCCAGAACAGCCGCCATGGGACATTCTCATGGTCTCAGGCCTGGGACACACAAGGAGGTCGTCAGTGATGGGGAGCTCAGGGTGACCCCTGGTGACCCCAGCCCCAGAGTTACATGCTATGCATAAAAACGGCCAGCATGTGCCTGTCCCCTCTGTGTCCTGCCAAGACCAGCACATGGCCCCTAGCCTCCCACGTGCCCTGTAGGTCACCGTGATACAGCCAGCATCTCCCCAGACACCCTTATCCTACCACGTCCTCAGCCAGTAGTCAGGATGGGAAGACCCCAGTGACCCGCGGTGAGGGACCAACCAGCATTTCCCCACCCCCTGCCCCCCTGTCAGCAAACCCATTGTCTGCAGTGAAGATGACCAGTGTCTCTCCGAGCAGCCCCAGGTCCCCCACCGCTGTCATCAGAGCCCCCACCGCTGCATCCAGTTCCATCAGGGAGTCCCCGAATGGCCCTCGGCCTGAGCGCCCCGAGAAGCTCTGCCCGCTGAACTGGGGGTAGTGGGTGTGCTGTGGGCAGAGACAGGAGTTAGCACTGGGTAGGAGTCAGGGGCAGCCCCGGGGGGTGGGTCAAGGTCACTCACGTGAGAGGCATAGTACAGGAAAAATGGCCGGCCCTGGCGCTGGGCATCAGCCATGAGGTCACGGGCGAAAGCCACATAGCGGGCCTCAAGTCCAGGCAGCCAGGGGGGCTGTGCCTCCACGGACAGGTTGGCCAACAGCGGGATAGGGACCAGGCCCTGGTCACAGCTGCCATCACAGGGGGTGGATGGCGGAAAGCAGGTCAGGTTCTGGCAAGGGCCCTGGCGGAGCAGTTCCATTGAGGAGTCTGGGCTGTGGGGTGGGGCTCAAGGGGTCAAGGGGAAGGGGATTGTTAGGAGGTAGGTAGGACGGTGTCTGAGGGCCCTGGAAGTTCCTACCTGATCATGGGAGTATGGGATGCCCAGGAATCGATGGAAGCCCTGGTGGGGGGGCAGAAAGGCCCCCTCAGGCCCCACCCCAAGGTGCCACTTGCCAGCTATCCCTGTGAGGTAGCCCCGGGCAGCCAGGACCTCAGCCAGGGTCACCTCCTCCAGGGGCAGACCCCCTCGGGAGCTGGGCTCCAGAACTCCAGGGTACAGGCCCATCCGAACTGGGAGTCGGCCGGTCAGGAGGGCAGCCCTATAGGACAAGTCACAGAGTCTGTGAGACAGAGAGAAACTAAGGCTGAAGTGGACATGTGGAGGAGGAAAGATAGGGGAGAAAGATCGAGAAACGTGAACTTCTCCAAAGAGACGGAGCCTTTTGCCTCCTCCATAGGAGCCCAGAGTGAATTTGGGAGATGCTGTATGGGCTCCCCTGGCCCCCTCACTTACCGGGAGGGTGTGCATAGAGATACGGGCACATAGAAGTCGGTGAAGCGCAGCCCCCCCGCGGCCAGCTGGTCCAGGTTGGGGGTGGTGGAGCTAGGATGCCCGTAGGAGCCCAGGTCCCCATATCCCAGGTCATCAGCAAAGATCAGCATGATGTTAGGTGGGCCAGCAGTGGCCAGGCCTATGGCGAAGGCCAGAGCGAGGGCCCACAGTACCACCATGGCACACAGCACAGATGGGCCTATCACAAGAGACCCTTGGGAAGGAAAGCAAACTGGCTCCAGAGAGCTCTAACCCAAAGACTCCTAGATCCAAGCACTATCTTCCCCTGAGAATCCAGATCTCGGTACTATCCTCCCCTGAGACTCCAGGCACTATGTCTCTCCTGAGACCCCAAATCCAGGCGCTATCTTTCCCCTGAGACCCCAGATCCAGGTACTATGCTCCTCTGAGACCCCAGGCACTACCTCTCCCCTGAGACCCCAGACCCAGGCACTATCCCCCTCTTGAGACCCCAGACCCAAATACTCCCGGACCCAGATAACTCCCTTCCTGAAGTCTCAGAGGACTTCCGGACTTTCCAGAGACCCCTGACCCCAACAGAACCCAGGAGACCGTAACCTGGGATATAACTCCCTGGAGACCCTCGGGGACCAGGACACCTGATTCTCAGGCGACCTGACCCTCTTCACCAGAGGTCTCAGGCTCAGGCTCGTGGTCAGAGACAGAAGTCACATGACACTGACCCGCGGGATCTGGCGCGGCTGGACGAAGGCAGTACCCGGCGGAGGACGGGGCGGGTCGGGACAGCTGGCAGCAGTGCCCTCCGCGGGCGCTTCCGCCTCGGCCCCGCCCCGCCCCCGGTCCCCGCCCCGTGTCCCGTGACCCTCTGCGCGCGGCGGCCGGGGACCTCGCGGGGCGGGGACGGGGCGGGGCTTCGCGGGGGCGGGGCGGGGCCTGCTCACGCTAAGAGGCGCTCCGGTTCGGCTTCGGGTCGGGGTCGGGGTCCGCGTCTGGGGCGCGGGGCGCGTACTCGGTCCCCCTCTGCACCCCGAGGCCGTTGGCGGGGTTGGCGCGGGTCAGGCTGGGGCGGCGCGCGGGTACGGGCGGGGCGAGGCCCCCAAACTCCGGGACTGGGAGACTCGGGGTCCTTTTTGAAAGGACCTGAGCACCTGGGTGTTGTGGGCATCGCTGGATGAACAAAGCGAAATGAAAGCCGCGGAGTCAACTGTCTGCTGCTGACTTTTCCTTCAACGTTACTTTTGGTGCTTTTTCGAAACACGAGATTGCAAATTCTTTCAGACCCTTTCCCCTCCGTGCATGTGTCTGCGTGTCAGTGTGTGTGTGTGTGGTATGTGTGTGTGGTGTGTGTGCATGTCTGGGTGTCGGGTCTGGCCTGCCTCCCGCTTACACACTGGGAAGAACCTGCCTGCGGAGATGACTAAGCTCCATCACTGGATCGCCTTGGACAGATGACTTCACCTTTTTGCTCCCCAGTTGGTTTAGCTGTCTCAGTGAGAGGGAGCGTCCGAAAAAGGCTAGGCGGGTGTCACTGGGTGTAGTAATGGGGGGCCCCCAGCCAGCAGTTGCCCCCCGACTGCCAAGGGCAGCCTTCCAGCCTCAGGTTCCCCCACAAACTCATGTCATCCTTGTGGGACCTCTGGCCTAAGGAAGACTAGGACCTGGGTTTCTGGTTGGGGAGGCTTTCTGTGCTTCCTGACCCTGGAGCCAGCGGGACAGTGGATAGGGCCCTGGCTCGGCCTCTGGGGACTGGGGTGGGGGACCAGAACACAGCTTCCTTCCACTGGAGCCCAGCCGCCATGAAACATGAAAGCTCAAGACCGGGGAGGGTGTGGGGGAGCAAAACTGAAAGGGTAAGAACTCTCAGAGATGCGGCTGGACACTGGGTTGGGGTCAAGGCTCTGCTGACGTTGTGGGGAAAGGAAGGCACCAGTCTCTGGCCACCCATCCCCTTGGTGGCACATTCCAGGGTGGTTTCTGGGCCTTTGCGTGGGAGCGGTATGGGGTCGGGTGGCCAGGACAGAAAGTTTTTCCATGGCCCAGAAATCTTTGAACCTGTAATTGGAGCTATCACAGCTGGTCGGCGCTGTGAATCGGAGTTTAAAAGGAGTCGACCAAAAGCACTTTCTTCCCTTTTAACTGCAAGCTGGGAACTACCCCAGGCAGCTGAGGACCTGCCCTTATTCTTGGGAAGAGCCTGCCTGTGGTTGTAATGTTATGCAAATGACTGGCACTTTCCCTGTGGTTTCCGGAGGCTGCTCAGGTGTGCGCACACGGGACCGCTGAGCCAGCCCAGCCCTGACCTCTAGGTAGGGGGAAGGTCTGTGTGCTACCAGCTATGTTTGTTCAAAGCCAAGCCTCTGCAGGCGTCTGAGTCTTTTGGAGATGTGAGTTCTTTTTTGGCATTGCTGCAGGAGCTGGCAGGAGGGTCAGCTTGGGATAGAGCCCTGATGGGGGGCAGCCTGCCAGCGCGCAGGAAGTGGCTCTGGACGCCTGGGACATTGCTAATTTGGAACTGACGCCCACAGTTAGGAGAGGGGCCTTGCAGTGAGTGGTGCTGGTCTTGTCTTTCTGTACCTAGGGATAAGAGGCCTCCGTCTCCTGGGCCTGCGTGGGGTGGGTGGGGTGGGGGAGCGGCTTCAAGTGCGAACACCCAAGCTTGTATGAAGGAATTTTGTGGTGGTTTCTGGGACTGGCTGACTGTCGGGCCCCGGACACTGGAGGCCATCTGTGCAGGCTCCTTGCTCTCAGCTATCGCTGTTCCCGTTTGCTTCCCCGCAGCCACCCTGAGGTAGTGTGATTGGTCCTAGTTCCAGAAGGGCACTGCTGGTGGGTGCATGTCTCAACCAAGGGACTGAGCTTTGGTTTGCTTGACCAAACTTTAGTCAGGCTCCTGAACCTTCTTCTAGGCCCATCTGCTAAACCCAGTTTTAGCAAGAACCCTCCCCCACCACCCCCAGCTGATGTCTGATCACCTGGCCTGTCTGGCAAGAATCCTGGTAGATGGGTTTAGCCAGAACCCCTCTCACCCCTGATTGTTTCTTCTTAGTGACTTTCTGTCTACTGGCCCCCTCCTACCCTTTGGCTATTGTAGGTCAAATTTTCCTTGACCCTCATAGGGTCCCTGGCTGGGTCTGAACATTAAACGGACAAAGACAGATTAACTGGAGAAGCCCACACATTTGTTTAATTTTATAAGTTTCACCTGACATGGGAGACTTCATACGGAAACGATCCAAAGAAACAGTTAAACTTGAGTATTTTCTGCTACGTTTGATGAAGACTGGACAGTTGTGGAGGAATATGACAGCTTAAGGAGTATGAGGTTAGTTTAGTAAACTGAGGAAACTCAGCAAGGCCAGTTTGTTGGGGCTCTTTCCTTTGTATGTGGCATAAGGATGCTCCTTTTCTCCTGGCATAGGGAGGGTACCTCTCACAGGAAGGTTTGATGGCCTGTTTCAGGGGGGAAGGGAGAGAGAGGTCAGAGTGACCGTCTCAGTTCTGCTGTTTTCTCAAATACCTTCAGCTTCAAATATTCAGTATGCTAAAGTGTCGTACTTTGGGGTAGCATGTTCTGAACCCCATCACTATCAGGTCCCACTTGTCCATGCTGTAATCAGAGTTGAGCCCCTGCCACATAATTTTATCACAGTGGTCTGGGTGCCTACTGAGATGGTCCTGAATAAATGAAGTCTGCTTTGCCACTTTCTTTAATTGGTTAGATGTGTTCTTTTTTTAAAAAAAATTTTTTTTTAACATTTATTTATTTTTGAGACAGAGAGAGACACAGCATGAATGGGGGAGGGGCAGAGAGAGAGGGAGACAC
The DNA here is from genome assembly GCF_027475565.1 of Acinonyx jubatus. NCBI lineage: Eukaryota > Metazoa > Chordata > Mammalia > Carnivora > Felidae > Acinonyx > Acinonyx jubatus. Next base: position 139,446,865 of record NC_069387.1, read on the forward strand.
AGAATCGGAAGCAGGCTCCAGGCTCTGAGCCATCAGCCCAGAGCCCGACGCGGGGCTCGAACTCGCGGACCGCGAGATCGTGACCTGAGCTGAAGTCGGACGCTCAACCGACTGAGCCACCCAGGCGCCCCGGTTAAATGTATTCTTTAAAAAAAAAACAAACAAACAAACTGTAGTTAGCTACCATACAGTGTTATATTAGCCTCAGATATACAAGATAGTGATCTAACAATTCTTTTTTTTAGTGTTTATTTATGTATTTATGTATTTATTTATTTATTTTTTGTTTATTTATGTATTTAGACAGGAAGAGAAAGTGTGAGCAGGGGAGGGGCAGAGAGAGAGGGAGACAGAATCCCAAGCACGCTTCACGCTGTCAGCACAGAGCCTGACTCGGGCTCATCATGACCTGAGGCTAAATCAAGAGTTGGTTGCTTAAGTGACTGAGACACCCAGAACCCCTAACAATTCTTTAAAAAATGTTTTTAGGGGCGTCCTGGTGGCTCAGTCAGTTGAGCGTCTGACTCTTGATTTAGGCTCAGGTCATGATCTCACATTTTGTGGGTTCGAGTCCCACATCGGGCTCTGTGCTGACAGTGTGGAGTCTGCTTGGGATTCCTTCTCTCTCTCTCTCTGCCCCCTCCCCTCTCTCAACATAAATGAATAAGCTTAATTTTTTTTTTTTTAATTTTAGAGAGACAGAGTGTGAGCAGGGGAGAAGGGCAGAGAGAGAGAGAGAGAATCTCCATGCTGAGTGTGGAGCCTGATGTGGGGCTCAATCTCACAACCTTGGGATTATGACCTGAGCTGAAATCAAGAGTCAGATGCTTAACTGACTGAGCCACCTGGGCACCCCAGTGACCCAACAAATCTATACAGCACCCAGTGCTCATCATTATAGGTGCATTCTTAATTCCACCCATCCCACCTACCTCCCTTCTGGTAACTATCAGTGTGTTTTCTATAGTTAAAAGACTATTTCTTGGTTTGTCTCTTTTTTATTTGTTTTGTTTCTTAAATTCTACACCTGAGTGACATCATATGGTATTTGTCTTTGTCTGACTCATTTCTTTTTTTGTTTTTCTTTCTTTATTTATGAGGGGGCGGGCAGGGGCAGAGAGGGGAGGACAGAGGATCCAAAGCAGGCTCTGCACTGACAGCAGTGAGCCCGATGTGGGGCTCAAACTTACGAACCACGAGATCATGACCTGAGCCAAAGTTGGATGCTCAACAGACTGAGCCACCCAGGCGCCCCTCTGACTGACTCATTTCACTCAGCATTATACCCTCTAGCTCCATCCATGTTGTTGCAAAAAGCAAGATTTCATTCCTTTTTATGGCTGAGTAATATTCCATTATATATATCCCACCAACTATATAATATATAATATCTACATATCTATATCTATATGTATATATATCCCACATCTTCTTTATCTGTTTGTCAGTGGACATAGGTTACTTCCATAATTTGGCATTGTGAATAATGTTGCCATAAACAAAAATGTACATATATCTTTTTGAATTGGTGTTTTCTTATTCTTTGAGTAGGGGAATTACTGGATCATATGGTGTTTCTACTTTTAAATTTTCGAGGAACCTCATACTGTTTTCCATGGTGGCTGCACCCCGCCAACTGCTTACCCACCAACTGCTTACCATTTTAACAAGTGTCATGAATAATTCTTTCTTTTTTTTCACTGTTTTTATTTATTTTTGAGAGGGACAGAGAGACAGAGTGTGAGCAGGGGAGGGGCAGAGAGAGAGAGGGAGACACAGAATCTGAAGCAGGCTCCAGGCTCTGAGCTGTCAGCACAGAGCCTGACACAGGGCCTGAACCCACGAACCGTGAGATCATGACCTGAGCTGAAGTTGGATGTTTAACCGACTGCGCCATCCAGGCGCCCCCAAATAATTCTCTAACAAGGTGCTGACTGGGAGGTTCTCATGGCATCCACTGGAATGGAGCGGGAGGCAGGAGGGCTCCCAGGAAGGGGGTGCTGTTCTGAGCAAATAGAAGAGGGGTGCCCAGGAGTGCTGTGGCTGGCATGAAGAGGTATAGCTTTGGATGGCGCTGTCCCTTGGCCCCCTGCCCTTGGCATCTTCTAGTCTTGCACCTCTGACCTTGCTCCTCCCTATCTGAAATTCTTGACCTTGTATCAGCATGGCTGGCTCCCACGTCCTTCAGGTCCATTGGGATGTCTCTTTCGGTGAGGCTTTCCCTGGTGTCTGAGCTCCCTCTCCCACCCCTCTGTCTAGTTGTGAGCTGCTGCCCTTGGCCTCTGTTGGTGGGGGAATAAGCTAACTGACACAGGCAAGGCTTAGCCTCAGCTGGCATGTAGCAAATCTGTATTATTATTCTTACCATTATTGTCCTTATGCAGTGGTGCCTGGCCAGGACTATGAGGACTTTGGCAGGGAGGGTCTTTCACAGGGGCCACAGGGGGCTAGGGAAGATAAGGCTTATCTGGGCGACAACAAGGTGGAGAGACGAAGACAACTTGTCAGTTGAGTTACAAACAGGGGTCAAGTTGGTCAAGTTTTATTCAATCTTGCGTGCAAGGGAAAACCCTTGCATCCTTAATGCCTGAGACCACTTCAAAGATCCACTCAGGGCAGGAAGGAGAATCACCAGATACACTAGTCACACTAGATACAAAACAACCTCTGGTTACAGATCACTTATCCGTGAATGACACTCAGCTGGGCTAGTGACTGGTTTCAGAGCAAATTATGCCATCAGTAAAGTTCATCAGATCATTGCATGTGCATATTTCATCAGGAATGATGATTTCTTCCCAGAAGGAAGTTCTGCACAGACCAGGTGGGGGACAACTTTTCCTTGCCAGTGCTTCCAAGGAACTAGATGAAGCTCAGAATGAACATCTTCCAGAGCAGATCCAATACTTAGCAGCAGACTCTAGACCCCATGTGTATGGCAGCCGGGACACCCACTGCCTGGTGCAGGTCTGGCTGTGGGGCTGGGAGGCAGCTGCTCCTGCACGGGTCCAAGGGCTTGAGGGGGATAAGGTTGATGTGTGAACTTCTCAGTTGGTCATAGTGTAGCCTTTCAGAGCAAGACAGGGGCAATTTAATGTAAACACGGGAACAGAAGACTTAGGCACCAAGATAATTGCACCATTTTGCACATCTTCTGCAAAGTCCTGATGGATGGATATTGGAGGAAGATGACCCTAAATCCGGTGGGACTGACAGTGAGCATCGGTTCTGGATCTGAGGGGCTGGGATGGTGTTGACTGTGCACTAGTAATTAAAACCAGGCCTCACACTGGCCCATGTGATGGAGTTGAGATGCTGCAAACTCCTTGGTTTAATGGTGTTGAAAAACAAATATTCAACAGAATAAATTTAAAGATCTAATGATCTTTATTCAGTGATTCTTGGATGGGGCAGTATCCGATCCAGTAAGTAGAAAGGAGCTCCAAGGAACTGTACAAAATGGAAGGATTTTATAGGCAGAAGGAAGGGGGACAAGGAAGTTAAAAGAGTGGAATGCTTTAGGTAAGGTCACCTTTCCTTAGGGAAGACAAGGGGTCTTATCATGCAGATGATCTCACTGTGCTGACTAGGAAATTGCAGATTCATTGGTTTGAAATTCCACTCCTGGGAGAGGCTGAAACTGCCATTAGGTTAGGTGATAAGTCTTGCTGGGGCTTAGCAAAAGTGACTCCATCTTGGGGCCTGCTGTTTCTTTTGAGCGATGGAGAAAAAGGCATCCAAAGACTGAGACAGGAAGGTATTGTGCTTGAATTGCTCAGTTGTCCCCTAAGTGTCCTCTGAGGGGGCCTGGAGGACACCCTGTCAGCAAGACATTAAGGAGTGTAGTTTGGAGTAGACAGGGGAACAGCAACACCCTTGAAAGGTTCTGGGAAAGTTGGCTGCTGTAGGGAGGAAAAGGAACAAGGTGAAGAGATATTGGGGTGGCAGAGGCTACATGGCCAGGCAGATGTGGTTATCATGATGATCAAACAAAATGGTGTGGACTCAGAGACCACTGCCTCATTGCCTTGGAGTCACCCTCCAGGACACAAACAGAGGACAGTGCCAGTGGAGGCTTGGGCGGTGGTGGAAAGACCCTGGGTCTCAGGAACTGGCCTGTATTGACTCACAATGCAGGAAAGTCCCTCCAGCTCCTCTTCCAATTCCTGGACATGAGTCATTCAGAGACCTTGAGCCTTCTGCCAGAGGGAAAGACCTGGCGGAAACACCCGAGGCCATGCAAAGTCTTCCCTGTGGCCTCCCCTGCAGGGAGGTGCAAACTTTTGCCCAGATTGCCATGCACTGGCGAGTGGGGCAGGGGGTGGGCTGGGGAGGGACACTTGAGGTTTTCAGGGATTGTTAGGTACTGATTCTGAGCTAATGCCACTTCCCAGACACTCTGATGCCTCCAAAGTCTACTGATCAGCAGGGTGCTTTGGAGGTCAGGTGAGATATGCATTCTGGACCAGTTCATCTCACAATGGACACAGTGAATATGTGACTTTATCTTGTATTAATTTCCCCAGTTCTCAAAATATATTGAGCAGCCAATGTAACACTATTTGCTGGTCCAGGCAAGGACTTCCAAGGCAGGAAGCCCATATGGGCCATTGGGAGGCCTCTAGAGCTCCCCCCTTATATCAGTTGAGGAAACATCAGCCACATTGATAACTAAATCTCCAAATCTCAGAGACTTAATGCAACAGATGTTTATTTCTTGTTCACAGAAAGTCAAGTTTACAATATTGGCAGGGACTGGGGAGTCTCTGCTCCATACAGTCATTTAGGGACCAGGGCAAACGAAAGGCTGCCATTCTCAAAATGTGGATTTAAGGTCATCTTTTTTTTTTTAATTTTTTTTAACGTTTATTTATTTTTGAGACAGAGAGAGACAAAGCATGGACAGGGGAGGGGCAGAGAGAGAGGGAGACACAGAATCTGAAACAGGCTCCAGGCTCTGAGCTGTCAGCACAGAGTCCGACGCGGGGCTCGAACTCACGGACCGTGAGATCATGACCTGGGCTGAAGCCGGACGCATAACCAACCAAGCCACCCAGGCGCCCCTTAAGGTCATCTTTAATGCCTGGATCCTGGATGCCTACACCCAGCAAGCAGAAGGGTGAAGAGAAAGCATGCAGGCTTGAGCAGGAGGTATTTACAGGTCAGGTCTAGAGCAGCACATATCATTTCTACCCAGATCAGTTCCAGAACTCTGTGACATGGCCCGACCTAGATACAAAAGAGGCCAAGAGGTGTGGACTATTGGTGTTGGGGCACCAGCTTTCTGACACCTCAGTTTGCCAACTGTGGCAAAAAAGAGTAACTCCTTAGGAGACCAGTTCTATGGTGCTGCTGGGGGAGAGTATATCTCTAGAAGTTCAGACTAGATGCTTCTCTTTCAGTCCTTCCAATGACTTTGTAGGCACTAATTCCAGTATTAAATCCTTCTCTGCTCTAATTAGCTGTACACAAGTCTATAATCTACATCCAAACTCTAGCTTTTACAGTCAGTGAGATCGGAGGTAACTTAAGTGAAAGGCTACTTTTCAAAAAAGAGAAATAAAAGATTTTGTAACAATTTTACCACAGGATGGAAATAAAATCTTTCCTCAGAATTCATGAAGTATAGACTACCTTCAAATGAGTGTGCGTTTTAAATCTAGACTACCTGGGTGGTTTGGGATTGAGTTGAAGTGATTATAGTTTGGCAGCATTGGGGCACCTAGCAGGAGCAAATGCAAATCATCAGTCTGAACTCAATTTCTCCAGGTTCCCACAGGTTGGATTAGCCAAACATGAGATCACAATCTAAAATCACAAACCATATAAGTATGCTAAAAATGTTCACAGAGAAAAAGCAGTTGAAAACCTAAGTAAGAGATGAGAAACAATCAGAAAAGATCAGAAAAAAACAGGGAAAGGGAAAGAATCTGATAGATCTGAAAATGAACAGAATATAACTTTAGAAAAGAAAACTATAATTGAAATTTCAGTGGGCAGATTAAATAGCAAACTAGACACAGCTGAGAATTATTGAACTAGAAGATGGGCCTACAGAAATTACCCAGAATGCAAAATAGATTAGGAGATGAGAATATTTCAGAACAAGAGGGTCTAACATATTTAAAAATTTTTAATCTTTAAAAAAATTTCACACTTTACAGTTTCATTAGATATATTCACAGTCTTGTGGGAATCATTACCATTGTCCATTTCCAGAACTTTTTTATCATACAAAACAGAAACTCTGTACTCTTTAAATAACAACAACCTAGTCTCTCCTTCCCCAGCCACTGGTAACCTCTAGTCTGCCATCTGTTTCTATGAATTTTCCTATTTGAGATACCTCATACGAGTGATCATATAATCGTTGTCCTTTTATGAATGGCTTATTTCACTTCATGTTTTCAAGGTTCATCCATGAGATCTAACATATTTTTAATAGAGGATACCGAGGAGACACAACATTAAAAAAGATAAAAGTAGTGAATATCCAGATTTGATGAAAGATATAACCCCTAAATTTGGGAATCATAACAAATCCCAAATAGGACAACTAAAACTAAAATAACACCTACACATATATTGAAATTGAATTATATTAAAGACAATAGGTTCTTAAAAGCATCCAGAAAGAATAATCTACAGAATAAATAACTTAAAACAGCATATATTTCAATGTCAACATAGAACACAGATGACAACAGCATAGTGGGTTTAAAACGTGGAGTGTACATAACTGTTAACCTAGAATTATATACGCAGGGTGACAGATTGCTAGCTGCCTATTCTAATATCCATCATGTTTTCTTCCTTATTAACAGAGCCCTGATTTTGTAGGGGATCAACAATGTGTTCACCTAAGAAAGGACTTCATTTCCTAGGCTCACTTGCAGCCAGACTCAGTTCTAGCCAATGAGATGAAGCAGAGTCATCAAGCAAGATTTCAAAGAAGTTCCTTAACAAGGTCAGACATCTGTTCATGGTGAAAACTCTGCAAATGATGGCTAGAAGAGGACCTCCTAAATCTGATAAAGGCCACCTCCAAAAAAACGTTCAGGTAACATCGTACTTAATGGTGAAATATCAAACATTTCCTCCTATGATTGAGAGAAAAGCCAGGGTGCTTGCTCTTACCACTTTTATATAACACTGTACTGGTGGTCCTAGCCGTTGCAACAAGGCAAGAAAAAGAAATAAAAGGCCTGACAACTCAAAAGGAGAAAATATTTTGCTATTTGCTGTTGACCTGATTCTTTATGTAGAAAATCCTAAGGAACCCATAAAAATGCTATTAGGAGAAACCGGGTGGCTCAGTTGGTTAAGTATCCAGCTTCGGTTCAGGTCATGATCTCACAGTTTGTGAGTCTGAGCCCCATGTCGGGCTTTGCACTAATAGCTTAGAGCCTGCTTCGGATTCTCTGTCTCCCTCTCTCTCTGCCCCTCCCCGCCTCTCTCTCTCTCAAAAATAAATAAATAAATATTAAAAAAAAATAAAGATGCTATTAGAACTAAGTGAATTTAACAATTTTACAAACTACAAAGTTTATATAAAAAAATCAGTTGTATTTGTGTATACTAGCAATAAACAATTATAAAATAAAATTAGAAACAAAGTAAATAAACAAAGGAAAAAAGAGACCAACAAAAAACAAGAGTCCTAACTGTAGAGAGCAAATTGATGGATGCCACAAGGGAAGACTGTAGGGGGATGGGTGAAATAGGTGACAGGGATTAAGAGTACACTTATCACAATGAGCACTGAGTAATGTATAGAATTAGTGAATCACTATATTATACACATGAAATTAATATAACACTACATGCTAAAAATAATAATAATGAATTCTAAAAATAAAGAAGTGAAATTAAATTTTCATTTGCAATAATGTGAAATAACAAAATTCTTAGGAATAAATGTGACAAAAATGTGTAAGAACTTTACACTGAAAACTACTAAGCTTTGCTGAGAATTGCTGAGATAAATTAAGGACGACCAAAATAAATGAGGGGATTTACTGTGCTTAAACATTGGGATATTCAATATTGTTAAGAATCCATTCTTTCTAGATATATATTTTAAATGTTTATTTATTTTTGGAGAGGGGACAGAGAGAAGATCTGAAGCGGGCTCTGTGCTGACAGCAGAGAGAGCCTGAAGTGGGGTTCCAACTCATGAACCACGAGATCATGACCTGAGCTGAAATCAGACGCCTAACTGATTGAGCCACCTGGGTGCCCCTTTTCTAGATATATTTATAGATGTAATGCAATATCAGTCAAATTCCTATCAGGTTTTAAAAAAATTGTTGTAGACATTGACAAGTTGATTCTAAAATTTATATAGAAATGAAAATGACCTGGAATAGCCAACAAGATTAAAACAGAACAAAGTTGTAGGGTTTATACTACTTGATTTCAAGACTTTATAGAAATTAAGACAACCTGGTATTGAAGAAAGTATAAATATAGATGGAAGGAAAAGAACAGAAAATCAGGAATAGATATGCATATATGTGATCAACTGATTTTCAACAAAGGTGTAAAGACAATTCAGTGGAAAAGGAAAGCCTTTTCAAAATGGTGCTGGGATGCCTCTAAAGCAGCAAAATCTACAGAGGCAGAAGACAATAGTGGGGCTGAGGAGAGAGGAATGGAGAGTTAATGTGTAAAGGCACGGTTTCCATGCGGGATAATGAAAAAAGTTCTGGAGATAAATAGTGGTGATGAGTGCACAACACTGCAAATGTACTTAATGCCACTGAACTGCACACTTAAAAATGGTTAAAATAGTAAGTTTTATATTATATATATGTATATATATATATTTTACCACAATAAAAATATTTTGAAAAATTTTTTAAAGCTTATTTTTATTTATTTTGAGAGAGAGATAGAGAGCAAGCGGGGAAGGGACAGAGAGAAATGAAGACAGAATCCCAAGCTGGCTCCATACTGCCAGCACAGAGCACAATGTGGGGCTGGAACTCACGAACCGTGAGATCATGACTTGAGCTGAAGTCAAGAGTTGGAGGCTTAACTGACTGAGCCATGTAGGCGCTCTTTGAAATAATTTAAAACGTGGCCCGAGGGGTACCTGGGTGGCTCAGCCGGTTAAGTGACTGACTTCGGCTCAGGTCATGATCTCAAGGTTCATGGGTTTGAGCCCGCGTCAGGCTCTGTGCTGAACGCTTGCTCAGAGCCTGGAGCCTGCTTCGCATTCTGTGTCTCCTTCTCTCTCTGCCCCTCCCCTGCTTGTGCTCTGTCTCGCTCTCTCTCTCAAAAATAAATAAATATAAAAAAGAAAAAAAAAGTGGCCCGAAGCAATTGGACATCCCAAAATGGAAAACACAAACAAAATCTAACTTGAAATTAATCGTAGACCTAAATGTTACAACTAAAACTTCTAGATGAAAACATAGAGGTGGGGGGCACCTGGGTGGCTCAGTCCATTAAGCATCTGAACTTAGCTCAGGTCATGATCTCACAGTTCAGGAGTTCGAGCCCCATGTCAGGCTCTGTGCTGACAGTGCAGAGGAGCCTGGAGCCTGCTTCAGATTCTGTGTCTCCCTCTCTCTTTGCCCCTCCCCTGCTTGTACTCTCTCTCAAAAATAAATAAATATTTTAAAAAATTAAAAAGAAAGAAACAGAGGAAAATTTTTGTGATCTTGTGGTAGGCAAAGATTTCTTAGGACAAAAGAATATTTTTGTGTCCAGAATATATGAAAAGATACTAAATTTCAGTAATTGTAACTACCCAGTTTTAAACAAATGAGCAATAGACTTGAACAGGCATGTCACAAAAGAAGACACATGAATGGTCTATAAGCATATGAAAAGATGCTCAGTATCATCAGGGAAATGTATATTTAAACACACAAGGAGATACCGCTGCACATCTATTAAAATGGGTAGGATTAAAAAAAAAGTCAATGCCAAGTATTGGCAAGAATGTGGAGGAAAGGAAAAAGTTAAAGGAATTTAAAACGATACTACCATTCTGGAAAAACGGCTTGCCAATTTCTTAAAAAGTTAGCATACATACATCTACCATAAGACATAGCCATTCTAACCCTACATATTTACCCAAGAGAAATGAAAGCAAAAGTCCACACAAAAACTTCTACACAAATGTTCATAGCAGTTTTATTCATAATTGTCCCAAACTGGAAACAACCCAAATATACATTTCAACAGATGAATTGACAAACAAAATGTGGCATTTTCATAAAATGGAATATTCCATAGAAAAGGATGACCTGAGTGAAGTTCATCCCTAGAAGGGCTTCCCTTCAGGACAGAGGGCAGGGATGAGCAGGTGGAAGGCTACTCTGGCAGAAAGTAGGCCAGGGCTGCCCTGTCATTGAGGAAATCCAGAAGGGGGGGCTGGGAATCACTTTTTAAATTAAATTAAATTAAATTAAATTAAATTAAATTAAATTAATTTCTGTTAATTAAAAAATTAATTAAAAATTTTTAATGTTTACTTTATTTTTAAGAGAGAGAGAGAGAGAGAGAGAGAGAGAGAGAGAGAGAGAGCATGAGTGGGAGAGGGGCAGAGAAAGAGGGAGACACAGAATCTGAAGCAGGCTCCAGGCTTTGAGCTGTCAGCACGAAGCCTGAAGTGGTTCACTCCCACAAATCGTGAGATCATGACCTGAGCTGAATTCAGATGCTTAACCGACTGAGCTACCCAGGGGCCCCTAGAGACTCCTTTAAACTACTATTCCATTTACAATCCATGTGCCTGTCTTCCAATACTGGGATGGATTTATGATTTAAAAATATACATCATTCTTTTTAACACTACTGTATTGTATACCTAAAAATGATTAAGATGGTAACTTTGATGTTATGTATTTTTCACCATAATAATAAAAAAACCTACATAGTTCTTGATTTGTCAGTGATCTTTGGTTAGGGGGAATGGGTCAACATGTGAGCAAAACTCAGTCTTGCAAGAAAATGTCATTGGAATCCTAATTGTGAAATTATATAGGCAGATATTTCTAACTTTTAATTTCACTATTAAAATAATATTTAAAATCTAATGCTCTTTCTAAGATTATACAACAAAGATCAGTCATCCCCACACATCACTCTGTTTTGCCACTATGTATGAAAATGTTCACTAGGATGCATTCCTTGGGTTGAAATGACAGAAACCAGATCTGAACTAGCTTTATGATGTTAATAAAAACTCGAGTGTTTATGTTGCACCACGCCTATGGTCAGCATTTCACGTCCACTTATCCCATCTAGTCCACACAATGGCCCAGGAGGCCAGAAGCCAACCTGTGAGCCTTGCCTCATACTCAGCAACTTGAAACAGGACCTGGCATGTAGTCAGAATGAATGAAGGAATGAAATAATTCCTACCATTGTCCTCAACTTACCAGAGCATGGAGCTGTGCTCTGGAGACATAGGAAAGACATAGGAAAGCTAGGCCTACCCAGCTAGGCCACCCAGGTGTTTGGAGGCAGAACTGGGACTTTAATCCAGGCACCTGCTATAAGGACAGCCCTTCAACCCATCCATTATGTGGACTCTCAACCCAGAAGGGAAGTGTATTGGGTCTCCAAGAGAAGCAGAAGTGCTTTCAGATTTCAGGCACCGTTTAGGGACTTACGCTTCAGAGCCTTCCTTGTCTCCTGTATCTATATTTCTCTCAGTGTTGTTGTCTTCTCAAGGCTGGAATCTTGGTCACCAGTAGCTACTGAGTTCAGATCTCTCTTATGTATCTCAAGAGTGGAGAAACAGTTATAAGAGGTAAAATCCCAGGGCAGGATTGTCACTTGCCCTGGTGGATCACATGTACACTGCCATGGTTCAGGTCCTGGTTTCTACTGTCTAGCCATACATGACTTTGGACAAGGTAAGTTACTTAGTCTGGATGGCTTTTGTTTCCTCATCTGCTAAATGAGAACAATAACAGGGGCTGGCTAGTGAAGGACATGTAGTGCTCAAACACCTTAGTAAGTAATTTATTTTCATAATTCTTGTTACATATTTCCTTTTTATTTAAGCAATTTTCATAAAGCCTTGTGGTGGTCTCTCTGTAGAAAAGTCTCACTGTGAAGTTGTAACTATTGCCTGACCCCATAAGCTTTGGAGTTTGGGTTATTTCATTCTTTGTAGTCCCCAGGACCACCAAGCTAAGAAATTACCATGAAAGTAGTCCTGGAACATTAAAAAAATAATAATAAAAAAAAAATAAAAAAAGGGGCACCTGGGTGGCTCAGTCAGTTGAGCGTCTGACTTCGGCACAGGTCATGATCTCGCTGTCCGTGAGTTCGAGCCCCGCGTTGGGCTCTGTGCTGACAGCTCAGAGCTGGAGCCTGCTCCAGATTCTGTGTCTCCCTTGCTCTCTCTGCCCCTCCCGCACTCATGCTCTGTCTCTCTCTCCCGCAAAAATAAATAAACATTTAAAAAAATAAATTAAAAAAAAAAGTAAAAGTAGTCCTGGGATAGGGGCACCTGGATGGCTCAGTCAGTTGGGTGTCTGACTTTTGATTTTAGCTCAGGTCATGGTCTCACAGTCATAAGGTCAAGCCCTGCTCTGGGCTCCGCACTGATCCTTGAGCTTGCTTGGGATTCTCTCTCTCCCCTTCTCCCCCTTTTCCCCACTCAAGCATGCACACGTGCACATGCTCCCCCTCTCTCAATAAAAGAAAAAAGTTAAAAAAAAAAAGGAGTCCTGGGATAATGGCACTTCTCTGAAGGGACACATTTAGGCTGCTTAGGATTCCTGCATAAATACAGGCCCAATTGAGTTCATGGCCCCAAATTACAAAATTTTCACAGAAATAATCTACCATGAGTGACAGCCAGTAGACACCACAAAGAGCAAGATTAGACCCCCCAAAAAAGTCATACAATGGAACTATTGCCTAGAAATTTAAAAATAAATAGTTTTAAATGATTAAAGGTAAGAGAAGACATTTTTTAAGTTGCATTAAATAAAAAAGAAAAACCCATATAAAGAAAGAGAGAGCAGATTTGATAATGTACCAAACTGAACTTCTAGAAATAAAATCAATAGTCATTGAAATAGAAAACTATATGGAAAAAACCCCCAACTATATGGATAGAATTAACAGCAGACTAAACACAGTCAAAGAGAATATTAATGAGGTGGAAGTCAGAGTTGGGAAATTATCCAGAATATAGCACACACAGAGGAAAAAAAAAGTACTGAGAGGAAAATAATTGTCAATTTCAACTTCTACATTGCTAAATTTTCATTCAAGAAAGAGGGCAAAATAAGAAATTTCAGAGACTGAAAGAATTTATCACTACCAGACATTCATTAAAAATATCTGAAGTGTGTGCTTTCAGGAAAAAGAAACTTCAACCTAGAAGGAAGAGTGAGTGAAGAAACAGGTTCACATATGGCCAAATCTAAACCAGTGCTGATGGCTCCACAGTGAGAATAACAATGAAAAACATTAATTTGGAGGTGAAATGGCAGGGACAGGAACCTAGAGGATGAGAGAAATGATTGCAGCTAAAGCGTTCTAGTTTTATCATTACACAGAAAAGAGATAGAGATAGTAAATGACTTTAGAACTTGTTAATTATGCATGTTGAAAATTTAAGTGTATTTATGAAAGTGATAGGCAATGCATAATTTCCAAACCAATGGAAGTTGAGGGAAAGGGAACTATAGAATACTCGATCCATCCAATTCAGGACAGAAAGGGAGAAAAAAGAAGCATAGAGAGAAATGGTAGACAATACAAAGGAAGACGGTAAAAATGAATTAAAGCATATCATCAAACATAATAAACACACCATTAGAGGTTTAAAACTGTAAAATTGATTTAAAAAATCTAGCTACACAGACTGTACATCAAATTCATACCTAAGATACAAGGAACATAATGGAAAAAGATATATGAGGTCAACACTCACACACAAAAAGGACTGTAGTATACTAACTGGTGGAAAAAACAAAATTAAGGCCAAAAGCTTGATTAGGGATAATGAGGGGTACTGTATAATGACAAAAAGAATAATTTATCAGGAGGCTATAATAACTCTAAAGCTGTTAACAGTTAAAAATACTCTCAAAACATTTAAAACCCAAACTGGCAAATTTCACAGAGAGACCGCTAAAACCACTATCATAGCAGTGCGATTTTAACCCATTTCTCTTGGTAATTTATAAATCAAGTAGATGCAAAATTAGAAAAGGCATAGACTACTGTAATAATGCAATTAACAAGCTTGATATAATGGAGATTATATATCCCCATGCATCCAATAATTCCTATTAAACAGGAAACTTGCAGGGCATGTATACCACTATAAAGAAAGTCTTCACAAAATCCCCAAAGATCAGTATTATGCAGACCTCCTCCTTCTCCCACCATAATGCAATAAAATAAGAAATCAGCAACCAAAGTTTAGTCTTCCCTCCAAAAAACCTAGTATACATTTGAAAATGTAGGGGTGCCTGGGTGAAGTGTCTGACTGTTGATTTCAGCTCAGGTCATGATCTCAGGGTTCATAAGTTTTAGCCCCAAGTTGGGCTCTGCACTGGTAGGGTGGCACCTGCTTGGGATTCTCTCTTTCTTTCTTTTTTTTTTTTTAATTTTTTAAACGTTTATTTATTTTTGAGACAGAGAGAGACAGAGCATGAACGGGGGAGGGTCAGAGAGAGAGGGAGACACAGAATCTGAAACAGGCTCTGGGCTCTGAGCAGTCAGCACAGAGCCCGACACGGGGCTCGAACTCATGGACAGTGAGATCGTGACCTGAGCCGAAGTCAGATGCTCAACCAACTGAGCCACCCAGGCGCCCCGGGATTCTCTCTTTCTTCCTGTTCTTCCCCAATTTATGATCTTTCTCTTTAAAATCAATAAAAATGTAATTTTAAACAAACAAACAAACAAATAAATAAATAAATAAAATAAAAAATGGGGGGCATCTAGCTGGCTTGGATCAGTGGAGCATGCAACTCTTCATCTCAGAGTTGTGAGTCCAAGCCCCATGTTGGGTGCAGAGATTACTTAAAAAGTAAAAAAAATCTTGGGGTGCCTGGGTGGCTCAGTTGGTTGATCATCCAGCTCTCGATTTCAGCTCAGGTTATGATACCACAGTTCGTGGGTTTGAGCCCCGTATCGGGCTCTGTGCTGACAGTGCAGAGCCTGCTTGGGATTCTCTTACCCTTTCTCTGCCCCTCCCTCCGTCTCTCTCTTTCTCAAAATAATAAACATAAAAAAAAGAAAATGTAAGTGAGCATACTTTCAGCAATTCCCAAGCCAAAAAAATAATTGATATTATAAGATCAGAACAACACGAAATTAGAAATACTACTTATCAAGACTTAAGGGACATAACTAAAGTGGCACTTGGAAATGGACAACCTTACGCGCTTATTGTGAGAAAAGAGAGACTAAATGTTGAGTTAAATATCCACTCAAAAATTGGAAAGAGTCATAACACAATAAAAAAGTAGAGAAATATCACAGAATAAAACAAAATAGAAAATAGAGATGATTAGCAAAATAATAAAAAAAACCTGATTCTTTAGAAATAGCTTGTATTCCCAGAAATTAAAGCGAACAAATTAGACTCAGGATGAAATGGAACCTAAATATACTGATAGACATTAAATAACTGGAAGCAACAAAAAACCTACCCACAAAAAATACACCAGATCCAGACAGTTTTACAGTCAACTCAACATTCAAGGGTTCCTGCCTCATGTGTCCTGTGCTGGAGTCTGGGAGAGGGTCTGATGTGAAAACAGAAAGGTGGGTGTGAAGAGCCTGTGGGTTGAAGCTTTTATTTATCCACTCGGCAGATATACGCTTCACATCTATGGGGCACAGGCACTATTCCAGGGCTGTGGACACACCAGTGAACCACAGGAGCCTATGTTCTCATAGGGCAAGACAGACACTAATCAGTAAGGAAGTGAGTATGTTAGAAGAGGTGCCGAGGAAGAAAGAGTAGATCAGAGGAAGGGGCGCAGCAGTGAGGGGAAGGAGGGTACATTGAAGAGAAGGGCAGTCAGTGGAGGGCTATGAACAGAACACCCCACCAAGTTGTCATGGAAACCAAGGGGGAGTCTGGGGAGCTGGGAGAGGGCCCCACAGGAGGGCAGGGTTGGGATTTGGAAGCGGGCCCCAGGAGTGTAAAAGGAGGAAGGGGCACAGTCGAGCTGAAAGGAGGCAAAAAACTTGGTCAGGAGAGAGCCTACCACAAAGGCCAGGAAGGTGTGGACCACCAATGCTGGAGGGGGCTTAAGAATGTCATGGTTTGGAGTATCAAGTCAAAGGTGACAGATGATTGATGTTTGGGAGGCCGAGGGAGCATGTGTGGTGGAAGTGGGGGACGGGAGGCGGCATGGTTGTGGGCAGGGGCCCATACCAGAATGAGTCTGCCCCGTGCCAGGCATTGGGCCAGGCGCTTTGCCTACATGAATTCCCCCAGGCCTTATGAGGCCTGTTTTGCATCTGAATATGTGTGGTGGGAGAATGTGGGAAAAATATCTTTCTGGAATCTTGGTCTGGATGGAAGGAGTGGGAAGCAGAGGGCCATAGGCCTGGTGACCCCTCACCTTCAAGGACAGACATAGGCGTGCAGAGGGGGCTCGGCTGGGCTGTGGAGGGGGGCAGTGGCAGGCAAAGGGTGGCCCTGCCTGAGAGGTGGAGTCAGGTGGAACCCCGGGCTGCTCGGGAGTCTAGGGGAGGTGGTGAGGGGCCTGGTTCTTTTATTCTCAACGAAATGAAGGGCAAAGACACCCACTGTCCTTTGCCTTCCTTCTCGATAAACCCATCATGTTGCGGGGATGGAAGGACATAATGTGGGTAACGTGCTTCTGGGTATTGTTATTTTTGCTGTTTGCTGGGGTGGTGGCAGAGCTGGGGGGATGTGCAGGCTTGGAATTCATTCATTATGTGCCCACCCTAAGTGCCAGGCACTTTGTGGAACCAGCAGAGAACTGAGCAAGGCTCTGGTATCTCCCGGGCAGTGCCAGGCCCAGCCAAGCCTGGAGACCATAAATCTGTTGGTTGCTGATCAGCAGATATGAGGTTTTCTCCCCAAAGGTTTGATGGCCATGGTGCAGGACTAGAGTGGGACTCACCCTGGGCAGTAGGTTGGTAGAGGGAGGCCTGGGAGGGGCTCCCGTGAAGTCCAGGCTGGGTGGGCATGGTGGCAGGGCCAGTGCAGAGGTCTGGGGCTGCTCCTCTTGGGCTCCTTCCTTCATCCACCCAGAACTAAGGGCTCTGCTGAGCATGTTCATGGCCTAGCAGCCAGCCACAGCAGGATGAAAGGCTGGGAGCAGGAGTGAGGGCAGGTGGGGGTTGTGGTGGGAGGGCTGGGGAGGGCAGGGTGGGCAGGAATCGTGGGCCTGGATTGCTTGGTGGTGGGGGGTGGGGTGGGGCAGGAAGATAGTGGAGACAGGAGAGGGGCTGGGAAGCATTAGTTTCCTCTCTCCAGGGCTGGGCCACAGGAAATCCAACCCTCGCGCTTCCCAAGGTGCTTCCTGAAGATAAAAAGGAGGCTTCTGACGGCCCCTTCCTGCTCCCCCCTTTACCCAGCCCTCCCATCCTGCCCCCAGCCCCCAGGGGACCATCAGCTCTAGCACTCAGGCCAGACCAGTGGCCTTGGGAAGAGCCTGGACAGGGGGGTGGGAGGTCTGGGCATCCTGGGGCCACACTTCCGGGCAGTGTGGGTCCGCCCAGGCTTGAGGAGAAAGCAGGACCGACCCACAGACAGCGCTGGATCCTGCTCTGTGGGGTCAGTGGGGAGTCCGGGGAGGCAGAGATTTTTCCTAAAGGGGTAGTAGATGGAAGAGGAGAGAGCCAAGGCTTGTCCTTGGGAAGAAGGCCTTGCTCTGGCTTGATCAGAGACTGTTCTGGGGGCAGAGAGGTGGGTATTGGTGGGGAGGGGGCTTTGTGGTGGGAGACAGTGGTTAAGGTGGCTCTGTAAAGAGGGGGTCTGTTCTTGGAGGGGTGCCATGCACTGCTCCTGTGGGGTCAGGAGGTTTCCAAGTTGTGGTGGGGAGGAGTAGGGAGGTTTTCTGTGTGTGTGTGTGTGTAGGGGGGGGTTCATTCAAGTTTATTCCTGGGAGGCTCAGGGGATCTAAGGCTGTTGTTCTTGGAGGAGGTTTAGAGAGGCTGGTGGGGGGGGGGTGGGGTGCGGGCAGGGTCTCTTTCCACCAGGGAACAGAGGGTATGCCCATGTTTGGTTGTTCTGTGAACATAATCAAGTCTGTTCAGTGAAAGGGTGAGCAGTTCCGCTATGGGGGTCAGGGCCTGCTCTTTGGGGGCATGGTCAAGGCATGTTGGGGAGTTCTATGGAATCAGGAGCTGTTTCTCCGGAGATCAGGGATATTTCTACATTTAGGGGCTGCTCTTTGCTCTCGGGGGTCTTGGGGGCACAGGTTTTGCAGCACTGGGGTAGTTTTGGGAGGCTTATCAGTGTTGGGGGGGGTGCCATGCTCCAATGGGGCGGTGGTGCCTGAGCTAGTTTCTTGACTGCGCTCCCCTCTTCTCCGCCCACTCATCACCCCCTCCCGCGTTGCCACGACAACGTGTAAAACTAAAATTCACTTTCCCGTCGCAGGTGGAGACTAGTAGCGCCCCCTCCCCTAAGCCTGTCCTCATAGGTCGCGCCCCCATCCTGTCGTCGCTAAGGTGACGGGGAGGGGGCGACAGACATTGGATCTAGGCAGACCAGGGGGCCTGGAGAGTGGGGAGGAGGAAAGGCGGCCTCGGAGTCCGGAGCGAACTCCCCAAACTCGGCTGGGGATGCGGGAAGCCGCGCTGAACACTATTCAGCGTGGTCGTAAGGGTTAAGTCGGAGGGTTAATTGGCTCCGACCGTGGAAGAGCCCTTGGTCCCTCCCTGGCCCCGATGTCTCCTCCGTCTCACCCCCCAAGCCTGGGGCAAGGCTGGTCACCGTCTCCCCCGGGCCTTGAGTGGGGTGGAGAGGTCGGTAGAATGGGGGGGGACGCTGCCACCCCCGGAAATTAATTCTCCTGTTTTTTCTCTCCCCTTCCTGACTCGTCTCTGGTCCTTGTGCCCAACGCGGACCCCACCCCAGCTTCAGGACCCCCTCCTCTCCGAATCTTCTTCGGTGGTCCGCGGATGTTAGCCCGCAGCCGAAGGGCTGCGCGGCCCTCGCGGTTCAGCCACTCCCCCCACGCCGAGGCCTAGGATTTCCTGCCCCCCCCCCCCCCCGCCGCCAGCGAGCAGCCCCCAGGGCCCCCGCCCTGTGGGGCGGCCCAGGCCCTCCGCACGACCCCTCCTACCTCACCCCAGGACCGGCACGGTCCCCCTCGTCCCCGGTCCCCGACTGGCCCCGAGCCCTCCCGGCCCCCGCCTCCGGCGCAGCCCCCTAGCCACCCCCGCTTCCCTCCCGGCTCAGGCCCCCTCCCCCCGCCGCCCCCGCCCCCGGGGAAGGCAGGCGCCGCGCGGAGCCGGGGCCGATGCAGCTGAGCCGCGCCGCCGCCGCCGCCGCCGCCGCCCCTGCGGAGCCCTCGGCGCAGCTGTCCCCCGCGCCGGCCCCGGCCCCGGCCCCCCCCGGTCCCCTCCCGCGTAGCGCGGCCGACGGGGCTCCGGCGGGGGGGAAGGGGGGGCCGGGGAGCCGCGCGGAGCCCCCGTGCGCTCCGCTCCCGGCCGCGAGCCTCCCGGGCCCCGGCCGGGGCGCGGGCACGGGCGCGGGGATGGACGGCCCCGGGGCCAGCGCCGTGGTCGTGCGCGTCGGCATCCCGGACCTGCAGCAGACGGTAAGCCCCACCGCCCCGTCCCGGTAGCGCCCCCGCCGTCCTCGCCCAGCCCCCCCCCTCCTTACACCCACCCCACTCCCCCACCGCGCGCTCCGAGACGGGCGCGGGAGACCCCAGGCCCGCGGCTACTCACCCCTCCCCCGCCGCCTCCGCGGAGACCCTCCCCACCGGCCGGGCGGGGGCGGGTCCCGGGGAAGCACCGCCCTCGGGGCGGGTCCTCGCCCGCCGGCCGCGGAGGCGCGGGGTCCGCGGCTTGGGCTGGGGAGCCCGGGACTCCTGCGTGGGGGGTGGGGGGGAGTTGGGGTGGGGGGGGTCGGGGGGGTTCCCGGGACCTGGTGCTCTGCGCGGGGTCGGGCCGGGCCGCGCTCACGAGCTCGCTCCGCTGCAGAAGTGCCTGCGCCTGGACCCGGCCGCCCCCGTGTGGGCCGCCAAGCAACGCGTGCTCTGCGCCCTCAACCACAGCCTCCAGGACGCGCTCAACTACGGGCTCTTCCAGCCGCCCTCCCGGGGCCGCGCAGGCAAGTTCCTGGACGAGGAGCGGCTCTTGCAGGAGTACCCGCCCAACCTGGACACGCCCCTGCCCTACCTGGAGGTGAGCGGGCAGGGGCGCGCGCAGGGCACCACCACAGGGTTCCGTGGCAGGAGCAGCGAAGGGCACGGTAGCGACGGACGCGGACGGGAAGAGTTAGTGTGGAGCGGTGTGTGTGTGCGGGGCGGGGGTGGGAGGCTGTGTGTGGCCAGCGCAGTGAGCCGTACGTGCAGTGTGTGTGCGGTGCGCAGTGTGGTGTGTGTAGCGTGTGAGGTGCGAGCCTTGTGTGTGGTGTGCAGTCAGCATCTGTGCGTCGGGGGCACACCGTGGTTCTGCAGAGTGGGGTGTGAGTGTGCAGAGCGGTGTGTAGAGCGAGCCGGCGCGTTACCTGTACGCACATCTGCCCCCTCCCCTTCCAGGGTGTCTCTGAAGGCAGACCCGGTCATAATGGAAAGGATATTGTATGTGCCATCAGGCGTGGGGACACAGGCTTGTAGTTTGGGGCGGTGGTGGCAAGTGCCATGAGCATTAAAATATGCATTATGGTGGCTGAGCACGAAGTGGCTTGGCCTTTTTGGTGTCATAGGGAAATAGGGTTTGTTCTCAGAGAGGACATATCTAGGAAGGTAAGCCTGGAATCAGGTCTTGGAAGAGGAGCGGGATTTTCCAGGGGATCCTGGGGATGGGAATGAGAGGGAAAGGGTGGTGCAGGACAGCAGGCATTCATCCCATCTGAACTTGGGGTTGGCTCTTGTGTCACTGGCAGCATGAGCTTTGTGTGGCTGGCAGGGTGAGTAAGCAGGGCTTGGTTTTGTCGGTGCATTTGCTCACTCAGCCCAGGTGAGTGCCTTTTCTCTGCCTTTTTTTTCACCTGAGCAGTTTCGATACAAGAGGCGAGTTTATGCCCAGAATCTCATCGATGATAAGCAGTTTGCAAAGCTTCACACAAAGGTAAGGAGGCAGCCACGGAGAAGGGACTCCAGAGTTACCTCCTGACCCCCACGAGCAGTGTTCTCTTCAACCCCGGCCTTGGCTGGATTTCGTGATATTGAAAATGTCCTTTAAAAATTCTCGAGAGCCCTCCTTCTGCTCCTAGCACCCTCCACCCTGGCTGGGGGCTGAGCACAGTCTCTCTAGCTTGCCTCAGTCTGTTTTCTCCTGTGTCAGGGGTCCACAGCATGTGCTGGGGCTGCTGGAGGGCTGGGTGCAGCTGTTGTGTGGGTGGTCTGGTGATGGGCTCAAGTCAGGTCAGATTCTGGCTGACCCCTCTGGTGGGCTCCTGCGGGGTGGTGGTGGTGGGATATGACAGGGCATGGTGTCTTGGTGGGAGCCTGGGTGGGGTGAAAATGAACAAGCACCAACCAATGTTCTCATTTAGGGGAACCGGGAGGGGGTGGGGGAGAACAAGGGGCCTAGCATTTAGTGGTCGCCCAGTGCTGGGCACTAATAATTGGGCATCTCATTAATTTTCTCCTGGGAGGGACTATTATTATCCCACTTCCCAGATGAAGATACTGAGTCCCAGAGAAGTGAAGTGACTTGCTCACAGGTGTGCAGACAGTGAAGCTGGGGCTGAACCCTGGTCTGTTTGGCTCTGGGTCCCTGTGCCTAGGCACACTTGCTGAGCACCATTGCTAGGTAGGCCTGACCCTGAATATTCTCTGAGGGGCACCTCACTGCCTTCTCTGAATGTAGGAGAGGCAGCGTGGGTGCCGCAGCCCCTACCCACAGGCCGACTCTCTCAGCTCCCACCTCAGGCTCCAGTGACCAGCGGACATTTGCTTTCTGGACACTTCATTGACAATCCCTGGAGCCTGTCTCCTTCTAGGAGAAGGATCTGAGCACTATCACCCCTGTGTCCCAAGGACCTCTCTGTGACCCTGGGGCCTCCATGCCAGGTCTCTCTGCTGCCCCTGGGGCACACAGGGGTCAGGGGCCATGACTCCGGCTGGGCAGAGACTGTGGTGGAAAGGTCTCCCTCTCTCTCCACTCACTCCAGTGTGACCCTGTCGCTCTGGGTTCCTCCCAAAGTGGTTACCTCTTCTCTAAAACTGTCCCAAGCAATCCCTAGGACATTGGTGACTATTGGCCTCCAATGAGTCCCACTTGCTTTTAGAGCGAGTTTCAACTCCTTACCCCAGGCCCGTACTTCTACCTGCCTGGCCTCTGACCACCCCCACCATCATACCATCCACCCTGGGCCTGGCTGAGGTCTCTCCCCTGTCAGGAGCACCTTTCCTCCTGTGTCATTGTCCAGACCCACCTTGGTTCCCATTTATGATGTACCCTGATTGTTT
This sequence comes from Acinonyx jubatus, assembly GCF_027475565.1. NCBI lineage: Eukaryota > Metazoa > Chordata > Mammalia > Carnivora > Felidae > Acinonyx > Acinonyx jubatus. The sequence goes on from NC_069387.1 coordinate 139,469,439, forward strand.
CTAGAAGACCTGGGGCCTCCAGCCAGGGCGCCGTGCCTTGTGCATGCAGCATCTGTAGCACCAGCCTCAGTGAGGCTTTGGATGAGTGAATTTTGCTGAGTGAATTGATGCATGACTAGGTGAATGAATGAAAGGCAGTCAAAGTCATGTCACAGGAGGGGCCGCTTATGGGTGCGGAAGGGCCTCTGGGGTGGCGGTCTGCCTTTGCCTGATCTCATGAGGAAGAAGGAGCAGGCTACCTTGGGGGTGATGGGGACTTGGGGGTGACAGGGACATGGGCTGTGGTGAGGGTAGCTTCTGCCTGGGAGCCTTGGGCTGTTCCGGGCTGGGCAGGTTGGCACTCCAGGGCTGGGGGCAGGAGCCAGGGGTGAGGTTGGAGTAGGGAACTCTCAGGGGGGCATGGCCAGGGCAACGTGGCCTTGATGAGGGGCTGGGTGGGCTGAGACTAATCATTGCAGTGGGTGTGGGATGCAGGGAGGGACTTCAAGCAGCAGGAGGGCCCAGTTGAGCTGGAAAGGGCCATGGTGGGGGTGTAGGGCTTGAGGTGGTATGAGGGGGCGACAAGGTCATGATGTAGGCTGACAGGTCAGACTGGGGGCATGGGGCAGTAGATGCTCCACAGGTGGCCTGAGGCCTCCTGGTGGAAGGTGGGTGACAGAAGATAGTAGCTGTGGGGCTGGGCTGAGTAGGATGGCTGCGTGTTCCAGGCAAACCTGAAGAAGTTCATGGACTACGTCCAGCTGCACAGCACGGACAAGGTAGCCCGCTTACTGGACAAGGGGCTGGACCCCAATTTCCACGATCCTGACTCAGGAGGTAAGAAGCAGAGCAGGAAGGGGCATGGCCTTGGAATGGTTGGGACCTTAACCTTCATCTGTCCCTTGAACCCAGAGTGTCCTCTGAGCCTTGCAGCCCAGCTGGACAACGCCACGGACCTGCTGAAGGTGTTGAGGAATGGTGGTGCTCACTTGGATTTCCGCACCCGCGATGGGCTCACTGCCGTGCACTGTGCCACACGCCAGCGGAATGCCGCAGCTCTGACGGTCAGTGTGGGTGGGGCCCTGGCCTGGAGGGGCACGTGGCCCAGCAGGGGGAGGAAGCTGGGCCCCGCATGAATGCTGAGGCTCCTTGCCCTCAGACTCTGCTGGACCTGGGCGCTTCACCTGACTACAAGGACAGCCGCGGCCTGACGCCCTTGTACCACAGTGCCCTGGGGGGCGGGGATGCCCTCTGCTGCGAGCTGCTCCTTCACGACCATGCTCAGCTGGGGACCACTGATGAGAACGGCTGGCAGGAGATCCATCAGGTAGGCAGGGAGTGTGAAGGTGGGGAGTGTCTGCTTCTGTCTGGGGGTAAGGGTGAAGTTCCTGGCTCCGTCAGGGAGTGGGGGGGGGGGGGGTTTCCCGGCCCTATCTGTAGGATTGAGGGTCCTCTCTGTTGCTCTGTTCGGGGACCCAACAGCACCTCCCTCATCCCCCAGGCCTGCCGCTTTGGGCACGTGCAGCACCTGGAACACCTGCTGTTCTATGGAGCTGACATGGGGGCTCAGAACGCCTCAGGAAACACAGCGCTGCACATCTGTGCCCTCTATAACCAGGTGTGACTACATGTGTATACGTGCATGTGCGTATACAGGTGCCCCGGTACAGTGCTTACGTGTGGATGCATGTTGGGTCCTGTGTGCTACTTCCTGAGTGCATGTCCTGTGTCCTGCCATGAGCTGTGGCCTCGTAGGCCTATGTGTGCACATCTGTTCCCTAAACGAACAAGTCACATGTGTGAGTTGTGCACATCTGGGCTTTCTGGGTCAAGTGGACTTGTGTGTGTTGTGTGTACCTGGTCTGCCAATGCCTATGCTATGCACATGTGCACGGGACGTGGAGGTGTGGGTGTATGTGCCCTGCACCCCCGTCTGTGCCCTGGTGTGTGTGCATGCTGTTGTATCCTGACCCCATCCCTCCAGCTGCCCAGTTGTGACCCCCCACTCCGACCCTCCCAACAGGAAAGCTGTGCTCGAGTCCTACTTTTCCGTGGAGCTAACAAGGATGTCCGCAATTACAATAGCCAGACAGCCTTCCAGGTACGAGAGTGATTTACAGGAACATGAGGCTGACCGCTGGGTGTCTGTCTCTGCGTGACTTGATCTCTCTGGGCCTTGGTTCTTCCCCTGTAAGGCAATAGCAGAGCTCTCCCTCCAGGATTGGCCCAGGGTGAGGTAGAGGAAGAGGGTGGGCCAGTGCAGTGCCCAGTTCATGGTGGGGGGAGGGCTTCACTGTGGTTGGTTTCCTTGTCTTCCTTCCAGGGAGAGAGGAGGGTCATAGGGCTCTGGGGTCAGGGGAAAACCAGTGTGGGCTTGACCTGCCAGAAACAGGCCGGGTACAGAGGCCAAACCAGGGGTGAGATGATTGGTTCCAGTCCCTGACTTAATTCAGGTGATGTTTCTGAGCCCCTTCTCCAGTTGGGTTTGGTTCTTGGCACTGGGATGACCACATGGGTGGGTCTCTGTATGACCTGGAGTTTGTGGGTGGGGGAGACTTTTGGACCATGGAGAGAGCTGGGATTCTCTTCTCAGCGAATGTGAGGGCCTTCAGAGGTCTTGTCAGAGATGTGAGGAGAACAGGTAGGTCCTCCCTGGGCATCAAGTCAGGGGGCAGACGCAGTAGCAGAAGAGCCTGGTAGGTTTGAAGGAGTCTGGAAGGGCCTGTTAGGTGACTAGATGCAGGGGTGGGGGAACGGAAGACGGAGGGTAGCAGGTGTGAGGCCATGGCTGACACTTGTGCGCTGGTGTGTGCGGAGGGGCTGTGACGAGGATCACTGGGGTGACCTGTAGGCCCGGACTGTCCTAGTTTTAGCTCTGAAAGTTTCATGTCCCAGGAAACCTCTCAGTCCTAGGCAGAATAGGGTGGTGGGTTAGATAGGGGCCACAGTCTGAGCCTGGGGACCCCAACCAAGGAAGATCCCACACAGCAGCCCAGGCAGAATGCACAGGGGCCACGGGGGGCAGGTTTGGCATCCCTGAGCCCCCCTCGCCCTCCCTCCTCAGGTGGCCATCATCGCAGGGAACTTTGAGCTCGCAGAGGTCATCAAGACCCACAAAGACTCGGATATTGGTGAGTTCTGCTCAACCCAGGTCCCTGTTGGATGTGGATTTGTGGGGGTTGTTGGGGCTCCCACAGGTACAGGGGTCAGTGGGGATGGTACAGGGGAGCCCTCCATACCCTGAACCTCTTCCTCCCAGCTCTACTTTGGTCAGTGGTCCTGAGGTGTGGGGACTGTGCTGAGGGAGGGGCCTGTGTAGAGTGGACAAAGGGTCTGAATAAGAGTCGAGAGTATGGTTAGGTTGGGGACACTGCTGGGTTTAGGGATGGATTTAGGTTGAGAGTGGGGTTGAAGTTAGGGTCAAGATTCTTCTCCTGTTAGGTCGTACAAAGGGCCAGCAGGGGACATGGGGCAGTGGATCTCAGTCATTGACCCTCAGTGTGTCATTGGTGCCTGGATTAAGAGGCAGTTTAAGTGGCCCATGGCGTGCTTCAATATGACAAGATCACGTAAAGAAAACAAAACACAGTGGTGGGGATGCGCTGAGTTCTGAACCAGTATGCCAAGGAGATCCCAGTATATGCCTGACTCATGGTCTCAGTAGGAAAACCAGGAGATGCCACCGGTGGCAGAAGTATGGGCAGAGCCATCACACTGGAGCCTCAGGGAGGTCCCCACCCACTCCCATGTGATGGGTGTGGAGCCGCTCTGGGACCTGTCCTTAGAATCCTGCCTGCTCTATCCTATGTGAAGTGGCTGGGGCTATGGGAGAGGGTAGGCCTCCCCTCTGGAAAGGCCACCCCTCCAGCTACCTGGCCACAGAGGGGCTCCCTTCTCAGCTCCCTTTGTCCTGGGTGGACCAGGTTTTCCCTCTCATGGTTCTCTGTGGAACACAGACTCCCAAGCTCCCCTTTTTGCGATGGGTGCAGTGTCCTCATTAAAAAAAAAAAAATTATATGTGACGTTGGACAGCAAAGGGCTAGGGTTGGCCTTGGTTCTATTGTGAGGTTACAGTCGGGGCTGGGGTTGAATTTGGGCTGGGGTTAAGATTAAGGTCAAATTCGTGTTTAAGAATTCTTCCTTCTGTAGTGTCTTCCCTGAAAAGACCTTCTCAAATGAGGCTTGGTTATGAGCCTGTCATGTCCCAGGCAGGCCAGGGGACCATGATGATGGACCAAGTCTCCAAGAGGGGAGGGGTGGACTCAGCAGCTGCAGAAGCTCAGTGCAGCGAGCATCAGTAGGCGCTTGTTGGAGAAACAGCTGGGCTGATGACGTGGTGGAGAATTTGGGTCCAGGTTCTGGTGGGGAGAGAACCCCGATGAGCTCTGAGGTTTGAATTAGGGACAAGAGACAGAGTGAGGGCTCAGTTATAGTCTGGCTGGGACTGGTAAGTGTTTTGGAGGTAGTTGTTAGCCTGGGAGAACCGTGGTTTGTGGACATGGGGACCCTTTCATATTCTCGTGATTGACCATGGGAGAGCTACTAAGTAAGGCCTCTGTGCCTCAGTTTTTCTTAAGTAAAATATGGTTATTTGCATACCCTTCCTATCTCTGACCTCCTGTGGGATTTGATTCTGTGTGTCTGGACTCTGGCAGGTGGCCTTGGTCCATCTGACTAGAGGGAGGGGGGTGTCTGGTCCTGACCAAGAGAGAGGAAGGCTCCAGCTGCCTCTCATTTTCCTGATGTGGACAGAGACGCTAGGGTCCCTAGGGTCACCGTTATTATGATTTACTGTCTGGCTGGCCCAGAGTGCGATCACCTGCTTTGCGTTGGGCACACTGTTGCTGAGCTGATGTACAGAGCAGGCAGCCATACCTGTTAGTCCCTGTGTGGGCACTGGCTTTGCTGGCCACGTACCCTAACCTGCTCAGGCATCACATGTATGCTCAAATGGCATAGCCGGATATCCTTGAGTTACAGGTAATATATCCATTAGTATTTACTATAAGCTTTGTTATCTTAGGCCACTCTCTCAACAACCCCTCACAAGTGATTATTATTAGTCTGTTTTTACAGAGTTGGTTAAGGGCAGAACCTGTCTTTGGACCTGGGCAATCCAGGGGTTTGTCCTTGTCACTCCTACTCCCTCTGCACACCTTCACTCCAAGGACACTCCCTCAGTGACACTCACAAGTGGCCATGTCTCACCCCAGCTTGGGGACCCTGGGTGGGTCTGCGTACAGAAGAGCTGGAGGGAGGCTCTGCCTATCCACCCTTTTTTTTCCTCAGGAAAGGAGCCCTAGTGGAGGGTCTGGTAGGCTGGGTCCTGTTACCCTTCAAGGGACGCGACACATTGAAGCCTATTGGCAGGCCTCTAGCCCTTAGACTGATAGGTCTGGGAGCAGTCACCTCTGCCTCCTCACCTCTGTCACCTCAGGCCAACTGAGAATCCACATTCTCCCCTCCATCTCTCCCATACATGCTTTCAAGGGCAGGTCTCACTGACTTGCTGTCCCATAGTGCCTGAGGGAAGATTCCTGCTATAGCCAGGAATCTCGTTAAATTTTTTTTTTTAATGTTTATGTACTTTGAGAGACAGACACAGAAGCGGAGAGGGGCAGAGAGAGAGAGGGAGACACAGAATCTGATGGTGGGGGGGGGGAGGAAGTGGGGGGCTCTGAGCCGTCAGCACGGAGTCTGACACGGGGACGCAGGGCTCAAACTCGTGAACTGAGATCATGACCTGAGCCGAAGTCTGACGCTCAACTGACTGAGCCACCCAGGCACCCCACCAGGGATCTTGTTAAATGTACATTTTGACTCATTGGGTCTGGGCGGAGCCTCAGAGTCTGCATTTCCAATGAGTTTCAGCTCTGAGGTGAGGCTGAGGGTTTGTTGCCCACACTTTGGTAACAGGAGTCTAGAACAGGGCTTGGCCAATGAGAACTTGCAAGCTAAATTCAGCCCACAGTCTGCTTTTTTGTTTGTTTGTTTTGTTTTTAAATTGAGGCTTTAAAATTGAGGATTTAAATTTCATTTAAAGTTGAATTCACACAACATAAAATTAATTATTTTAAGTGGAATTATTCAGTGGTATTTAATATGTTCACAGTGTTATACAACCAGATCTATTGAATTTCAAAACATTTTCATCACCCTGAAAAGGAAACCGAGTATACATTAATTATTCCACATTCTCTTCTCTTTTAGTCCCTGTCAACCTTTAACACACTCTCTGTCTTTACAGATTGACCTATTCTAGATATTTCATATAAATAGGATCATATAATATGTGACTCTTGGTTTTTGGCCTCTTTCACTTAGCTTGTTTTCAAGCTTCATCCATATTGTAGGATGTATCACTACTTCATTCTTTTTTATGGCTGAATAATATTCCATCATTTATATTTATAAAATTTTGTTAATCCATGCATCCTCCAGCAGGACACTTGGGTTGTTTGTACCTTTCAGCTATCATGAACATTGCTGCTGTGAACATGTGTGAAATATATTTGAATATCTGTTTTCAGTTATTTGGGGGTATAAAGTTAGGAGGGAATTGCTGGGCCATATGATAATTCTATATTTAACTTTTTGAGAGACTACCAAATTGTTTTTCATCATTTTACGTCCCTACCAGCAACATATGAGAATTCCAAAGTCTTCAAATCTTTGCTAACACTTGTAATCGTCAGGTTTTTTTTTTTTTTTTTTTTTAATTATGGCCACTCTAGTCAGTGTGAAGTGGTATCTCATTGTGGTTTTGATTTGCATTTCCCTAATGGCTAGTGATGTCGAGCATCTTTTCATGTGTTTATTAGCCATTTGTACATTTTCTTTGGAGACTTGTCAAGTCCTTTGCTTATTTTTTAATTGCTCACAGAACAAGTTAGGAAGTTTTCTTTCCTCTTCTAGTTTTTGGAAGAGTTTGAGAAGGATGGGTGTCAATACTTCTTTAAGTGTTTGGTAGAATTCACCAGTGAAGCTGTTTGATGCTGGAATTTTCTTTGTTGCAAGATTAGTGATTGTGGATCCATCTCCTTGCTTGCTATAGGTCTGTTTAGATTTTCTACTTCTTGAGTCAGTTTTGGTAATCTCTGTTTTTCTAGAAATACGTTCATCTCATCTAAGTTATTTAATTTGTTGACATACAATTGTTCATAGTATTCTTTTTTAATCCTTTTTAATTCTGTAAGATCGGTAGCAGTGCCACAGTTTCACTTCTGATTTTAGTTGATTGTGTCCCTCTTCTCTTTTTTCTCTATGCCAGTCTAGCTATAGGTTTGTCAGTGTTGTGGATATTTTCAAAGAAACAACTTTTGTTTTCATTGATTCTCTCTATATTTCTGTTCTCTTTTTCATTTATCTTTGTCTATCCTTATATTTCCTTCCTCTGCTAGATTTGGGTTTTGTTTGCTCCTCTTTTTCTAGTTCCTTAAGATGTGCACTTAGGTTATTGATTTGAGGCTTTTATCCTTTTTTTGATATAGATGTCCACAGCTATGAATTTCCTTGTTGGCACGGCTTTTGCTGCATCCCAAAAGTTTTGATGTTTTATGTTTTTGCTTTCATTTTCTCAGAGTGTTTTCTAACTCTGAGTTTTCTAAGAGTGTGTTGTTTAATTGTTACATATTTGTGAGTTTTTCCGTTTTTTTTTTTGTTGTTATTGTTTTTCTTGAATTCTAGCTTCATCCCATTGTGATTGGATAAGATACTTTATGTGATTTCAGTTGTTTAAAATTTATTTAGACTTGTTTTGTGGCCCAACATGTAGTCTGGAGAATGTTGCATGTGCACTTGAGAATAATGTATATTCTGCTCTTGTTTTCTGTAGTGTTCTAAACACATATCTGTTAGGTCTAATTGGTTCAAGTCTTCTATGTCCTTATTGATTGTCCTTACTGATAGATTGTTCTATATATTATTGAAAGTGGGGTGTTGAAAGTCTTAAATATTATTATAGAACTGTCTATTTCTCCAAATGTGTTAATGTTTATTTCATATGTTTTGATGCTCTGTTGTTTGGCACATATATGTTAATAATTGTTAATCTATTTGATGAATTGACACTCTTTTGTCTATATGCAATGTCCTCTGTCCTTGTAACACTTTTTATCTTTAAGTCTGTTTTGTCTGATATAAATGTAGCAACTTAGCTCACTTAGTTACTATTTACATGAACTATCTTCCTTTATCCTTTTACTTTAAACCTACTTGTGTCTTTGGATCCAAAGTGATTCTTTTGTAAAGATTGGATCATGTTTTTAAAAATCACCATCTGCTCTTTAAATAAAGTTTTATTGGAACTCAGCCACACCCATTTGCTTATATATTGTTTGTGGCTGTTTTTGTGCTAGAGTGGCAATGTTGAGTCCTTGGGACAGAGACTATATGGCTTGCAAAGTCTGAAATAGTTACTATCTGATTCTTTACAGAAGTTTGCCAACCCCTTGTCTAGAACATCTTTTACGGTTTTCCTTGTTAGAGTCACCTATAGATGGTCCAGTATAGCAGTAGTGTAGTGAGATTTATCATATGTGGCCTGTTCTGTCTCTGCTGAAGCCTGCGAAATGGGCAGTTCCAAGAGCAGGTCTGAGCACACTCAGGACCTCGTTTGGCTGACAGGAAGAACAGGCTTCTACCGCTGAAGCTGGAGTTAGAAGCAGTTTGGGATGTGATCCCTAATGGTAGCTTCAGTCATAGGCTGGCCAACTGCCCTGGCTGCCCAGGACTGAGGCAGTTCCTGGGACATAGGATTTTAGTTTTAAAATCTGGAAAGCAAACCAGGGTGTTGGTCACCCTATCTGGTTGCCCAGAGTCTCATCTGTGCCCCCCACCCCCCCCACTCCAGTACCATTCAGGGAAACCCCCAGTTATGCAAAGCGGCGGCGGTTGGCTGGCCCCAGTGGCCTGGCCTCCCCTCGGCCCCTGCAGCGCTCAGCCAGTGACATCAACCTGAAGGGTGAGGTGCAGCCGGCAGCTTCTCCTGGACCTTCTCTGCGAAGCCTCCCCCATCAGCTGCTGCTCCAGCGGCTGCAGGAGGAGAAAGACCGGGATCGGGATGGTGACCAAGAGAATGACATCGGCCCCACAGCAGGCAGGGGCAGCCAGAGCAAGATCAGGTAGGAGGGGTGTGGGAGGCCCTGGCAGGGTCTGGGTGGGTGGGGTGCTGGGACCCAAGCAGGAGGAACCGGCATGGAGAGGCCTAGTGGTGCCTGGCACCTCTACAGTGATGGGCTGAGGCTTGGGGTGGGGGGCTTGCAGGCCCCCAGATGGGCCTCCCTGATGGGAAGCGGAAGAAGGTGAGGCCCTGTCCACGCTGATCTGGTTGGATCTGGACTTGCTCCGAACAGAGCTCAGGGAACATGTTGGAAGGAGAGGGTTTGGCCAGCTCTGTGCTTTACAAAGTTTCTTGCAGTGCTAGGAGGGCAAAGGCTGAGATGAGGCAGGGCTGGGTGGTGTGGGGTTAGGGGTCAGGGAATGGAGTTTTATCTCCATGAGGGCTTGAAGCCTATGAGTGACCCCTAACCCTGTCTCCAGGGGGGAGTCTTTGTCTTTCCCCCACCCCTCCAGCCCTATATAACCACAAGACTCTGCTTCTACTCTTTGCCCCTTACCGTTAGCACTGGGACCCTGAGAAGCAGGGATATGCGGGGTGGGGTGGTGGTGGGGGTTTTGGCATCTCTGGCACTTAGAGGAAGAAGCCTGGGCTGAAGCCCCACTGGCTTTGGTGGGCACTGGCTCTATAGATGGACAGTTGTAGACCTGGCATCAGTTGACTGGGTGACAGCTAACCACTCCATGCTTAGGTTTCTCATCGGTAAGGTAGAACTAATTCCACACAGTGGTTTCCTTTGGGAAGCCTTCCAGAACCTGGGCAGGTGATGGGTCCTTCCTGGGATCCCCTGGCCCACAGCACCGTCCAGCCACTGCTGGTTAAGGCATCTCTCTTCCCAGCACTTCGAGGGCAGGAGCCGTCCTCTTACAGCTTCCCCAGAGCCAGTCACATAGGAGGTGCTCAGGAGACACTGTTCAATGAGTTACATAAACAGCACTTTGTTTTCAAGATGACAGCTGGGCTGAGCAGCATATGTGTATCATCTCACTTCACCTTGGCCATACGTGAGGCTCTGCTCTATTATTATTTTACAGATGAGGGTCCTGATGCTCAGATGGGGTAAGTGACTTGTCTAAAGTCACAGAACTAGGAAGCGACATAACCGGGCGGGCCCCAGGTAGACCTGGTTCCCAAAGTTTCTAAGCCTGAGTGTTCAGCACAGGGCTTGGGGTGCAGCATGAGCTGATAGAAGCCATTTCTTCCTCTGCCTTTGTCCCTGCTCATGCAGCTGTGACCTGTGATGTCTCCTCTCTTTCCGTGTCTCTGCCCAGACTCCAAGGCTGTCTGTCCTGCTCCAAATCACCTTAATTCTCCCCTGAAGCTTTTGCATGTCCCATGGATTTCTTAAGGGTAGGATGGCCCAGTGCGAAAGGAACGAACTTTGGGATATTTCGGTTTTCCAGAAACAAGGAGCTATAGATGCCCTGCTTTCATTTATCTTTTTGTATATTCGTTTATCCTTTCAGCAAGCGTAGAGCTGAGACCTGCTCTTTATGGGGCTCTAGCTCACTGTTCTGTGGGGATGGCAGGGTTATTATTATTTTTCTACAAACACTTAGTAGGTGCCTGGAGTGGTAGGAGCAAATAGCAGGGAGCCCTAAAGGTGTCAGAAGGACACTGGCAACTGGGGCCCGGGCCTAAGAAGCAGTTAGCTGGGCAGTGATTCAGGTAAGGGGGCCTCTTGGTGAGTGGCCAGGAGGGGGCTGAGGAAGTTTGGTGCACGACGGGAGGGAGAAAACCTCATGGGAAGAGATGGCCTTTGGTGAAAGGAGAGAGGATGGCATTTGAGCTGCGGGCTGGGGTGGAGAGGTGATGTAGAGGGATGCCTTGTCTTGGGTTTTCCCTCCCCCCAAACCAGCACCCCCTCTTGGTGGAGCCTGGCAAGGAGCCCTTAGCCCCCTGCAATGTGTGACAGAGAACCCCGCCCCCCCAGCATCCCAGAGCAGGACAGAGAAAATTGGGGCTGTAGCTGAGTGACAGTGACTTAATAGCTGGGAGCATGAGTGGGATTAGAATGAAGTGCTGGGAACAGCATCATGAGTAGCCCAGAGGAAGAAAAGGTCCCTAACCATGGGACTGGAGTGTAGCTGACTCTCACATCCCAGAGAGCCGGGCTATTGCCTGAGAATGTGGACCCGGGCTGCCTAGGTACTAGGGAGCCAGTGCAGGCTTCTTAGCAGCGGGAAGGTGGAGGGCCGAGGCCTCAGGCTCCGTGCCCAGGTCGGGGGAGCTGTCCGGGGAAGGTGGTCAGCATGGAGTGGGCATGGGCATCAGAGGCCGGTATTGCGGGGGAGAGGACACGGGTCTGGGGGAGGATTTGGGCGCCCGGCACGTGGCAGGGGCCAGGAGGAGGAGAAGGCCAAGGCCTGGGCAGGCGGGCTGGGGGCGGGCCGCTGGGGGAGCCGCCCCCCCAACCCCTCCCCAGCTCCCACCCGGCTCTGCCCACCGCGTCCCCCGCCTTCCTCAGCCGACCCCTCCTCCGCCCCCTCCGTGCGCTGCAGTGCCCCTCGCCCCGTGGCCTCTCCCGCCGCGGGGGCCGCGGCGGCGAGGCGGCCGCTGGAGGGGAGGGAGGAGGGCCGGCCGCCGCCGCCGCCGCCCGCAGAGGGAGGAGCCGGGCCGCGGAGGAGGCGGGGCGCGAGGAGCGGCCGCGGCATGGAGCGAGCCCGGCGCGCCCGGGAGCGCAGCCCCGCGGCCCCGGAGCCCTGAGCGGGCGCGGCTCGTGCGCTGGCGGGAGCGGGCCGGGCGCGGCGGCGCGGCCCATGGAGCGGCCCCGGGCCGGGCCCCCGGCGGGCGGGCGGGCGGCGGCGGGCGGCGGGCGGCGGGCGCTGCGGCGGCGGCTGCGGTGAGGCCGGCGGCGGGGCCGGGCCGCGCGCCATGGAGGCCCCGGGCGCCGGCTTCGCGTGCCCGCTGCCCCCCGGCATCGCGTCCGTCACCTACGTGTTCGTCTACAGCCCGAGCGGGCCCGGCGGCCCCGGCGGCCCCGGCCCCGCGCCCGGCCCCGGCCCGGCGCCCCCCGCGCCCCCCGCGCCGCCGCCCCGGGGCCCGAAGCGGAAACTTTACAGCGCCGTCCCCGGCCGCAAGTTCATCGCCGTGAAGGCGCACAGCCCGCAGGGCGAGGGCGAGATCCCGCTGCACCGCGGCGAGGCCGTGAAGGGTGAGGGGGGCGCGGGGGGCGGGGTCGCGGGGCGCGCGGGAGGAGGGCCGGGGGCGCCACTCCCGGGTGCGTGGTTGGGGTCCTCCGCGATCGTGGAGGGGCTGATGCCATTTTCGGGGTCTGTGTCATGGGGGGGGGGTGTCTCTGGAACTCTGAGCCGCTGTGGTCATTATGGGATGCACCTGCCACTGGGGATTCCTTGTGTCACCGTGAAGGGCTCTGTGTCAGGGAGGGGTGCCTGCCTTTACGGGAGGGGGGGGTCCTGTCATGCGGGTCCCTCTCCGTCCTCTGTCACTGTGGGTTCCCTGTTGTCACCATGGAGGTTCCTCTCGTCATGGGGGTGTTTCTGTGTCATGATGGAGGTTGGTGTCATTGGGGTTCTGTGTATTTGAAGGACCCTATCCCATCAGGGACCTTCCTCGAATATGGGATTCCTGTGTCACTTCTGGGACTTATTCATTGGAAATCCTTGTGATAGGTGGGGACCCTGTCCCATGGTGGGGGATATGTGTGACAGTTATGTGGGTGTCTGTGTATTATGAAGGTTTCTGTCACTGACGCTTCCTGTGTTTTGGGGAGATCCTGTGCCATGACAAGCTCCTCTCATCATGGGGGCCTCTGTCATTACTGGGGTCCTATCCTTGTGGGTGCTGTATGTCCAGGGAGCCTGGGAAGGAAACAGTTGTGAGGTCGGCCCTCCTTTGGTCCATCATGTGGCCTAACCCTTGGTCGCAGCACAATGACCCTGAGTTTTTGGCAGTGACCTTTGGGGTGGGCGACAGAGCAAGGATGGGGGTTGGTTCAAGGAGTAGGAAGAGAAGGGTCAGCCGAGAGGACAGGAGCAGGATTGTGGCCCCTGCCTCTGCTTCCTGTCCCCCCTCGAGTGTGTCCATCTGTGTGTCTCTCTGTCCCCCACATGCCTGTCCTGTGCTGTGTCCATCTGTTCCTTTCTGTCTTCTGTGTGACTCTCAAAATCTTCCCAGGGAAAAATCCAGGAGGATGAAGGGGAGGAAGGGAACAGAAGGGGAGAAAGGGTGAAGGAGGGGTGTGTGGGAAGGGTCAGGGTAAGCAGAGCCTGAGCCTGAGGTGGTGGTGGGTGAGGTGGGTTCCTGAGTGTCCTGCTCTACGCTGACACCCTATCTGGCTTCTGTCCCTCCAGTGCTCAGCATTGGGGAGGGCGGTTTCTGGGAGGGGACCGTGAAAGGCCGCACGGGCTGGTTCCCGGCCGACTGCGTGGAGGAGGTGCAGATGAGACAGTATGACACACGGCATGGTGAGTGACCCCCCCCCCCATCCCCTGGGTGGCTACTGAGGGGTACTGCCCCTTCTAGCTCCCCTGTGGTCTTGCTTGGAGTTAAACCCGTAGATATTCACAGAGAAAGGACTAGAGTAAACTCAAACACACATCCGAAGTGGACGCAAACTTGTGTACGTGACAGACACAGGGTGCAGACACCCTGTACGTACTTAGGAGCACATGTGCAGGGAGCTGGGCACTTTACAGCTGTAGAGACACACGTGACCTGCCCATAGGACACGTATTATGAATGTGCATCTGTATGTGATCCCACATGTGGCTCCCAGTGACTATAACCCCCCGCCAGACACACACACACACACACACACACACACACACACACACACACGTAGTCATCACAGAAATACTGGATGTTTGGGGTGTGAGATTCCTGTGTGGCTGGCAGATAAGTAAAGAGGTCAGTGTGAGAAAAGAGGCGTCTTTCCAAGGTGGACAGATTGTCCAAGTGGGCAGTGCAGGGAAGCCTGGGCCAGCCAAGAGGAAATGAGGCCAGTTGGGCCCGGAGGGGCTGTCGTGGGTGCCTTGGGGCCAGGATGGTCCGAGGGTAGCAGGTGGGGGACGGCTCCATCCTCGGCCTGCAGGGAGGCCATGAGGGCAAAGGCTGCGGTTCTTGAGGCTGGTGGACAGCTTTAGTCAGACCTTGCTGACTGCCTGGGCCTCCAGAAAGCACCCCTCTGGATGTTGGGATCTGAGGTGGTCCTGCCAGCAGAAAACAGTGGCTGTTCCTTCCATAGCTCCCAGGCCCCCGGACCCATGAGTGTTGTTTCTGCCTTAGAGAGTCAGTGGGAGAAGTGGTGGCCAGTGATTGTTACCAGTGTCGCGTCTAGACCAAGGGTGCATGCATCCCTCCCTCTGCACGTGAAGGGCTTGGGCCCAGGGTTGCTGTGCTCCGTTGCCCTGGGTTGTGAGTCTCTCAAGGGGACAGCCCCCCTCCTCCCCCAGCCGTGTGGCCTGGACTTCTGCTCTGTGTGGAGCATGGCAGAGTCCCACGGAGGCAGGGGTGCAGCTGCTGGCCTGTTCCTGAGCAGATGCCTTTAGTACTTTACTCAGCCATTCCCTATCTTGCCCTGACGGATCTCCTGGTGGCTGGGTGCCTATAAGGGACATGGCCCCCTGTTGTCTGCCTGTGGAGGGTCGTTGGGGCCGTGTGTCCAGGTGGGGAATGGTTTCAGAAGTTTGGGTTCTGGTGCCAACTTCATGGAGGAGGGTGGGGAAGAAAGGGCCTCTGGCCTGACAAGTAGGGACGGGGTCCTATGCGCCCCTGTGGGAGGACAGTGAAGACTCTGGTTTGAGAACTGTGTGGATCCAGAAGCTGATCTGAAGCTGGGAAGGGGTTGGGGAGGTCTGGACTGGAGCTGGGATTTGAGAAGAGCAAATGTTTGCTAGGTGTTTGATGTGTGCTGGGCCCTGTGTTGGGAGCGGGGTTGCAGAGGCCGGCTCTCTGCCTAGAGAGGAACAGGCACGCACAGCAGTTACAGCAGATATGCTGGCGCGCGGCTGTCATGATGTGAGTCCCGGGGGGCCCCCGGGGTTGCCCTGAAGGAGTTGGAGAGGAGCCGCGAAGGAAGCTGGGGGCCTGCTATGCGGTTGGTTAGCTGATGGGGCCGGGGGCCGGGCCTGCTGTTGCAGATCTCCGTGTGCTGGCATCTCGCATGCTCCTAGCAGCGTCTGGACGTGTGGCATAGTTTGAAGCACTTGTATAGATGAGAACTCACTTACTCATCCCAGCAGGTCTAAGAGGTGGAGGCTGTTGTTAGTTCATCTCGAGGAGGGCAGTGGGCTGCAGAGTCTGCTATACCTGTCATGCTTCAGGGCCTCTGAGTGACTGAACTCAAGTGTGTGCGCTGAGAGATGGGGGGGCTTTACTGGGCAGCGTGAGGCCGGTCAGGTGGCTGTGAGAGCAAGTGGAGGAACTTTCCAGTTTGCTGCCGCGTTGCAGGAGACTGGATCGTATTGTCTCGATTCTTCAGGTCGTTTAGGGTTGGGGTGAAGGCCCAGGCAGAGCAGAGTGAGAGGTGGAGAGGGCTAGGGTGGGCTGAGAATCCCGAAATGGGAGAGTGTAAGGAGTGACCTGGAGAAGGAGTTGTAGGCCTCCGGACAATTGCAGAGCTCCTAGACCAGGGTGGCTCTGGGGTTTGTCACCTGAAAGAGTCAAAAGGGACCTGAGTAGATGGGATCCTTTCATGGGTAGGCAGAGGGAGAGAGGCCTGTGGGGTCTGCCAGCTGGCAAGGCGTGGGAGTGACCTCTGTCCTCATCTGAAGACCAGCCACCAGCTGCTCTGATCTGGGACCCAAGTGCTGAGTTCTGCCGGAGGCCAGAGGGCAGCTCAGGAATGGGAGTCTGCTTCTAACAGGCCCAGCTTTCTTTCCAAAGACAGATCTGTTTCTGAGACTGGAGATTGGGACAGAGAAGGACTTACAGGCCAAAAAGGGGCCACTGCTGGGGGCCAGGCTGATGCCCAGGGTCATCAGAGAGTGTACCTCCCAGGCACCTGTCTGGGGCAGAAGGGGTAAAAGGAGCAGTTGCAGGCAGAGAGCTGAGAGCTGAGGTGAAGCCCTGTGTGCTCAGAGGGTCTGTAGGGCACCTGGAAAGCTCTGGCCAGCTCCTCCCTCCCCTCCCCTTCCTCCTTCCCTCCTCTCCCTCCATCCCTCCTTCCCTGTCTTTCCAGTACTTGGGGGGTCATGCTGTGTGTTTTCACTTGAGCTGGCTTTTACATGTCTGATTAATAAAACTGGAAGATGAATTTTTGTTATGTAATTAGGATAATTTGTTTGACAAAATCTAAAAAATGGAGGTTAATGAACTGTGCAGTTTGAGGGGGTCCTTCTGCAGGCAGGTACCATGAACGTTCCAACATTTTCAAACGTTGGGTCAATGTGAAGAAGGGTGTGATGGAGGCAAGAAGGGGTCTGATGCTCCCCCTCCACCAGCAGTGATGAGACTTGGCCTGCTCTGGCCTTGGAAACGGCAGGATGGTGTGTGCAGCCACATTACAGAGGGTCTTAGGACAGGCAGTGTGTGGGAAGAGGAGAGAAGGGAGCAGATGAGCTACTGGGTGGGTTAGGGTTAGGGTGACAGTTTACAAGCCATCAGAACCTAGAGGACCCTTCGAGGTAAATTTTTCTGCTCTACAAGGAGAGGCTTCAAAGGGGTCTGTTGACTTACTGGGAATTGTACTAGTGGCAGGATCCTGCAATTTGGACCAGTACTTTTCCTGACACCTGTGTCTTCTTATATTAACAGGAATTCTTTCTTTGTTCTATCCAGCCACTGTTCCATCTATTCTTATATTCATTTATCCCTTGACTCACTATCCTTTCTTGCCATCCGTCTACTCTTCTATCAACCCACCCAGCCAACCCCTCCTTGCATCCATTCATCTACCCACCCACAAACACACCCACCCAACCATCTATCCATCTATCGATCAATACATCGATCAATCCACCAATCCAGCTATCCCCTCTCTGTCGACCCACCCTGCCCACCTATCCATCCATTTACTCATCCACTACCGTTTGTTCCATCCATTCTCCCCGCACCAGCCCATTCTCTTTTCTCTCCATCCACTTAAATATCTATTTACCTTTGATCTGATCTATCCTTCTGCTTCTCTCTTGTTCCATCTATCCATCCATGTACTTATTCAGCCAGTTGTCCACCCATCTATTCTTCCAGTTAGCATTTGCATGGCCTGTTATATGCCAGCTGCTGTGCTAGGTGCTGGGATCACAGAAATAAATAAGAGGTGGTCCTTACCTATGAGGAGCTCACAATCAATTGTAGCTTCCCTCTCTGATCTCATTTCCCCTCTGTCTCTCTCTCTCTCTCTCTCTCTCTCACACTCACACTCACTCACTCACTCTCACTCCCTCTGCTCCAGCTGTATGGCTGCTCACTGTCCCTTGAACACCCAAACCCAGCCCTGCCATGTGGGTTTTGCCCTGCGTGCCCCTGCTCCCTGGAAGCCCTTTGCCCACAGAGTCTTCAGGCTGCTCCCTAACGTTCTGTGCCTCCCAACTATCCTTTCCTGATGAGCCATCATGTGACCACCCTAGAACTGCAGACTTTGTCTGTACCCCCACTTTGCTCCCTTCTCTCCTAACATTTGCCAGCAGTTGACATGTTAGGCATGCACCTGTTTCCTGTCTCTCTGTTCTCTCTCTTCCAATAGATTGTAAACTCCACAGGGTAGAGGCTTTGTTCTGTTCCCTACTATATTCTCAGAGCCTAAAACAAACAGTGCTTGGTACACAGTTGGAGCTCAATAAATACTTGTTGAATGAATGAATTAATCTTGAGAAATTCTAGAATGGTAGGGAATGGGAGAGGAGCTGTGGATGAAACGTGAGGTGGTGGTGGAGCCACGTTGGGAGCCCTCCAGGGTCCTGGAGAGCTGGAAGCCAGGAGGGCAGGAATGGGGGCTAGAGTGTAAGAGAATCTTAACTTATAGGCAGCTGGAGAAGAAAGCCTGGAGCACAGGGGCTGTGGCTGCAGATGTGGACTGGGGTCTGCACGCTTGCAGGAAATCAGCAAGGCCATGGCCATGGGCGGAGTAGCAGGTGGACAGCCGGCTAGCCCTGCAACAGCTGTGAGGGACTTAGAGATCAAGAGTACAGATGGGGGCAGGAATCTGTGGGATGCAGTGACATCAGCCCCACACCTGGACCTCCTGTGCACTCAGAGGCAGGCTCTGGAGGAAGGGACCTGGGAGACTGAGCATCGGTGGGCTCTCGTGAGAGTCTCAGTGAGGACACAACGCCACCTCCACGCCAGTGCGCGTTGCCTGCAGCATGACCCTTGCACGTGACCACAGTCATATGCACACACGCCTATATGAGCACGGCACTTACACGTGACTGCAAGTTACACACACACCTAGGCCTACACATGTACACAGCTTCTTTGCTCCTGGCTTTGGGGCTTGCTGACTCTTTCTGAAGATGGCCCAGCCTTGCCCCTGGCTGTGTGCAGCCACTCCGTAGAGAGATGGGCCAAAGCTCCTACCCTATTCTGGATCCTGACCCCTGGAAGCCAGGATTTCCAACATGGTCCCCTCAGCCTTCTTACCTTAGGACCTTTGGGCCCCTCACTTCCACGTGGGTACAACCAGGCCAGGGGTGTGTGTGTTGGCAGAGGCTGGTGACCAGCATGGTTGAGGGGCAGTTCAGGTCGGTTGGAGGATGTGGCCCTCCATCAGCTCCTGAAACTCCCCTCAGAAACACGGGAAGACCGGACGAAGCGCCTTTTCCGTCACTACACAGTGGGCTCCTATGACAGTCTCACTTCACACAGGTACAGGTGGGGGCCGGTGGGCAGGTGGGCAAGGGTAGGCATGCATGCGGCTGGGATATCAGGCGTGGAGGGAGGACCAGAGCTAGTTGAGGAGGCCTGTGGATGAAGGGGTCAGAGGAGGCGAGGTGGTCCCCAGCCCACCTCTGTCTTCTGCCTTCCTCCGTCAGCGCAAGGGTGACTTCTGGGGTGGGCCATGCCCGTGGGATCCTGTTTGGGGCATGTGTGGGGTCAGCCTGGCCAGCTGTACTCTCTGGCAGGGCTCTCCTCACCCCTCCCTGCTTTCCTCCACCAGCGATTACGTCATTGACGACAAGGTGGCTGTCCTACAGAAACGGGACCATGAGGGCTTTGGTTTTGTGCTCCGGGGGGCCAAAGGTAAGGAAGGGTAGACAGCACCGAGAGTGGGTGTGGGGCTGGCCGCCAGACTGCCAGCATGTGTCTTGTCTCTGCTCCTCCTCTCTGCTCTCCTCCCTGCCTCACCCCTGCCCTATCCTCTGCCCCTGACTCCCCCACTGCCTCCCTCGCTGCTAGTTCGGCTCCTGTCCCCCTGCCTTGCTTCTCTGCTCTGACTCTGTATCCTTGGTTTGGAATATCTCAGTACGAGGCAATCCCTTCCCCCCCTTGATTTCCAAGATCTCTGCTGGAGCATGTCTAAGGGAGGGGAGTCCTTTCTGGTGGGGCCGAGGGGGGCAGTTTCTTCCCTGGGTGGCACTGCCTGCTGCCCCCCCAGCCCCAGGACACCCTGACATGCTGCCTCAGTTGTCCTTTGTTCGGCGTGCGGAGCCACTTGTGGGAGGTTGCTATGTGGCAGCTGCCTCCACCTGGACCACGCAGGTGAAGCACCTTCCTAACTGCCCTCCCCCATTCCCAACCCCTCCCTCCCACCCCCACCCCCCCCCCCCCACCGCAGCAGAGACCCCCATCGAGGAGTTTACACCCACGCCGGCCTTCCCTGCGCTCCAGTATCTTGAGTCGGTGGATGTGGAGGGTGTGGCCTGGAGGGCCGGGCTGCGCACAGGAGACTTCCTCATCGAGGTGAGGCTTGTCCTTACCTGTGCAGCCAGGTGGGGTGCTGACCTCTGAGCCCCAAGGAGGACACACTTGGAACACCCCCACCACCCACCTGTCTGTCCCAGGTGAACGGGGTGAACGTGGTGAAGGTCGGGCACAAGCAGGTGGTGGCTCTGATCCGCCAGGGCGGGAACCGCCTCGTCATGAAGGTTGTGTCTGTGACGAGGAAGCCAGAAGAAGACGGGGCTCGGCGCAGAGGTGAGGGGCCGGGCTTCAGGCCTCTGTGCTCAGACCTTCCCCTCTGGCTCCTGACCTGAGACCTTTGACCTCAGGCTCACTTTCCTCTGCCCACGCCCTGACCCCAGACTGTGGAGGTCAGATGCCTAAACCTAGGTGAAATACCCACGTTCATGGCCTGGGTGGCTTCCCAATCCCTGATGTTAGCCCACCAACCCTGGCCCCCAGCCTCTGACCTCTGACCCCTGACCCCAGGGTGCCCCTCCTCAGATCCCCACCCCCTCCTTCCCGGCGTCCCCCCAGCCCCTGGCGTGGAAGAGCCCTCCTCCCGACACTGCCAGCAGCTGCCTGGAGGCCGGGGTTGCCATAGCAACTGTGAGGTTGACGCTGCCGCCGCTTTATTGTCGGAGGGAAGGGGGAGGCGGCACCTGAGGGAAGAGGAAAAGCGTCTTCTCCCCGCGACGTCGCGGCACAGCCTGGGCCCGGGAGGCTTTGCCAGCTTGGGCCGGCCCAGCCCAGATCCTGGCTCTGCTGCCCACACCCTGGTCCCCCGAGGGGCAGCGGCCTCCAGGGCCTGGGGTGGGGGGGCCCTGGAGCAGCAGGAGCCCAGCCTGCCGGGAGACCCCTCCCAGCCCCCACCTCATGGCTCTGGTGCCCCCTTGCTCAGCCCTCGGAGCCTACAGGGTGGGCATTCAGGTGGGAGCTGGCCAGCACCGTGACCCCCATTGGGGCCCTTGACCACCTACCTCCTGAGGCCCCAACTACCCCGGCCCCGCTGGGCCCTCAGCAACCCCCTGAGCTCCCAGCGCCATGAAGAAGTTTGCATCCAGCCGCAGCCTGAACAAGATCCTGGCGCAGTGCGACTCATCCTCACGGGAGTACGAGGAGATCCAGGCGGTGGAGCGCAAGTGGCACCTGCACCTGGCCACGCCGCGCTGCCTGCTGCTGGACAGGAGGTCCAAGGCCTCCCTCTTCTTTGCAGCCCCGCCGCCCCCCAAGAGGGCTCCCAGCACCACGCTGACCCTGCGCTCCAAGTCCATGACGGCTGAACTTGAGGAACTTGGTGAGCAGTGGGGGGTGGACAGCAGGCAGACAGTCCAGGGTGGGAGGCCAGGCAGAGTGAGCTGGGGCCAAAGCCAGGTAGAGACAGGGGAGCGGAAGGACAGACGGACGGATGTATGAATAGGTCAAAGATAAATGGGTGGGTGCTGGAGTGGTGGGGAGGGGTACAACACATGGATGGCATGAGGGCTGGATATAGATAGTGGGCCAACCGGGACTGATAGGGTGCAGGGCCTGGCCTCCCAGTGTGTTTGCATGCATGTGCACCTGCTGCCTCTGGCTCTGTGTACTTCCAGTCTGACTTCTCTCCTCCATTTCATCCAGGTGAGGGAAGAGCAGAAGTTAGGGGACCTAGGCTCTGCCGTGGCTCTGCTGACACTAGCTCTCTGATCTTTGTGCTTATTTTGCCCTCCTAACACCTGTTCACTCATCAGTTAAGCATGGGTTACAGCAAGCTGCTGACCTCATAGGGCTGTGTGAACATCACTAGTATGATGGTGGGACAGGCCCTCATAAGCTGCAAGAGGCAGATAAGAGTATGTCAGGGCTTTGGTATGGCATGTTGTGAGCACGATCCTGGGATGACCCCCAATAGCTTCGTTGTAGGGCATGTCTTGAAATATGTGACTGTTAATAGCCTCAGCATAGGCGTGTCCAGATATACATGACTGTGTCCTGACATATGTGGCAGTTAATAATGGGCATATCCCAGTATACATGGCCCAGTTCTAGTCCCAGACTTTTCTATGGCTCTAGCCATAGAAGGAATGCTGACTCTGGTCCTAGGCTGAGTTCTGAGATAGTCCTGTCTACAGGAAAGGCCCTGATCCTGGTTCTAGACTGATCCCCAACCTTGGCTTCAGGCTTTGTTCATTCCCAGCTATAGAAGGAACACTTACCTGTGTCTGAAAATTGTTCCTGATCTTACAAATAGAGTGACCCCTGACCTTGTCCTGGCCACAGGTTGAGCTACCCCCTCCTTTCAGGCAGACACTCTTGACTGCAGTGTCATTTAGTGTGGACTTCAGCCACCAAGATAGGTCAGGCTGACATGGTCATACTTTTCTTCCCCATAAATATTCTGAAGAAAGTAAAAGCCAAAAGGATATAGCCAACTCAAGACAAAGGAAATTTCCCAGACCTCAAGAATGAAAAGAGAAGTCAGTTAAGTGAAAGGAAGCTGATGATGCTTCCATAGTCCATGAGGGCTTGGGACAGTGTTATAGACCCTAATGGCAGGGGCTAGGGTTCTGTTGCTCCCACAAAGCCAAGAGATGAGGCTGTGGACCCAAGAGAAGTGGGAAAACTAGAAGCAAGCCCAGGAACCAGCATTAGCATCAGAAGAACTAGAAATCAAAGAATATGAAAGAGGCAAAATAAGGTGTTTAAATACAAAGTTTAAGGAAACTAACAGAACTCATAAGGAACAGGACAGTACAAAAAAAAAAAAAAAAACAAAACAGAAACAAAAACAAAAAAAACAAAAAACAAAAAACAAAACCAAAAAGAAAAAACCCAAAAACCAAAAACCAAAAGATGAATAAACAGATTTTAAAAGATCCCTAAAGAACTGTTATGGAAACAAAAGGTATAGTCACTGAGATTAAAAAATCCATGACTGGGATAAACAGTGTACTAGATTCAGCTGAAGAAAGAAACCGTGAATTAGAAGATAATTCTGAGGAAATTATCCCAAGTGCAGCACAGAAAGATAGGGATATGGAAAATATCCCTAGAGATAAGAGATGATGGAGAACAAATGAGAAAATCCCAGTCTAATGAGAGTCCCAGAGGGAAAGATTAAAATGAGGAAGAGGCAATATTTAAAGAGTACGTGGCTAAGAATATTCAGAAATTGAATAAGGACATGAAATTCCATTTTGAAGAAGTATAAACCCCAAGCAAGGAAATAACAAATCTACATCTAGAGCTGTCATAGTAAAACTTCACAACACCATAGACAAGAAAAATCTTAAATACCAGAGAAAGGAGCTGGATGACATAGAAAGGAACAATGGTTAGACTGACAGCAGACTTCTCGTCAGCAATAGTAGATGCTAGAAGACAATGGAACAATAACTAAAGTCTTGAATTAAAATGCCTTTCCACCTAGAATTCTGTCCCCAACTAAACCCACTCATTGAAGAGTGAGGCAGAGAAGCTGGCAGACTTTTGGCCCCAGGGTCACAAAGGTCCAAGACTAGTTATGGGGGAGCTGATCTGTCATACTGATTGAGAATGGAAACTGACTGACAAACCAGTACCCGTAGGCACCTGGGTCCGGCTGGACTCCAGACCAAGGCTTTGGTGGGTGGGTCCCAGGAGTCTCCTTCCAGAGGCTGTCACATAGCCATGATGAACTGCATGTTCAGAAGGGACCCTCCTAGTTCTGCATGAAGAGGTGCATAGGCAGCCTGAGATCTGTAATCCAGGGGCCAGGGGACTGAGCTCTGCGGAAACAGAAGAATTGCCTTCTGCTTTATGGGATGCTTCTGTCTAAAGAAGCTCCTTCCTCTCTGCTGTGATCCGGGGCCCTCCTGCTGCTGTGTGACAGGGTCGTTCCGTACACCCTTGTCTTTCAGAGGTGTTCTCTCTTGCTGCCTCAGGTCAGCATTGTTTCCACCATTTTTTTCCTGAGCAGAGTCTGGGGGAGGACAAAGGGACAGCTTAGCACAGAGCCTCCATGCACACTGCTGAGTGAGGGCGGGCTCACAGCTTATGTTGAAGCTGGACCTACACTCTATGTAGCTCCATTCAGAGAGGGAGAAGCTACTCCTGCCTCCAGAGGACAGCTGTCGGGGGAAACCAGACTGCTTGCTTACTTTCTGTAGGTTTGAGGAGGCCAGGCCAGCATCAGGGTTTCCCTGGGTACCTAAGGGGTCATCCCATGATTCAGTGTTTGTGCTTTTATAAGATAGAAATAAGACCTGTAGGCTCATTGGCAGCATAAACATGTCAGTTCTCTGTCACACTGTTAAGAACTGATAGAACCTGTTAGGATGCTGTGGTCTATTGAGAAGACGGCCTGAACACCTGGGAAGAAAGGAAAGTGTGAGGCCGCAGAAAAAGCAGGTGGCAAGGGTGGAGACTCACGCCCATATGGCTTCCTGCTCCTTGGTGGGTGTGGGGGAGAAGCAAGGTCATGCAGGAGGGAGAGGAGGTAAAGAGCATACTGTGGGGGATGGTAGTGTCAGTGTCCAGAAAATGAAGGCCCGAGGTGACTGGCGGAAATGGGGTTGAGAGGAAGAGGTTGGGGTAGGAGCCCTCCTCCTAAAGCAGGTGGTGGGAGGAGACGGAAGGGTGGGGCACTCCCAGTGCCCTTCGGCATGGTCAGTGGTCACCACATGTCCGTCTGCCTGAATCAATAATGAGCCGGCTGCACAGAGCAGTGGAGACTCAGGCCAGGGAGGGCCTTGGTGGGTCTAAACCTCTCCTATTTCTCTGCCTTCCTGTGAGAAATCTGGGGCTTTTGGGTCCCTTTTTCTTTCGTGATGGGAATGTTAGAGCAGGTGCCGTGCTTGAGTGTGATATCTGATCAGCCGTGGTCTGGCAAACACATTGACCTGCTCTTTGATACTGTACGGAATACTCAAGGGTGACCACTGCAACTGTTAGTGGCCTCTGAACTTTTTTTTTTGGGCGGGGGTTGCCTTTTTTCTGAACAAACATTTGATTGAACTGAGTATGATTAAGTTGTATGTGGACATCTCCACACGTGTGTGCATGCCTGTGTGTGCATAAGTGCAATTATGCATATGTGTGAGTGGAGGTGCATGGATGTGTATGTGTGTGTGCATGTGCATGTGTATGCATACACACAAGCATGTATACCTGCTTGTGGTTGTTTCCACCTTGAGTTTCAAGCTGGGTACCAACTTGGCATTTGGGCACATTTGCCACTTGGGGTCTGATAGGGAGGGTTAGGCCAGGGTTGTACAGGATCTGGGAGGTCCCGGTTGTTGGAAGGGGTGGGAGTTGGAAGGGGGCCCAGATGCCGATGGATGAAGCCTGCCTCTTACCCCTGTGCTCTGTTTCTTGATTGCAAGCCTCCATTCGGAGAAGGAAAGGGGGTGAGTCATCTGCTGTGTCCCCATGCCCCCAGCTTTGTTTGACCCTGTCCAGGGAAGTGCTGATGTGTGAAGAGGCTCCATGTCAAGTCAGGGTGCTCTGGAAGCCTGGGCTGTACCTTCCTGTTGGCCTTCTCCCTGGGGATCTGGTGGGGTGCAGTAGAGGGAACTGGGGAAGGATGGATGGGGGGGTCCAGGGGTGTGGCTCTGTGGGGGTGTGACAGTGAGGCACAGCCATGGGCTTTGGGGGCTCAGGTGAGTGTGGGGGCAGCCTAGTGAGGCAGAGCTGGGAAAGCCTCCCGGTGGAGGCCACACCATTTGCCATGTTCTGGAGCTGGGTAGGGGGAAGGTTCAGAGGGCTCAGCTGTGGGTCTCCTCAGGGAGCATGGTAACTGGGCCAGTGTGGGCAAGAGTGTTGGGTGCTCAGCTCTGGCCCATTTGCTTCTTTCTGCCTGTTTTCTGGGGGCTCCTTGTGCCTGGTGTGTGGGTCCCATTCTGTGCTGATTTGTTGTGGGGTCTAGTCCGGTGCTGATGGCCCCTTCAGAACAGGAGTCTAGGCCCCACAGCATTGGGGAGGGAGCTTGGAGCTCCTCTGCCCAACATAGCCCAGGCTGTTGACTTCACTACCCCCTGCTCCTCCCATCAGGCCTCACCTGTTTGTTTGAGGCTCCTTCCTGTATGTTCTGTGTGTCCAGCCTGGCTGCAAAGAATGTAGCTTCCATGGTGGGGGGGACAGAGTCTGAGGTCCAGCATCTGGTGAGATCTCAGGGCCTGGCCTCTGCCAGTCTTCTCCATCTCTCGAGTGGACGGGAGACTCTTTCTGCTGAATAGGAGTCAGAGCCAGAGGGAAGCCTGAGGTGGCTTTGTGGCCCCAGGCATGTGTGTTTGCCCGTTTGTCCGTGTGCCTGGTGCCCACCCATCCCTCACTCTGGGATCCACAGGGCCTTCCCTGTGCTGGGGGCACACCAACACCATCTGTCTGGGCCCAGGCTCTCCAGCATGGCCTGTGGTCCGGCCCTCAGAGCTCTCCTGTTGACCCTTGCCCTAATCTCAGGTGAAGTGCTTTCCTTGGTGTCTTTTCAGGTATTAAAACTGGGTGTCCCCTAGGGACGCCTTTCTTCACTCTATGAGGCAGACACAAGCTATTTCTGGAATATTTTGGTTCTGTCCTAAGATCATTAGTGGAGCTCCCAGGGTGCCATGCTGCGGCCTGTGCACTTCTTCCAGTTGTAGGGGAGGTGACGGGTGATTCCTCACCCCTGGGGCCCATCATACCTGCTTGGGTTCTGGCTGTTGAAACAGCTGCACATCGAGCTGTGTCGCCAGCACATGTGGAATCTTGATAACCAGTGTATGCGAGGCTGATGGGAATGTGCGGTTCCCAGTGCCCCAGACCTGGTTCCTAGAGGGCTTCATTTTCTTTTTTGAGTATCTAAAATAATTTAAGAATATATTTTCTAATAACGGTGGGGATTGGTGTCAACCTCACCAGCTGTTAGTTCGGAGAATTCTTGATTCTTTCTCTTTTGGAAATAATTCTTGCCTGGCCCCAGCACCATCACCTTACCTCCAGCAGTATTTGCTTTGCTAACTTCATGTGCACTCTGCTTTTGGTCTCTGGGATTGAGTTCTTCTGGAGCTAGAGATGCAGCTTCCAAACCCACAGCTCGGGTGAGCACATGCTCACTTTTTACTTCACTCATGTCTTTATGTCTGAGGTTTCTGGAAAATGTGGTTGTTAAGTCTGACCCCTAACTTATTGAATCTATGATCTGGAGCACTCCGATCTCTCAGAAATTCAGTTTCTTTTTGGGTAAAATGAGGGCGGTATCAGTACCTTCTTTGTGTGGTTGTGAGGAATGAGAGAAGGCTCATCAGAAGCTCTTTTCACTGAAAATCACCAAGGACTGAACGCAGGGTGGTGATGGTGGTTTCAGCTTCCAAAGGGGAATTATTTGCTTCATTACAAAAACAAAGAAGATGATCCCTCTAACGAGCCCTTCCTGGTGTGCACCTGGGCCCAGGTACCAGTGGCGCTGGGAGCTACACCCAGGACCGGTAAGCTAGTCTGTAGATGGAGCATGCTCTGGTGAGTTGTAACATTTGCTGAACTCCTGTGTTACTCAGGGCCCAGGCTGGACGCTCAGGGCAGGCAGGGGATGGTACTGGCTCTTTCCTCCTGAGAGCTCACGGGCTCTCTGGGGAGAGAAGGCACACCGTGTGTGTTCAGTGCTTCCCCTGAGCCAGGCAGGGCAGCACTTGTCATGTGTAGACACTGACAGTAGGTACAGACAGTAGACACTGAAGCAGCCACCATTTTAGGGTTGTTTTATCAGATAAGGAAACTGAGTCACAGAGAGGTTAAGTCAGGACAGAGGTGGTACGCGATGTGGGTCTGGTCCGGGTTGGGTGCCGGCCAGCTCTGACTTCTTTCTCCCTGGCAGTTGCAGAGTGGGTTGCAGAGGCAGAGCCAGGAGGTGCTGGTGGGAGGTGTTGGGGCTGACTGTGTCCTCTGACAACAGGCACTTGGAGAGCGAAAGCCCGGGCGTGACCAGACACATGGCCCTCTAGGGTGGCATGAGCCCTGAGGGCTTGGGGATTCAGAGCCTGAGTGACGAGTGGGGTGAGGTCAGTGTGGCAGCCATGTGGGCACGGGAGCTGCCCCCAACTCCTGCTGCAGCCCACATCCGGCCCTGAGTGGACCACAGCTGCCAGTTCTCAGACACATGCGTTTAACACAATTTCCAAGTCATGTTGATAATCAAAAACACCACTTTAAAAAGTACTAAACAGCTTTAATAAAAACAAGCAAACAAAGCTTTTCTTTATGATGGATTTGAAAAGAATGCTGCCTGAGGCCTCCTGGTGCCTTTCTCCCTTCTAGGGCCTCGTTCACACATCAGCTCCCCACCCCTCCCACCCCCCATCTTCCTTACCCTCCTCTCAAGGGGCCCGTGGAAGCCCCTTCAGCACCATCAGCACCTCCCACCCAGGGTGGGGCTGCTTTTCCAGGAATGGAGGTTCTTTGGCCTGCTCATCTGCGTGGAGCCATATTTTTAGGTCCCTAGCCTGGGACTGTGAGTTCTGTTTTCAGGCAGTGTCCCCTGTTCATTCATTCGTAGCTTATTCACACCTTCCATGGGCACCTGCCGCACACCAGGGTCTGTCCTAGGGCTGAGGTCCATCAGAGGCAGCTTAGCTTTTGGTGCAGCAGCTACAGACAGATGAGTACTGCCAGGTGTTGAGGAGAAAAGGGACAGGGCCAAGGGCAACAAATTCAGGAAGACTTGAAACTCCAAACAGTGCTGTCCCTGTCCTGGTCCTCTCCCGAATGGTCAGTCAGGCTTTTCCTGGAGTGGGGTCCGAAGGGTGACCTGGACCACCCTTGGAGGACAGAGCGGCCAGGCGGGAGTGGGACTCAGATGGGATGCATGTTACTCGGCTTCTGACCCCCGGCCTCAGGTCTGGAAGAAGGGACATCAGGCGGGCAGGGCCCAGTGGCTCCGTTAACATCAGGAGGACTCAGCATGGGGTGCACGAGGGTGGAGCAGGTTCAGGGTCCAGGTGGTTGAGATGGTGCCTCCCTTGGCTGTGCAGAGAAGCTGGATGAGATCCTGGCAGCCGCCACGGAGCCCACGCTGAGGCCAGACATCGCGGACGCTGACTCCAGAGCTGCCACTGTCAAACAGCGGCCCACGAGTCGGAGGATCACACCTGCTGAGATCAGTGTAAGCCACCCCAGCAGCTGGGGGGGGGGGGCATGGGGAGGGGAGAAGGCAGGGAGGGGCGCGGGGGTCAGAGCTCCATGTCCCCTACTGTGCATTTGTGCATTTTTCTGGGGTGGGAGTCCGTCATTTGGACCCTCCTCTCCAGGGGTGAGGGTGAAGGACCCCATGGCTTCTCACACACGTGGGGAAATCTTGTCCTCCCAGAATGGCCACAGTTTAACAAATGCTGAGTGCTCACTCTTGGCCCTGGGTCCCAGTGCCTCCTGCATAGCCACACCCAGGACCACCTAGAGCACCCCAGCCCTGTTGAGGGTACAATGCAGTGTCTCTGCACCCCGCCCCCCGACTCCTCTCACTTGGCATCTTCTGGGCTACTCCCCCAGCCTTGTCCATGTCAACCCTACCCAATACTCTATGCCCAGGCCCCCACTGGCTATGCCCCTGCTCTCTGGAGTCTCTGTGCCTGGGTCTGAGTCTTGGGTCAGGCCCCACTGGTGCCAGCACCATTGTGATTAGTGTGTGGGGTGTTTGATCTCAGGCTTAGAAGGATGGCTGGGGCTGGATGGAGAACTGGGACCCCCAGTGCCCTAGAGCCTCCTTCTAACCCCCCAACTCCAACAGTCTTTATTTGAGCGCCAGGGCCTTCCAGGCCCAGAGAAGCTGCCCGGCTCCCTGCGGAAGGGGATTCCACGGACCAAGTCTGTAGGTACGGCTGGGCTGGGGGTTGCGTGGGGCTGGGGTGGATGTGGGGCTGGAGGACCCTGTCTCTCCCAACCCTCCAGTTGGGGTTTTAAGGTTTCCTTAAGGTTTCCTCTGAAACCTTATAACCCCATCTCCCTGGTCATAGCCCAGGAATCTCATTTGTTTGTGGACATATGTGGGATCCGTCCTTTCCCCAAATCCAGACAAACTGTCAAAAGAGACCCTTGAGGCTTCCTCACTCCATCCACCACTTCCTGTCCATTGTGTCCCCATCCCTGCTCTGGTCCACTATTGCCCCCCCCATCCGCTCCTCCCCGTCCAGTCTGCGCCCCGCCATCTGCTATTCTCCGTCCAGTCTGTGCCCCCCCCATCCGCTCCTCCCCGTCCAGTCTGCGCCCCCCCATCCGCTCCTCCCCGTCCAGTCTGCGCCCCCCATCCGCTCCTCCCCGTCCAGTCTGCGCCCCCCCATATTCCTCCCCGTCCATTCTGCGTCCCTCCATCCGCTCCTCCCCGTCCAGTCTGCGCCCCCCACCAGGTATTGTTCTGTATCTCTCTTTTCCTTCACAGCCAGTCTTCTCCAGAAGTCACTTGCAGTTGCTGTCTCTGTCCTCATCTGCTCCTCAGCTTGGGGCAGCGTAGCTCTCTCCACACCTAAAACTGACTTTGCTGCCACCAGGGTCACCAGTGGTTTGCAGGGCATTCCTTCCAGCAGACACATGACCAGCCCTTCTCTTGTTGACCTCAACTGGCATTTGATTTTTCTGCTCACCTCCCCAGAGCTTTAGGACATTTCCTGGTTCTTTCCTCTGTTCTCAGGCTGTACCTGTTCAGGACAAGATGTAAACCTAAAAAAAACCTCCACACCAAATGTGGGTCCTCTCAAGGCTGTGTCCTTAGCCTCTGTGCCTTCTGTACCTGTCTCTTTGGGGCCTCATCATGCCTCACACTCGCTGTCACGCCTCTCATGTAGCCATCTCTCTCGACCCCAGACTGGGGCATCTCACAAGCTCCACTCACTGCCCTTCCTTCTAGACATGTAGTCCCCTCTCACCTGCCCACTTCTCCATCCATTCCTTCACAGACCTGCCCACTTGTCCATCCATCGGTCTGCATACACTGCAGCTCCCCCATCATCTGTTCATCATCAGAGTAAACACCACAGTGTTTATGCACACTGGTTCATTTCATACTTACAGTAACCCTGTTGAGGTAATACTATTAGTACCTCTGTATTACAGGTAAGGAAACTAAGGTAAAGAGGTAAAGTGACTTGCCCAAGGTCTTACCTTGTCTTCTGGTAAGACATCATGCCAGCCATCTGCCCAGACCTGCCCGAAGGGGGCTTTCTGCAGAGCAGATACCACCCCATATCCCTCCAGTTCACCCGTGGTGGGCTCTTCATTGCCTTGGGGCCTTGGGGACCAGTCTCAGCCTTCTCCTACTTCATCTGGGGGCATTTGTCTCCATTTCCTTCTTACCTGGGTGTACCAACAGTCGCTGTTCTGCACCTGGCCTCAGTCTGCCTGGATGGCCTGTCGCTCAGCCCAGCCCAGTCCCAGGACTGACCACCACAGGTCCAGATCTCAGTGCCTTCCCTGCAGGATGTGAGCCTCTTGGTGGGTATTCCTCCTGGACCCTCCTGTGCTCATTCTGTGAGTGAGTGAGAGGGGTTCATCTTCAGGCTCCTTGCCCTGGCCTGCTGCCCATCACCAATGTGAGTGTTGGTCAAGGTGTCAGATTCCCAGAGTCCCCCACCCACCCTTGTCCTGGGCACATGATTCAGTCCTGGAAACCTCAGCGTCCTGGTCCATAAACTTGAGTCCCATCTAGTACTTGCCTCCAAGTCGACGATGTGGCTCACCCAGTGGGCTGTACTCAGAGGCTGAGTATAGGCATCAACCACTGATACTGTTCCTAGATGCAGGTCCTGAATCTTGAGGCTGGAACACAGTGTTTGAGAAATGTTTGCTACTCTTCATTGGGCAGAGGTCCCCACCCCACCTTCGGTGGTATCAGAACAGATTCCCCACTTCATCCCAGGCAAGTGACTTATCTTCACCCTAAGTTAGAATTTGGCATGCCAAATCTCCTGTGTCTTCTAGGAGCACAAGCTTTTCTCCATGTAGTTTGTCTCATAAGATAAGTTGTGCAGCGGGGAGGAGGCCCCAAAAGAACCTGGCACAAATCTTGTGTCCAGCCATGGGGGTGGAAGGCAGACCTAAAAATGATGATGATGATGATGATGATGATGATGATGATGATGATGATCTCGGCCTCCTTCCTGGGATGCTTCTAGGTGCTCAGCCCCATGCTGTAGGCTTTAAATGGCTCCAGCTGTGGCAGCCCCACAACAGGGGCCAGCATTTTGCTTGAGATTAGGAAACTGACCTGCTAAGAGATTAAGTAATGTCAGACAGTAACTTCCAATGCTAGAATTCAAGCCACACGAAAGCCCACCTTTGCTGCGCCCGGGGTGAAGAGCTGTCATGCAGGACAAGATGTAGATCGTGCAGTGTGGGAGGCCTGGGGAGACCACCTTGGCTAAAGGAGGAGGTGGCTGGGAACAGGCAATCTGCAATGTAGTGAGTTCGTAAAAATGCGAGCAAGTACAGAGTGAAGCCAAGTGTAGATTCCCAAGGCACTCCACCAGAGACCTGTGCGTATCAACATGGAGGAAACATTCATCCACTGTCCTCCGGTTGGGCCGTCGAACACTTGCAGCCTAACTGAACATGCGTACGGTACAAGTGTCCATATTGTGCCCACAAGGACACTTGGGAGATCTTGCCAGGCTCTAGCCAGGCAGCAGGACAATGAGGGCCCTGAGCATCCCAGTCCTGCTCTTGCACAGACCCTAACTCGGGCAGCAGAGCGGGTTTCATTTTAAGCCTGTGTTGCCCATGAGAGAATTGAGATTCAGGGGGGCCCAGGGCCCGGCCTGGGGCCACACAGCCCATAGGGAGTACAACTGACACATGGGTCAGGTGCTTAGTCTACAATTCCACTTTAGCTCTTCCTCCTTCCCTTCCACCCTCCCTCACTGAAGTTCAGCCATTGAGGTTATAGCAGTGACCGGGCAGTGTGTCCGGTCCCGTTCACTTGGGTCTCTGGGATGGAGCCTCTCAGGGCTTGTCTTTTCACAAACACCTTTTCACCTGGGCGCCAGCCTTCTTTCTGCCAGATGCATGGCTCAGCTGGCCACAGTCCTGCTGCCCCTCTGACTACAGTCCGTGCATCACTCCTACTCTGGGAGAGTGTCCCCCTAATTTCTGACCATCTCTCTTCTTCCCGTCTCTGGTTGCCACCAGGGAACTCCCAGTGACACCTGCTTGTTCCATTGCTGCAATGTGGCCTCGCTCAGTCTTGGATGGAAGCCATGCACCAGCCGCCCCTACCTCTTCTGTGCAGTTGTCTTCACCACTCCGCGTGGGGGGATGTGTAGGGGCTGCCCCGATTCTCCCTGGGTGTCTTCTTTGGGCCCTCTCAGTGTGATGGGGCTTGGGCAGGTCTTGGCCCGAACCCAAGACTTTGGGTCCTTTCACAGTCTGTTGGTGGGGCCCTCCTCTGCCTTATATCTGAAAGAATACCTCTCCCCAAGTCTTTCTAAGAGCCCCCTCCCCCCAACTCAACACTGGGCTTGGGGTGCAGAGCTGGCATCCAGGGAGGAGCCCAGACTAGGGGCCTCGCTCAGATCTCCTGCTCTGGGCTGCCCTGTCCCCTTTTCTCTCAGACCCCAGCCTCCGTGCCCTTCTTGACCCAGTCCTCCCCGGCTGGGTATCGCTTCCCGCCAATTTCTAAGGGGGTGGCTTCGCAGTCCTTGCATCTGGGGCCATGGCTGCCCTCAGGTGGAGTCAGGGCAGGGCTGGCCCCTGCACAGGGCCGGCGCCGGGGTCTCACCAGGGCCCTTCTGTCCGCAGGGGAGGATGAAAAGCTGGCGTCCCTGCTGGAAGGGCGCTTTCCGCGCAGCACGTCCATGCAAGATACGGTGCGTGAGGGCCGTGGCATCCCGCCCCCGCCGCAGACCGCACCGCCGCCCCCACCCGCTCCCTACTACTTCGACTCCGGGCCGCCCCCCGCCTTCTCACCGCCACCCCCTCCAGGCCGCGCCTACGACACAGTGCGCTCCAGCTTCAAGCCCGGCCTGGAGGCGCGCCTGGGCGCTGGGGCCCCGGGCCTGTACGATGCCGGCGCGCCCCTGGGTCCGCTGCCCTACCCGGAGCGGCAGAAGCGTGCGCGCTCCATGATCATCCTTCAGGACTCGGCGCCGGAGGCGGGCGACACCCCCCGGCCTCCTCCGGCGGCCACCCCACCGGAGCGTCCAAAGCGGCGGCCGCGGCCGCCGGGCCCCGACAGTCCCTACGCCAACCTGGGCGCTTTCAGCGCCAGCATCTTCGCGCCGTCCAAGCCTCAGCGCCGCAAGAGCCCGCTGGTGAAGCAGCTGCAGGTGGAAGACGCTCAGGAGCGCGCAGCCCTGGCAGTGGGCAGCCCTGGCCCGGGTGGCGGCAGCTTCGCCCGGGAGCCCTCCCCGACGCACCGTGGGCCTCGGCCAAGCGGCCTTGACTACGGCCCCGGGGAAAGCCCCGGCCTCGCGTTCGGGGGCCCAGGCCCGGGCAAGGACCGGCGGCTGGAGGAGCGGCGACGCTCAACCGTGTTCCTGTCGGTGGGAGCCATCGAGGGCAGCACACCTAGCACAGACCTGCCCTCCCTGCAGCCCTCCCGCTCCATCGATGAGCGCCTGCTGGGGGCTGGCGCCGCCACCACCACCACCGGCCGAGACCTGCTCCTGCCCTCCCCCGTCTCTGCTCTGAAGCCATTGGTCAGCGGCCCGAGCCTTGGGCCTTCAGGCTCCACCTTCATCCACCCACTCACCGGCAAACCCCTGGACCCCAGCTCGCCCCTGGCCCTCGCCCTGGCAGCTCGAGAACGTGCTCTGGCCTCCCAGGCGCCCTCCCGGTCCCCCACGCCCGTGCACAGCCCTGACGCTGACCGCCCTGGGCCTCTGTTCGTGGATGTACAGGCCCGCGACTCTGAGCGAGGGGCGCTGGCCTCCCCAGCCTTCTCCCCAAGAAGCCCCGCCTGGGTTCCTGTGCCTGCTCGGAGGGAGCCGGAGAAAGCACCCCGGGAGGAGCGCAAGTCGCCAGAGGACAAGAAGTCCATGATCCTCAGCGTCCTGGACACATCCCTGCAGCGGCCGGCCGGCCTCATTGTCGTGCACGCCACCAGCAATGGGCAGGAGCCCAGCGGGCTGGGGGCTGAAGAGGAGCGCCCGGGCACCCCAGAGCTGGCCCCAGCCCCTGCACAGTCAGCAGTGGTGGCAGAGCCCCTGGCGAGCCCCCGGGCTCAGCCCCCTGGCAGCACGGCTCCGACAGACCCCGGGCCGGGCCAGGGCAGCTCCGAGGAGGAGCCAGAGCTGGTGTTCGCTGTGAACTTGCCGCCTGCCCAGCTGTCCTCCAGTGATGAGGAGACCAGGGAGGAGCTAGCCCGCATTGGGCTGGTGCCGCCTCCCGAAGAGTTTGCCAACGGGGTCCTGCTGGCCACCCCACTTCCTGGCCCAGGTCCCTCACCCACCGTGGTGCCAGGCCCGGCCTCAGGGAAGCCGAGCAGCGAGCCGCCTCCTGCCCCTGAATCTGCAGCTGACTCAGGGGTGGAGGAGGCTGACACACGCAGCTCCAGCGACCCCCACCTGGAGACCACAAGCACTATCTCCACGGTGTCCAGCATGTCCACCCTGAGCTCGGAGAGTGGGGAGCTCACTGACACCCACACCTCCTTCGCCGATGGACACACTTTTCTACTCGAGAAGCCACCAGTGCCTCCCAAGCCCAAGCTCAAGTCCCCGCTGGGGAAGGGGCCGGTGACCTTCAGGGACCCGCTGCTGAAGCAGTCCTCGGACAGTGAGCTCATGGCCCAGCAGCATGCCGCCTCTGCCGGGCTGGCCTCCGCTGCCGGACCTGCTCGCCCTCGCTACCTCTTCCAGAGAAGGTCCAAGCTGTGGGGGGACCCCGTGGAGAGCCGGGGACTCCCAGGGCCTGAAGATGACAAACCAACTGTGATCAGTGAGCTCAGCTCTCGCCTGCAGCAGCTCAACAAAGACACACGCTCCTTGGGGGAAGAGCCGGTTGGTGGCCTGGGCGGCCTGCTGGACCCTGCCAAGAAGTCGCCCATCGCGGCAGCTCGGTGAGCAGGGCAGTGTGGGGAGGGTCCTGTCCCGTGTCTATGGCCCCCCCCCCCACCCTGTGTTTTTCCTCTTGTCTGTCCACCATCGGAGGTTTCCTCTGTTCCCCTCCCCAGTCCATTCTATCCCACCCCTTACCTGTCCGTGGCATGCCTCTCTGTCCACTTGTGTCCTTTGTCTGCCCTTGCTTTGTCTGTGTGAGACAAGTCTCATTCAGGGATCTGAAATCTTGGGGCCGCTGTTCTCTCCATCCTGTTGGTGCTAGGAGTGGGGGCTGGGCACCCATCAGAGACCCAGCGGGGCCGAGCACCTCCACAGCCCTCCTGGAGACGCCCTGCCTTGGGGGGTTCTTGTGGGCTCTCACTCTTTTGCTCCCGACCAAAGCTGCCTCTCCTGTTACGGGTTGTTCTGTGCTCCATCCTGGAGTTGCAACCCGCTCCCCTCCCCCCACTGTTCAGCTTCGCTGTGAGCCTGTGGGCCCCCAACCCCATCCTCCCTGTGGCCACATGGCTGGTGCCACCTTTCCTGTAGCTGCCTCCTGCCTTGCTTCCTTTTGAGGCTTAGAGTACACAGACTCCTTTTCCTTTTGGGACGCACCAGCAGCTCCCTGTGTTCTGCCCCAGAAAAATTTGTCTCTCTGCTCTGCCTCAGAGCCCCTTAAACACAGACTGCAGTGCATTTTCAAAGTGCATTAAGAAGCCATTCTTAGGGGGAAGTCACAGCATCCCTCCATACTCCATCTGCCCTCTCGCCTTCTCCGTACCTTCCCTGTTCCTCTGTCTGTCTGCTCGTCCCACCTCTTGCCCAGGGTGAGGACTTGAAGAGGCCACGTTGTGCCCTGGAAATGGGGGTGGGGGTTGCTGAGCAAGGGGCTGGGGTGCTGCTCTGGTAGAGCTGCCAGAGCCCTTGGATATTTCCTTGAGGACCCCATTCCCAAGGCTTTGCTCCTGAAGGGGTCCCCCTTGGGCCTGTGAGCTCCATGGATGTTGGTGGGAGAGCTGGTTCCTGCCCACTGGTGCTGGTCTGAGGCAGCTCTGGTAACCCCCTGGCTGGCCCTTGTCTGCCCTTTTCAAGCTGCCTTTGCCTTCTGTACCCCTTTAGGCCCTCCTCCCTCTTCTGGCTTTGTCGGGGGGGGGGGGTGAGGTGCCACTGCCTGGCCTCCTTCTTGCTCCCTGAAGACCAGCCTATTGGCTCCTTTCCTGTCAGCCTTGGAAGGCACAGCTCACAAAGTGAGGGATTCGGTCTTATTCACAAGGGCTTGTCTGATTTACCTTCTTCCAGTTAAGGGTTCAAAAGATATGTGGGGGCTTGGGAAGCTCACGGTGCTTCCCCTAAGTGGTCCAGGAATATTGTCCTTCAGCTCCTGTCATCTCAGGGGCTCGCTTTGGGGCCCTCTCCCCTTTTGGCCTCTTCCAACTCCCAGCTGAATGTGAAAGCCCTTTTTCCAGCAGGGCAATGCCAAAGGTACCCTGAGAGTGGGCGTTATGGGCATGGCCAGGGTATCCATTTGGGATGAGTAGCCCAGGTCCTGGGCCTCTGCAGGACCTAACCCCTGGGGACGGGGGGTTCCCTGACCCACCCTCGACCAGCCCCTATCTTCATCTCTGCTTCTCCTCCCTTGCCAGTCCCTCTGTTCTCTATGTCCTTTGGTCCCAGTGAAAATTAAAGCTACTTAAAGTGGGAAGCACAGTTCCTGATACAGTGCAGGCCCTCAATAAATGTTTGCTCAACAGACGAAAGAACTAAGCTAAATGCAAGCACTGTCTTTTGTGACCTGTAATCTAGGGAGGGGGCTTAGGATAAATATCACTGAAGGACAGACACATGATTCAGATGGACTGGTTGTTGGACCCCATGATCAGGCTCAGGCGAGCCTGGGTCTTGTCATTTGCTCTGCTGGCTCCCATGGGGTGGCTGGGCACCCTGAGCATTTCTCCTCTGTTAGGGTAAAGGTCTCTTGTCCCATGGCTCTGGGTTGTGCCATGACCCTGTGTTTGTGTTCTGATTTGGACATGGGATGGGGCAGGGCAAGACCCACAGGTGCCAGCTTTGCACCCCACCTACCCCACAGGTGCACTGGAAAGGGAGCCTCTTTGACTTGGCACTTCTTGCAAAAGTCCAGCCTCTGATTGGCTTCACATGGGTCCCCTGCTTTCCCCTGGATGAATCAGCAGGGTCAGGGATGCTGTAAGGCCTCCATTGGGCAGGCCTGAGTCCTGTGCTCTCCTGGGAGCTAGGGCACGGGGCCAGCCCACCTAGCAAACAGGTGCTGAGAGTGAGGGAGGGTGGGTCTCCAGAGGAAAATCAGCTGCTGTTACGGGGGTCCAGATGCTGGAAAACCTAAAACAACACAAGTCCCTTGTGACATGTTCTCACCAATGTCGGCAGTTTGCTTCATTCCCTGGCATCAGCTTGGGGTCAGAGGGCCCTGGATATCAACTCTCAGCTAGTTGCACCTGAGCTCTGTAGTCTTGGATGAGCCACTGTGAACTTCAGTCCCTCCCCTGTGAGATGGTGACGGTGACACCCTGAAGCACCAAGCTCAGGGCTGCAGCATGGTGGGTTCTCATGAAGTGGGCACTCAGCCAGGTCCTTCGTGGGAAATAAAAGGGCGGATATTGCACTGGAAAATGCCAGGTCATATTATTTCACTTCTACAGCCATTCTCTCAGATGGATAACAGCATACTCTCCATTTTCCAGACAATAAAACTAAGGTTCTAAAGAGGTCTATTGCAGCTGGTAAGTGGTGGTATCTGTCTGGCCCCAAGCCCCACTCTCTGTTCACTGTACTCTGGGGGCTGTGTCGTTAAGCCCCTTCTGGTGACGGATGCTGGGTTTCTGTGCGGTAGCCTCTCACACAGAAACGCGCACCTGTTCACTGGGTAGACTGACACCGTTATCTATCAATCACGTATATCACAAATAGCCGTGTATTCTGAAATCGCTTATCCTCGAGTCCTCAGAGCGCTACCTCATCAGCCCAGCTACACGGAGCCATCCCTCTGCCCTGCCTTCCTATTCCCACTTCCCTCTGCACCCCCTTCTCTCGTTCACACTTCCTTTGGCCCTCTCTGCTTCCCCTCACCCCTCAGATCTGGGTGAAACCACAGTCCCCAGTGGCGTGGACCCCACTGCCCACTCTTGGCTTCTGGCCAGAGGCAGGGGGCTGAGCGGAGGATTCAGTGAGCGTGTGGAGTCGGCCCCTCCATGTGGCTGGCAGGAGCCGTGGTGCCCGCCAGGGCTGCTGGGCAGCTCTCGTTTGCAGCTCACTGTGGCTGGAACCTAGCATTCCTCTCTCATTTAGTGATGAGCTGCTAGTGATACGGTCCCTAAGAGAAACGTTCGAAGTGCGGGAAGTTCTGGTGTCTGGGTGGGGCTGTTTCCTTCCCGGGACCATTCTTGGCAGAGGCCCCAGACTAATTGCCTTGGCCACCTGGAGGGACCTCTGGCTTTTTGCGACATTGATCCTAGACTATTCATCTGCTCTATGCTTCTAGCTTCGGGTCTAGCCCTCGTATAGACAGGACGTCCATCTTCTCAGAGCCCCACCATGGTCTTTGAGGCTCACATCTGTACCCAACTCCACTCGCCTTCGGATCGGAATCCCACATGTCGTCTGAAGTCCATAGTGTCTCTGAGCACCGCAAAAACACTCAGCTCTGCTGTGGCTTTCAGTTTTACATCTGTCTGACCCTCACCTCTGGTTTCATAGAAAAACGTTCATGGTGAAATAGCTGTGGAAATACAAAGTGAAAGGGGTGTCTTTCCTGCATCTCCTTAGCCCCTTTGATGTGCTTTGCGCCATGGCCTCGAACCTGTTAGGTCTCAGCTTCTCTGGCAGATCATTAGTAAGTGTCTTGCAGAAGACACACATTCCTTATGATGGGGTAGAAACCCTGCTCTGGTGACTTTCTGTGGACCCTGTTCTACTAACATGTTTGGCTGGGATCTGGATACCACCTTGTGTCACCGCAGGTATCTCAAGGCCAGTGGGGCTTCTTCTGAAACCTGGGCTGACACTTGTGGTGTGACGGCCGACGCAAGAGCACTGGGGCCAGGATGTGCTTTGTCCTTGCAGGCCACACGAAACTGGGTCACATGCTTCAGGAGCCCTGAACTATGCTGGGGGAGCAGGAAGTGCTCACAGATGAGGGGATGTAGAGGCATCTGGAGGGTGCTGAGGTTGGGCGGTGAGAAGGCGAAAGGCTGGAGACGCCCTGAGCGGAGAGTGCGCTTTGAAGCTTATGAGTCTGTATCTAGTTTTGCGCTGTTGTTGAGGGTTCTGTCCCTGAGTGGAGCTCCCAGACTGCAAAAGCCCACAAGGCCTAGACCTGCTCTGCATGAGTGCACTGGCAGAAGGCCCAAGACAGAGGCCAGGACCAGAGCTTGGGCTTTTCCTTGTCTGTTGGTGCCAACAGGCCAACAGGCAGTCAAGCCTGGGAGGGACACGTCCCATTATTTTTGTTTGCTGACATTTAGCTTTGTCAGTGAGGAAATGAGGTGAGAGGTGCTGAGTGAAAATGTCTGGACCCTGAGGTGGCCCGGAGGGTGAGGATAAGGGCCTGGGTTAATGCTGGGAGCCCTCCATGAAAAGGAGGAGGAGCTGAGGGTGGCTCCCGGTCCCTGGTGTGGGGAGGACTGGGGGAAGGGAGAGCATGTTTGGAGGCCCCAGTAGAGGTCTGGAGCTCAGGAGAGCCTGGGCTCACATGTAGCATTCTTGGGCACGTCAGCCGTAGCCAAGGGTGGGAGTGGACTACCTGGCCCAGGAGAAAGTGTGTGTGCCGAGAGGAGAACCCACAAAACCCATCTAGGAAGGAAGGGGTCCTGCTACAGCCTGGGTAACTGCAGGGGTGTGGGGCAAGGGGCAAGGGGCGAGGCCAGACCCCAGTGGCTGAGGAATCACCAGGCAGCAAGACAGTAGCAGATTCAGACGTGGTGGAAGAGACGTCCGGGGCCACGGAGCCTTGAGGAGCCATCTGGAGGAGGATGCTGACGGCATTCAGGGGTGCCCGGTGAGGTACCGCTCGTCAGGGGGCGGGTGGCCCAGAAGCCCTTTGGGAGGCTGGCGGGTGCCGTGATGTGGCCACACCGTGGCTGGGGCCCAGCTGGGGCGGCGTCAGTTGAGAGTGGCGATGGACGGTGACGGCTGTGCCGAAGTGGCGTGGAGACTTGGCTGTGGACGCTGCTGGGGTTCCTGCTCAGGGGACGACGTGGGCAGTTCCCTGCTCCCCTGGAGGAAGGGAGGAGGGGCAAGCACTTGGGCCATGGGTACCCTTGGCCACTCCCTGCTGTGTCCTGGGGCCTTGGGAGGCCACAGACTTCCTTATGCTCTTCTTGTAGGCCTCCTGCCATGTCCACCATGCTTTGGGCATCCTTAGGACTGGCTCTCTCCCCACTTCCCCACCCAGTGGAATACGGCTCTTCATTCCCTCACTCATGGCACCTCCTGGCATCAGCCGCATTTTCTCCGGCAGGTGCCCATCTCCTGGCACCCACCACCTCTCCTCAGGAGGGTCTGCCTGGGTGCTGCTAGAGCCTGCCTCACCCCTCTGACAGGAAGGAGCGCTTCGGCCCTGGCCAGAAGGGCGTCCTGGAGCCCAGACCCTGCTCTGGGCTCAGGCCAGGCGTCTCCACTGCACTCCCCAGCACCCGTCCAGTTCTCTCTGCCTTCACAGCTTGGCTGTGGTCCTGCCAACTTGTCAATATGCTTCTGTCACACCGGAGACCCTGGGCACACCCACATGGTTCCACTGAAACTTAACCCTTGGGGTAGGGCTAAGCAGGATTCCCTCCTGAGACACGAGGTCCTCAGGCCTGGGTCGCTGTGTGAAAGTCGTGGTGGAGCTCTACTGGGACCATCCCCTCCGCACCTTACCCTGCACTGCAGCCCCCACCCTAGCATTTCCCTAGCAGTCACCGCCACCTGGGCACCCACCACCCCCTTGCAACATCCCCTTGGGTACCCTCCCTCTCTCCTTCACTGCTGACCCACTTTGCCCCAAAGCCCAGGTGGTGCCAGGGAGATCAGGTGTGGTGGGAGCAGGGAGGGTTTCTTCTGGCTGGTGCCTGTTCCCTGAGCCCACCCCAGGTGTCCTTAGAGCCCCTCGCCATGGGGGGTAGGGCGGAGGGAGGCCTGGTTTCAGGAGGCTCTGCTGTGGGTCTGAGCCCTGGGGGGAGGCAGCGGGGAGAGCGGCTGAGGGGAGAAAGCCGGTGGAAAGTGATGGAAGCTGGAAACTGGAACTGAGGTCAAGCGGGAGGGACAGACAGAACTGGATCTTTAGGGAGAGGCTGGTCTTGCCCAGGTGGGAGATGAAAAGACAAAGCCTGCACGGAGGGGCGGAAGGACGCCCAGGGTGCCCTGTGCGGTGCGAGACTGGCACCAGTCAGGATAGCGCAGAGGTGGATGGGGGCACCCAGAGGAGGCTCCTCAGCCCGGTAGGGGCAGGGGCAGGGGCAGGAAGGGGGGATGGCAGCTGCAGAGGCCAGTCAGGCTGCAGAGAGTGTAAGGGGACATGAAGTGTCACCCAAGTGCCAGGTGTCTGCCGAGCACTTGCCACACAGTGTCCCAAGGAAAGCCTGTGGAGGTCACACAGGCAGACCCGGAACCCACCCAGATCTGCCCACGTGTGGCCTGCAGGTCCCTTTCCCCAGCAGCCCCAGATTTGCTCTCTCCCATTGTACCTGACTGAGTTCCTCCCCCAGTGGGTGTCTGGCCAGGGAGACCTGTACCTGGCTGCCATACTGTAGCTGTGACTG
This sequence comes from Acinonyx jubatus, assembly GCF_027475565.1. Lineage (NCBI taxonomy): Eukaryota > Metazoa > Chordata > Mammalia > Carnivora > Felidae > Acinonyx > Acinonyx jubatus. Next base: position 139,512,044 of record NC_069387.1, read on the forward strand.
TGGGCCATGTGCCTGCTGTGTGGGCCTGGGCTGCTAACACTCTTTCTCATTGCTCTCTCCTGCCCATCTGCATGTGGCTGCTCTGTCTAGCTGCGCGGTGGTCCCGAGCGCCGGCTGTGTAAGTGAGCATGCCCATCCCATGCCTCTCACTGTCCATAGCTGCACCTGGTCACCCTGGTCTCTGCTCTGCTTGGCTTCGTGAGGCTTCTGTGCCACCGACAGCCCCCTGAGGCTTCCCCTGGGCGCAACTGGGGATAGGGACCGAAAGGAGGGGGTGGGAGAGGGGAGTGGGTTTTCTCTGGAGGTGCCCCCAGGTAGGCCTCCCACCATGGCCATGCTGGAGAGGGGCTGCAGGTCTGGGGGTCCTGTCAGGTGATGTTGGGAAGAGAGGCATCATTTGTGTGTGTGTGTATGTGTGTGTGTGTGTGTGTGCACACGTGTGCTGCTGTGTCCCTGTCACGAGCAGGCTGCTGCCATTCCTGCCGCTGCTGCTGCATGTCTGTGACGCGTGTGGGTGCCGTCCTGTGCAGGGAGGCCGACTGTCATGGGTGTGTCGCTGCCTGACACCTGCACATGCTGCTGTTCTGTGTGGGCATGAGCGCTGCCTGGTGTCTGTCTCTGACTCATGGACTTGGTCAGTCTGTGCAGCCACCAGCCTTCATCACGACTCAGCCGTCCCTGAAGCCTGCCCAGGTTTCTCTGGGTCTCCTCAGGAGAGCAGAGCTGTGTGTGGGAGTGGGGAGAGGTACTGCCAGTCTTACTGTCCAGGACACGGGCGGATGGGGCAGTGCCCAGAGCCTGTGTCGGAGGCCGTCAGGGATGGGGCAGTCGGCCCTTTGCCACGAGAGGCTCTTTCCTCTGGTGGGCTGCTCTTGGATCCCCATGGAGGGAAGGGGCCCTCTGTTTTTACTCTTTATGTTCCATTCAGTTTAGGCCCCTTCTCTCCCGGCAGGGCCCTGTCTCTGACCCTGGGGGCCAAACAGAGGGGCCCTATCATGACCACAGGACCCCACCCTTCTTTCTTCCTGTGGCCCTAAGGCTACGCCCACCCCAGCCCCAGTACCCACCCGACCTGCGTCCTCCTGGCCGCTGGCCCCTCTCCCCTCTGCCTGCCCCCACATCTCCTGGCGCCCCTCACCTGGCCTTGACCCCCTCTCCCTCCGCAGGCTCTTCAGCAGCCTCGGTGAGCTGAGCTCCATCTCAGCGCAGCGCAGCCCTGGGGGCCCGGGCGGCGGGGCCTCCTACCCGGTGCGGCCCGGCGGCCGCTACCCCGTGGCGCGGCGCGCCCCGAGCCCAGTGAAGCCCGCGTCGCTGGAGCGGGTGGAGGGGCTGGGGGCGGGCGCGGGGGGCGCGGGGCGGCCCTTCGGCCTCACGCCTCCCACCATCCTCAAGTCGTCCAGCCTCTCCATCCCGCACGAGCCGAAGGAGGTGCGCTTTGTGGTGCGCAGCGTGAGCGCACGCAGCCGCTCGCCCTCGCCGTCGCCGCTGCCCTCGCCAGCGCCTGGCCCCGGCCCCGGGGCCCCCGGCCCGCGCCGGCCCTTCCAACAAAAGCCGCTGCAGCTGTGGAGCAAGTTCGACGTGGGCGACTGGCTGGAGAGCATCCACTTGGGCGAGCACCGCGACCGCTTCGAGGACCACGAAATCGAGGGCGCGCACCTGCCGGCGCTCACCAAGGACGACTTCGTGGAGCTGGGCGTCACGCGCGTGGGCCACCGCATGAACATTGAGCGCGCGCTCAGGCAGCTGGACGGCAGCTGACGCCCCCTCCCCACGTCCCAGCCGCGCCCTGCCGGCAGGGCCCCCCACCCCCACCCCCGGGCCGCGGGCTCGGCCTGCCCCCCACAAAGGCGCCCGGGCCAGGAATGTTGCATGAATCGTCCTGTTTGCTGTTGCTCGGAGACTTGCCCTGTACATTGCTTAGTGCCCTCCCCGGCCGGCGAGTCCCACCCAGCACACGGTCAGGAAGGGCGAGGGCCAGGGAGGCTGGAGCGGGAGAGGGTTGGGGGTGGGGTGCTCCGGCCTGACCATCTCCCGCACAGCTCCTGGTGGCTACTCTCCCAGAGGGGGGGACCTAGTCCAGCATGCGAGGTCAGGACACACCTTGGTGACTCGGGGGGAGGGGGGAGACTTGGGGTTCTCGGTTGGGGGCCTAGGAGCCCCCCCCTGTTTTGCATATTTTAATCCACTCTATATTTGGAACGAGAAAAGGAACAAATATCTCTGTCCTTAATAGCTTCCCTTCCCCTCCCTTACAGTCCCCCCCCCCCCCCCACTGGTTCCGCTGCTGCTGCCCAGTCTTCCATCTCTGGCCCCTCACTGCCACTGCCACCCCACATGGGGCGGGGGACGCTCCAGCTGGTCTGGGGTTGGCCAGGGTCCTAGTAGCCCGCCCTGGGGCCCCAGCTCGGCCCTCTCCCCTCGCTGAGCTATAGTGTGCCCCACCGACCCTTCAGGTGCTGCGTGGAGGAGGGGCGGCAGGCAGCGAGTCCTGCTGGGCACTAGCCAGGTCAGGTGGCCTGGGAGACCATTGCCCTGGGGAGGGGCAGGGCCCTGGCATCCGCCCCAGCCAAGTCCCTCACAGGGTCCCTTCCCAGGAGGGGTCTAGCCTCCTCCCCACACTGTTGGGCAACCACAGCAGAGAAGCCTCCCTGCCTCAGACCCCAAAGTCTCCTGTTCCTGCCCTGTGTGTGTGTGTGTGTGTGTGCGCGCGCGCACGCACGTGCGAGTGTGTGAAACTCTGGGTGCGGCTGAGTGCGTCGGAGCCCTGTGTGTGCCTGACTGGAGTGTGGTCCCAACGGGCCACTCTGGACTAGTGTGGGGGCTTCAGCAGTGTGCACAGGGTGCATGTATGGGTGTGTCCCTGTGAAAGCACCCCATTTCCACTTCCAAAGAAAGTCAGAGGCACCCTAGGACCTGCTGTTTGCCCAGCCCGTCCTTCCAGAGCCTCGTCTAGCCTGAGCGGGCCTCCTTGGTGAGGATCTGCTGCTTGGACAGGCTCCCAAGAGCCCTTGGAGGCAGTGCCCCGCCCCCCACTGGGCTTCTGGCGGGGGGGGGGGGGGGATCATAGAGGACCCCTAGAGTCAGGCCACCGCAAGCCCTGGGGAGAGGCAAAGACCCCAGAGGGCACCCCAGCCCCCCTTACTGTGACTCCTCACACTCAGCAATGACCTGTGGGGTGGGGGGCCCTGGGACGTTTTTAAACCTAGGGTTTGGAGTCTGGACTAAGCTCCATCCACGTCACTCACAAGTTTCTGTTTATATTTCTAGCTTTTTTTAATAAAAAAAAAAAACAACAGAAAACTGAAGTTTTCACAGCCCAGGGGCCTGGCACGCCGGTCTGTGCCCGCCTGCCCCGCCCTGGCCCGCCGGCCCCATTCCCTGGGCAGAGTCACACCCAGTAACCCTTTCACCGACAGACCAGGTCACACACAGCAGCAGTCACTGTAACAGACTGCCACATACACCCTCAGTCTCACACTCACCTGTGGGTTTTTGGTTCCGTTCAATTTGGGTTTTTAACTTTACAGGGTCAGTCCCGCTTCACCCCTCCTTTTGTATGGAGTTCCATCCGGGGGATTTCACCCCTGCTCCAGTCCTGAGGCCTCCTGACCCTGACGTTGTGATACACCCCACAGAGATCTATGTTTCTTATATTATTATTATTGATAATAATTATTATAATATTATTATGTAATAAATTTATAAGAAATGAAGCCGTCTCTCAGTTACCTGTTTGAGGAGGTATTGGGAGCACAAACTGCTGTCCCCTGAATGGGACGAACCTCAGCCTTGACATGAGCATTCGGCCACATGCACTGGTGACTCTCAGCCCTGTCTCAGTCTCCTTGTTGACCCCACGTCCCCATGCCAGGCTTCTCTTCGCATCTCTTCCGGACTCCTGCTGGGCCTCAGCTCATGCTTCCTGTCTGGAAGCTTTTCTCTCTGCCCACCAGCTCACTGAGTGTAGCCCTCCTGAGGTAGGAGTCCAGTTGTCCTCTGTCCCCCTGCCCCACCTCCCCCACTGTGTCCATTTGTTTCTGAATTCTTTGAACCTTCTCATGTCTGTGCCTGATGTCCTGCCCCCATGGCTACTGCCCTTGTCCGGGCTTTACAACCCCCCCCCCCCCACCCGAGCTGACAGTCATGTGAGCAGCTGGCTGCTACCAGCCAATGATGTGGCAAGGCTAGTGTGGCACCGGGTGGGGCGTGGCCCGCCCACAGGAAGGGCAGAGGCACCTTAAGGGTGGAAGAGAGGGTGAACAGTGTGGATGGATGGATATCTTCCCACAGAGTGGGCACAGGAGGCCCAGTGGGAGTTGGGAGAGGGCTCCTCAGGCATCAGTCACCTGACAGGGTCTTGGCAGGGGCAGTGCCTGCAGATCCTGGCCCCACTGGGTCAAGGTGGAGTGCAGATCTGACAGAGTAATAAACGTGGACCTTGACTTGGGTTATCGATGGTCAGGGGTGGGACCAGTGGGAGATACCACCGGCAGGTGTGAAGATCCCAGAGGGAGTGAAGTGGCTGGAAGACGGTCAGACTCCAGTGTCTTCACCCAGAGGAGGTGGGGGCAGGCAGAGGTGCTTTGAGGGAGCAAGTGCAGGTCTGGCTGGCCTGGGAGGGAGGGTGAGGCCCCGTGAGGCTTGGACCTTGAGAGGCTTGTAGGCTACCTAGAAAGCCCCACAATTTCAAATTTTCAACTTTTTCAAAATTTTAGATTTCATTTTCAAGTCAGAAACTGGTCAGCATACAGAAGAGGCCATGAAGGAAGTCAAGGAGTAAGGAACTGGGAGGGTCTAAATGTGGGGGCAGAGGTGGGACCCTGCCTGACTTGCTGTCTGCCTGAGCCAGGGTGTTGGGGCGCTGGTATCCTCTGCACGAGGAGCCCTGGGTCTCTCTGGGTCTGGGTCAGAGCTTGGGGTAAGTACAGCTTTTCAACAGAAGAGAGGAGGAGGAAGAGGAAGGCAACAAGCCTTCCATAGAAAGGGCATCACCCACTCTGGCTCCTAAGGGGTTTGGGGGAGAAAATGAATACCCCCCACCCTCATACCTCAGAAGACAAGTCAGAACCTTCAGTGCCTGTGAGAGCAGACGTGGCAGAGGAAATCCTCTCTGCAAGTTGAGGACTAGGGGAGCTGCAGCCCCAAATGCTTTGGGGCAAAGACATTTTCACTCAGGGCTAGGGTCTCCTCATGACCTCAACATATCCTTTTGGGGGCCCTAAGCAACTCACCAACACTCTTTCTGGAGCCTGGAGCAGAGGCTGCAGCCCCAACTCTCCCTCACCCCAGCCACCACTGCCTGAGGTCCTGTGAACAACTTGGGCTGGATGGACGGACGTGTCTGCTCTGCAGAGGGTCTCGCTGGAGAATGGGTGGGGTGGGAACCTCAAGGGTTAGAGATAAGGGTGAGGAAAGATGAGGTAGGAGTTGGACTGGTCAGGGGAGCCGGGGTAGGAGTTCAGAAGTGAGGGGCAGGAATCAGGCTGCGGTAAGCAAGGGGGCATATGGGGGTGGGAAGGGAAGGAGGGAGGTGAGGTGGGGGGGGGATGGGGAAGCCCTCATCCTGCTCCCTGTGCTGGGAGCTTCATCTTGGTTTGAGTTAAGCCTCTAGTAGCCATTGGGACCCCCTTTTTTTAAATAAAAATTTTTAATGTTTATTTATTTTGAGAGAGAGAGTGAGAGCGAGCAGAGGAGGGGCAGAGAGAGAGGGAGACACAGAATCTGAAGCAGTCTCCAGGCTCCGAGCTGTCAGCACAGAACCTGATGTGGGGCTCGAACTCATGACCCATGAGATCATGACCTGAGCCAAAGTCAGATGCTTAACCGACTGAGCCACCCAGGCACCCCTGGGATCCCTTCCTCTGGCTCCAGACTCCTACCGTCTGGTACCTTCCTGCCTCTCTCCCTTGTGCTTTGGAACAGCGTGGAGAAGTCACTCTTATTTGAGATGTTTGCTTCTTCCATTAGGGTTAATGACAGAAGTAGACCTGGTAGGCCATGTTCCTATCCCTCATTACTGTGGCCATGGGGGCAGGTATGGACTGGCAGCCCCTTCTAAAATCAGGAGTGAGTGTTACTCTGTGGAGTCAGATAGTAGTTGCCCTCTAGAATCTAGACATTGGGCCTTCAACTTTGTTACTGCATAACCCTAAGTGTTTTGAAAAACTAGGTGCTACTTTTCATCTTGAATCTTATAACTAACATTTTCGTCATACGGTTAAATACTTGCAAAGGTTGTGATTTCTAGAAAATTGTACATATTAGCATTAAAGTTAATGTTGACATCATTCTGTTAAATGATTCTCATGGACCTAAATACCATATCAATTTTATACCCATCAAAATCCTATAAAAACACCTGAATAGGTGTTTTCTTAAATAGTCAAAACTTCAATGATCACTTGAATTCTTGCTGCAATGTCTTGAGGTATAATTCCAAAGCCTTTTCGGTTACTTTATCAGGCACAATCTGACACTTGGCTAAAATAAGCGAGGACTCCTAACACTCAGTAGGTGAATTGTAACTTAGGTTTGTGAAATAGGACTTCCTGAACTTCAGGTAGAGGAGGAGAGATCACCTGATATGAAGGCTTAAAAAAAAAAAAAAAAAAAGAAACTTAAACACAGGAGCAGAGTCCTCCTGAAATCAGGTAGAAGAAATATGTTCTGTGACACTCAGGTCTGAGAAGAAATCCTAACAGTCGGGTAAAGTGCACAAGGGCCCTGAAACTCTCCTAGGAGAGATGACTCCCTACACTCAGGTAGAAAAGAGAGCGCCCCACTGACATGCAGGGGGCAGTGACAAAAATCTTGTGATACATAGTTGAATCATTCTGCCACTAATTGGGGGGATATGGCCTTGTCACTCCCTGCTAAACAAAGATAAGATGTCCTGGGCCAGTGTTAGAAGACGGAGGAGGAACAGGAAAGTATTCCCCAGAGAAGGCGCTTTAAGACTGGAAAACCAAGCAGGCCACTACATACTGTTTACTCTGAGTTTGTTTTTGTTAAGATTTAATTCTGAGTAAGCTCTACACCCAGCATGGGGCTTGAACTCACAACCCTGAGATCAAGAGTCACACGCTCTACTGACTGAGTCATCCAGGCATCCCTGTTTACAGAGTTTTATTCAGGTGGATTGGGCAGAGAATGACTGCATAGTTGAAAGATTTCATACGATGAGGCACATGCAGAAGGGCAGTAGTGAGATTGCACCTAATGGACAGCCGACCTTTAATTAGCTCTTGTGTCACCACCTGTGCCTCAGCAAGGGGAAAGACTATGTTATCTCCAACAGATTTTTGGGGGAGGGGGTGAAAACAAGCCTTCCCCCATCCTGGCCTTGGCAGGCATTCCTAAGGTGTGTATATCAATCTCCAAGGTGCCCGGAACACATAGCCCCAAGGGAGGTCACTGAGAAAACAGGAACAAGATGGAGGGCCAGAGATGGAGTCAGTATTGTCAGCAACCCTAACCCAGTAATAAGAGAGGGAAGATCTTCTGGCCTTCAAGAAGAGTAGACTTGGGGACACTCGTGTATAGAAAATGAGAGCTTCTTGACAATTGGGTAGTGAGATGAGATGTCCGGACAATTGTCTAGTGGAAACGAGACATCTGACAATTAGGGAGAAGAGATGGAAACACTGGACATGCAGGTAGGGAAGGCAAGGCCTTGTTACACTCGAATAGGGAAGAGGAGACCCCTTGGTTGCTAAGAGAAAAGAGCTGGAACCTCCAGACATAGCAGAAGAGGTGAGTGACAAGATCTCCTGACTCTCGGGTGGAGGAGAGGTCCGGATGCCCTGGAAGGAGACAGAAAACCTTCAGGTAGTCAGAGAGTTGAGACAAGAATATCAGATATTTACAGAGCAAAGGAGACCTTGTGATATTCAGGTAGAGAAAATGAAAGCTCATGACTTTTAGGGAGGGAGGGAGACTTCCTGGCAGCCAGGTGGAGGACATGAGAGTTCCTGGCAATTGAGCATGGCAGGCGAAACCTCAGGGCACTCACAGAGGTGAGATGTACTTCCTGAGCCTCAGATAGGGGATATAGGACCTCTTGGTTCTCAGGTAGAGAAGATGCAACAAAGTGACACTCAGGCGGTCCAGACGAGGCCTTTGGCCTTGAGATGGAAGAAGAGAGACATCCTCACATTCAGGAAGAAGAGATGATAGCTCCTGATACTCTGGTAGGATGTTCAAGACCTGCTGGACATTCAGTTGAGGGGGATGTGACCTCCTGAAAGTTACGTGAGATGAGAAGGTATGACATGCATATTTAGAGGAATAAAGATCATCTGGAAATCTGAAAACCCTTAATACTAAGGACACGAGGTGTCCCGACATTCGGGTAGGAGAGGTGCACCCTCCGGACATTCAGATTGACTAGTGGAGAACTTACACTCAGGTTAAGGATGGGAGACTGCCCTTCATGCAGGTAGAGATGTGATCTCTCACACTCTTACAGAGGAGGTGAAACGTGTTAACACGCAGGTATGTGAGGTGAGCCTTTGTCAACCTCTGGTAGGTGAGACACAGTCTCCTGACAATCAGAAGAAATGAGACTTCCTGATATTCAGTTAAGTGTAATGAGAGTTCTTTACACTTAAGTATAGGAGACACACCTTGTTGCACATAGGTCCCAGAGGGGAGGCCTGGAGACACTCAGGTAGGAAACACCAGAGCTTGTGATACTCAGGAATGAATAGAAAGGTGGCCTTTGAAGTACTGAATTAAGGAAATTCAGAATGGCTCTCTGAAAAGTGTGCTGATAGCATGTACTTGGAAGAGGAAAGACAGTTTTCCCCACACAGTATTAAGGATCGATTAATCTGACCTGATTAACCTGACCCCTTGTAACCACTGACATGCGCCATCTTGACACAGAGGGATAGAGCTGCCCTTCAATCCATGTTTGGAACAGGAAATGTGCTTACAGCCTGCATGAGGGGCAGACCCTGAGCTTGCACAAAGCTAGAACCTCAGATGATATGGGACCTCAGAAGGGTAACTCGGAATGAAGATCCTGGCCTTGGGACAGAGGGAGGGGGCTGCACCCAGGAGTCAGGGGGAGCCCGAACAGGAAGTTGGGAACTCCTCTGAGCCTGAACCAGTTAAGCAAAAGGGCTCCTGCCTGGCCTGATGCCTGGGGGGGTGGGGGTGGGAGGTCGCACTGCTGATTGGTCAGGAGGCCACAGGGCTTTGTGAAGTCGCTAGGGTTCCAGGCCAGGCTGGGGCAGGAGTATGGTGGAGATGCTGCCAACTGCCATCCTGCTGGTCTTGGCTGTGTCTGTGGTTGCCAAAGATAACGCCACGTGTGAGTAAGTGTCAGGGACACCTTTGGGGTGTGTGTGGAGAGAGTGTCTTCTGAATAGTAAGCCCCACCCAGACTCTCCGTCCAGGGCGAGGGAGGAGGCCAAGCGCGGGCCTTAGTCGTTCCTGGGTCTCACAGGTGTGACTTACACACCCCACTCAGACCGTCCTTGTTCCCAGCTTCATCAGCCCATGGGCCCCAGGGCTGACCCCTGGGTTCCTGTGGCTCCCACAGCACAGACACTGGGACCTCTTCCTCACCTGGAGACTGGCCTCACTGCCTCTGAAACATCAAGTCTTACTTTTTAGGAGGCCTTTTATTCCCACAGATACTGAGGTGTCCCCACCTGTGTATGACTCCTAAGGCCCCAGGATACCATCACGCCATGCCTCTGGGATCCCCCCTCCAACTTAGACTCCTACAGCCTCCAAGATACCCCCAAACTATTGTGGCCTCTCCCCAGCTCCCAGAATTCCTGTCCCTGGACCCCCGCGGCTCCCCATACCTGGGGCCACTGGACCTGCCTTGGCTACTGCCTCCTCTGCCACCACCCACCCCTGCCTTGCAGCCTTGACACCTCTAGCCTCCCCGTCTGCCTAGGGCTCTCCTACATTTCTAGGGCCCTTACCGTCTGTCCTGCTTCCCATGGCCCTTTCTTTCCCCCAAACCATTTCCTAGACGCTGTAGCTCCTGGCCTCGCCACCACCCTGACAGCCCTTCTGCTCAGCATCGTCCCCCCTGGACTCTACCTACTCTGGGCCACCCCACTTTCAGCAGACCCCTAGCCTTACCTCCCCCATTGTGCAGGTAGGACAGGCTGGACCTGTTCTCGGTTTGAACCGTGCCCCTGGTCTCTCCTCAGTGGCCCCTGTGGGTTACGGTTCAGGCAGAACCCACAGGGGAGTGTCCGTATTGTCGGAGGAAAGGATGCGGCACTCGGGGCCTGGCCCTGGATGGTCAGCCTCCAGGTCTTCACTTCCCACAACAACCGAAGGTATCACGCGTGCGGAGGCACCCTGCTGAACTCCCACTGGTTGCTGACGGCTGCTCACTGCTTCGGGTCCAAAAAGTACGTGTGGGAACGCGTGGAGGGAGGTCTTCAGGAAGGCTGTTCTGGGGCAGGGACTTTCCCCAGAGCTCTCTGTGCAGTCTCCTGGGCCTAGTGGCGACCAGACCTTTGACAGGGGAGGGCTCTGAGGGTCACCATCACCAGAGGTTTCTGTCGAGCCAGTCCCTACTGAGGATAACCTGGCTTGCCTCTGTGCCCACAGAAAAGTATATGACTGGAGACTGATTTTTGGAGCAAGGGAAATTGTGTATGGGAGCGATAAACCAGTGAAGCCGCCTCAACAGGAGAGATATGTCGAGAAAATCATCATTCATGAGAAATACGTCCCCAGTTTAGAGTACAATGACATTGCTCTCTTGAAGATCACCCCTCCAGTTCCATGTGGGCAGTTCATCGGACCCGGCTGCCTGCCCCAATTTAGGGCAGGCCCACCCAGAGTCTCCCAGGCCTGCTGGGTGGCTGGCTGGGGATTCTTAAGAGAGAATGGTGAGTATGGAGGGGGCTCTCAAGGGGGGACACTGCTGGTCATTCTCTTGGTGGTCTCTGAGGGGAAGGGGTAATATGTGCTGCCTGGTGGAGTGACACCCAGACCCCACCAGAGTCCTGTAAGTAGGTTCCGTTTTATAGCTGGAGAAACTGTTCAAAGCCTCACAACTTATGACTAGTGTGGTCGCCGAAGGGAAGGCTGAACGCAGGCACAGGAGAACCTTGGTGCTCTTAGCACGGGGTCTAGCCTGTGTCTGTATCTGGGCCTGGAGCCTAGCTGCTGCATTCTGGAAGTGGGTGCTCCTGAAACTTGGAGAAGAGCTCTGGATACGGTTTTGTGGCTGTGGGCCAGTCCCTCTCCTCTCTGGCCCTCCATTTCCCCATCTGTGAATGGAAGGGGCCGGTCACGTGGTCTCCGAGCTCTGAGCCCCCTGAGCCCAGCCCTCCTGGTCCTGATCAGTGCACCTCTCCTCCCCACCCTTGGTGGTCACAATGCCAGAACCCACCCTGCCCTTTGGAGTTACTTCGTTTTCACTGTAGGAGAGGTTTTTTGCAGGTCAGCAGTGGGCAGCAAGGGTTTGGCCAGCAGGTTAGGCCTTTTGGGTTTCCAAAGGTGGTCTCATGGAAATCTTTACCCAGTCACACTGGGGATGTGAAACAAGACTGAAATCTCTTGTGTCCCTTGATGATGGAAAACCGAGGGTTCCCAATTCAAGGCACTGCAGTCGTTTGGAGTCAAAACTCAGGCTTTCCTGGTGACAGAACCTTGGTAGTTTCAGGGTGCTTCCTGGAACTCTTCTCTCTTAAGGCTGGTTCCGCTCTCTGGCAGGTTTGCTGTCTGTTCTGTCCCTCAGGGAAGGGCTTCTCTTCCCAGGCACCCTTGCTTTCACTGGCCTCTGCTGGCCCGTGGCCTTCTCTCCCTGGCCCGGGGTGTCACCCTCTGTCTGGCTGTTGATGTCCATGGCTCTGCCGTGGCCTCTAGAGCATTCTTTTTTTCCCACTCACCGGCCTACCCTGCTCTGCCCACCCACTTGGACGTGGGCATAGCATTCCGGTCTAAGCCATCCCTGGGGGGACTGATCTCAGGGTTCCCATCTGCACCCCCACCCCCCACCCTCACCTTTGCTATCCTTTCACTCAAAAGGATTCTAGGCTCCCAGCTACACCCTGGACATCATGCAAAGTCTCTTTTGTTCTAGAATTCCCCTCAACGTAATGGGTTTTCTATTATTTTTTGGTGAACACTCCCCCACCGCCAAGGCCAAGTCTTAAAGAAATCTCCAGCCTCCAAAGTTCTGTGACATTCCTTCAGACCTTTCTTTTTCTATGTCCTCCTTGAACCCATACGCTCTGGGGCTGAAAGAGCACTTTGGGGGTGGTCTTCCTTTTCTACTGAATTTTGAATGCTTGCAGACCTTTTTAGCATTTTTCCTGTAAAGCCAAGGTGTCGGGATTGAGAACCCCCTTTCTGTTTCAGGACACCTGGCTCTTGACAATGAAACTTGTGGCTGTCCAGACTCTGTAGGCTGTGCCATAGATTTAAAAGGTCACCTTAGGGGTGCCTGGGTGGCTCAGTCGGTTAAGCGTCCGACTTCGGCTCAGGTCATGATCTCACGGTTTGTGAGTTCGAGCCCCACGTCGGGCTCTGTGCTGACAGCTCGGAGCCTGGAGCCTGCTTCAGATTCTGTGCCTCCTTCTCTCTCTGCCTCTCCCCCACTTGTGCTCTGTCTCTCTCTCTCTCTCAAAATTAAGTAAAAAATGTAAAAAAAAAAAAAAAAAGCTCACCTTAAATGAGCAGGCTTCTTTTGGCAATTTCAGTGTCACCCCTGTCTCAGGGACGGGGCACATACAACACTCTCACTGCTGCTTAGATGGTATGCAAAGCTGAGCTAAAGGGACCCAAAACATGTTCAAAGCCACAGAGACGCACATTCAGCTGTTTTCCGGGTGCCTACTGTGTGCCTTGCTAACCCCCCCCCCCCTTGCTGCACATGGCTCTGGCTTCACGTTGGCCTGCATCGCCATGTTCCAGGTCTGACTGCCACCTCGCCACCTGTATGCAGGCAATTTCAGACTCCCCTGCCAGGCGGTGGCTGGGCTGTGGGTGATGCTGTAGGGGGGCCCTTCTGTTTGCGGGGGCCACTGGTGAAGGGGGAATGGCTGCACCTATTCTTGAGCTCTAAGCCAGATGCGAGGTTGGCTGATTGAGGCATCGCCTGGGCTGGACCTTCCTTAGCCCGAAGGTCATGATGGAGCATCTGGGGCTGTAAAGGAAGTTCTGACTTGGCTTCAGGTCATTCCAACCACCTGCACCCCTGACAGGTCTGTCTGTGTGTGGACACGACCCCACAGCTCTTCCCTTTATAGAATCTCCTCAAAGCAGAAGGGAGGCACGCGGGAGGGACTCCTCCCGTCCACAGCTGAGCAGAGGCATCCCGGGTGAAAAGCAGGGAGGGTGACCCAGAGCTGTGCTATGGGGGATGAGACGTGTGTCTTGGGCTTAAGTGTAGAGGAAAACCTTGGTCTGAATCCCGGCCTCACCACTTCCCTGCCAGGACGAAGTGGAGGAAAGGCGAGTCACAGCGCTCCACGCAGGGGGTTGCTGTGGGCTATAAATGAGGTGACACACTCTGGCTGTTAATCTGCCCTCAGCACACACAGCCCTGGAGCCGCATCTGCATCTACTGACTGCACACGCCCACCTCCACCCCACACCCCGCCTGCTCTTCTCCTCAGGGTTATGTGAGGAGAGGCCAGGGGCATTCGCTCCCACGGGTTTAATGGTTTTATTTCATGGGTTTAATCAGAGCATTTGGGGGCGGTGGGGTTCTGTGGGGGGACGGGGCAGGGCTTTCCCAGCACACGTCTGTGCTCGCTGACCACTGAGCCAGGCGCCTGGCTGCAGCCTACAGGACGTCACCTACACTGCAGGAGGCACGCGTGAACCTCATCGATCTCGACTTATGTAACTCCACCCAGTGGTACAACGGGCGCATCCGGTCCACCAACGTGTGCGCGGGGTACCCTGAAGGCAAGATTGACACCTGCCAGGTAACTCCCCTCAGGTGCCCACTTCCAGCCGACTCCTCTTGTTTGAGTCCCTCTTGTTTGAGCTACACTACCGCTAGGGCCCTGCTCCAGTGACCCCTTCCCTGGCCCCATCTTCCAGCAGTGAGGGTGGGGGGAGACACTAACCTGCTGCCCCTACAGAGGACCAGTCGCCACACCGAGAGCTTATTCTGCCATGGCACAGGGGTCAAACCACCCAACCGCCACCCCTGAAGAGAATGCTTGCCTCTCTTCGCCAGAAATCAAAACCTCCCAATCCACATGTACACAGGCCCATGTATGCGTGAAGCCACATGCATGGACGCATGGGTCGCTTACTCCCTCCTCACTGGAAGGAAACCCACGACAATCCATACCCTTCTCACATTCCAACCGAAGATGTTGGTACCAACTCAAACTTTGCCACAACCACTGTGTTCATGGCAGCAGGAAGTCATGTGACCCAGAGACTGTCCTTCCAGAGCCTATGGCCCTTCTGGGCAGGGGAAAAGTGGCTCAGGCAGAGAGTGACTCCTGTGTCCTTCTGGGCAGGGGGACAGCGGTGGTCCTCTCATGTGCAGAGACAACGTGGCAAATACCTATGTGGTCGTGGGAGTAACAAGCTGGGGGGTAGGCTGTGCCCGAGCTAAGCGCCCTGGAGTCTACACGGCCACCTGGCCCTATCTGAACTGGATTGCCTCCAAGATTGGTTCTAATGTCTTGCACATGGCTCAAGTGCCCACCCCTCCCCCTCCCACTACTCCAGCACCCCCAGTCAGACGCCCCTCTGCCCACCCTTCTGCTCGCCCTCCTTGGTACTTCCAACGCCCTGTTCAACCACTTCCCGCGCATCCCCCTGCATCTCAACCTCGACCCCTACCCCGACCCAAACCCCCAGCCCCGTCCCTGCCTCCACCCCCACCCCCATCTCCATCCCCATCCCCACCCCCTCCCGCACCCCCACCTATCACTAAACCTCCCCAAGTGCTTTCTTTTGCCAAGCGGTTACAGCAACTCATAGAGATCTTGAAGGGGAAGACCTTTTCTAGCGCAAAGGGGTATTATGAAATGGAGACCACAGACCTCCCTGAAATGACGGCTGCTTCCTGATCCAACCCCATTCCCAACAGACCCAGTGAGCCCTTCACTCTTGAGAAAAAAAAAAAAAAGATGAAATAAATAACTATAACTATAACTATAAATACATATCCATGAAGAGATGCTTTCTGGAGTTCTTCCTACCTGCCCTCTCCAACTCAGTCCAAACCCTCCCACATCAAATCTACCCTCCCTCTTTCACCCTCCAACAAGGTGGACTTGCTTATACGTTAACATCAGTTGTGGTTTTTTAAATCTTGATTTTTATCTTTATTTTTATAAAGCCTTTTTTTTTTTTTTTGAGAGAGAGCACAAGCAGGGGAGGGGCGGAGAGAGAGGAAGACAGAGGATCCGAAGTGGCTCTGTGTTGACAGCAGTGAGCCTGATGTGGGGCTCGAACTCACGAGCCATGAGATCATGACCTGAGCTGAAGTTGGGTGCTCAACCAAGTGAGCCGCCCAAGTGCCCCTAAATCTTGATTTTTAAAGTTGGAACAAGGTGACCTGGGGCCATAGGCCAGTTATGGTCTTTATTTCACACTCAGTGTCTCTGTATATTAAATTAGTAGGGGTGGGTGCTGGCAGTACTCCTGTGAGCTGAACTGATTCAGAAGGAGGAGTGTGCATCTGAATCCATTGGAAGAATGACCCCAATCTGAAGTTTTGTAGAGTGGCCGACCAGTGCTCAGTCCGCATGGCCGACCCCAGGCAGGAGTCTGCCCTCAACCAGAATTGCTCATGTCCATTTGTAAATCCTGAGAAAGATCTTGATGGGCTCAGGTCAACTGCCTACTCTGGTCTGGGCATAAACCAGACCTAAATGCTGGATTAACCACTTGAGAATTAAAGATGGCAAGCTCCAAGGGGGCCTGGGTGGCTCAGTAGGTTAAGTGTCCAATCTTGACTTCGGCTCAGGTCATGATCTCATGTTCATGGGTTTGAGCCCCGTGTCGGGCTCTGTGCAGACAGTGAGGAGCCTGCTTGGGATTCTCTCTCTCTGTCTCTCTCTCCCCCTCCCCTGCTCTCTCTCTCTCTCTCTCTCTCTCTCTCTCTCTCAAAATATATAAAAGTAAGCTTAAAAAAAGAAAAGATGGCAGGCCCCAGAAAGAAACCCTCTTGGCTCCTGGCTGGGCAGTTGCTGCAAGAAGCATCCATTCTCTTCTCTGTTCACCAAACTGTCTGTGCACGTTTCATGTGCGAGATGGTCCCATGTGCTGGTTGCAAAGACAGATGGCAGAAGGTGCAGGAGCATGAGCGAGGAACCTGGGGTGAGGAAGACCAAGGACCCTGTCCTCTTCCTGCTGGGGCGGCAACAGAGACGGATGAAGCAGCACGCGTCTTCGTTTTCAGGATTCATCAGTCTGACTGGGTTCAAACAAACACCCTGCTTTACCCCTCCTCAGCTGTGTGGCCTTGGGAATATGGCCAGAGGGTTGTGTGACAATGAAATTAGGACAGATAGGAAGCATTCAGAGCAGAGTTGACACGCTGTAAATGCTGTAATTTAGAGCCAACTGGCGAGGAGATGCTGGGTAACCTCATGTTTATCTGCAGAGGCGCTCTGGTGCATACCATCTGCACACTCATGATCCCTGAAATGCTAGGCTACAAAGGAAAGCTTGCAAATTGGTCTGGGTGGCCCATAGCTCTGTAGTGTAGCAATGTTTGATTAAATTAAAACCCCACATTTTATCTGCCTTGGCTAAGAACTGACATTGCTAAGATTGTCCATTATTCTTTTTGTTGGCTTTGGTCTGTCTCTTCTAAAGCCAGTTTCTTACTCTCCCTACTGGGTACATAAGCTTTGTACCCTGGTATCAGATGCTAGATATCCTCTAAACACTGAATAAAACTCAGAGTCAGTCACACAGCGAGACAGAAACCAACTATGGGCCACGTGATCCAGAACAGAAACAGTCATGGCAGCAGCGCCGGACCTGCCCTCACCCTTCCTGGGCAGTCCTGAATCCTGAGCCAGAGCCCTGTGGATCTGCAGGTGGGAGTGGTGGGCAAGGTGTGCTCAGGCTAGGGAATGGGGGTGGGTGTGGAGGGTTTGGGACAAGTTTGGAGGAGCTACAGTGCCAGTGGTTTCCTTCCACCTTCAGATCGTCCCTCCTCCTCAGAGCCTCCCAGGATCCAGAACACATTCTTCTGGCTCTCTCTCTTCTTCTTTTTTTTAAGCATTTATTATTTTTATTATTTTTTAAAAATTTACATCCAAGTTAGTTAGCATCTAGTCTAACAATGATTTCAGGAGTAGATTCCTTAATGCCCCTTACCCATTTAGCCCATCCCTGCTCCCACACCCCCTCCAGTAACCCTCTGTTTGTTCTCCTTATTTAAGAGTCTATGTTTTGTCCCCCTCCCTGTTTTTATATTCTTTTTGCTTCCCTTCCCTTATGTTCATCTGTTCTGTGTCTTAAAGTCCTCACATGAGTAAAGCCATATGATACTTGTCTTTCTCTAATTTCACTTAGCATAATACCCTCTAGTTCCATCCACGTAGTTGCACATGGGAAGATTTCATTCTTTTTGATTGCCGAGTAATACTCCATTGTGTGTGTGTGTGTGTGTGTGTGTGTGTGTGTATACACACACCACATCTTCTATATCCATTCATCCATCGATGGACATTTGGGCTCTTTATATACTTTGGCTGTTGTTGATAGTGCTGCTATAAACATTGGAGTACGTGTGTCCCTTCGAAACAGCATACCTGTATCCCTTGGATAAATACCTCATAGTGCAGTTGCTGGGTCGTAGAGCAGTTCTTACTTTTTTGAGGCACCTCCATACTGTTTTCCAGAGTGGCTGTACCCGTTTACATTCCCACCAGCAGTGCAAAAGAGATCCTCTTTCTCCGCATCCTCGCCAACATCTGCTGTTGCCTGAGTTATTAGTGTTCACTATTCTGACAGGAGTGAGGTGGTATCTCATTGTGGCTTTGATTTGTATTTCCCTGATGATGAGTGATGTGGAGCATTTTTTCATGTGTCGGTTGGCCATCTGGATGTCTTCTTTGGAGAAATGTCTACTCATGTCTTTTGCTCATTTCTTCACTGGATTATTTGTTTTTTGGGTGTTGAGTTTGATAAGTTCTTCATAGGTTTTGGATACTAACCCTATATCTGATATGTCTTTGCAAATATCTTCTCTCATTCCATTGGTTGTCTTTTAGTTTTGCTGATTGTTTCCTTTGATGTCCAAAAGCTTTTTATTTTGATGAGGTTCCAATAGTTCATTTTTGCTTTTGTTTCCCTTGCCTCTGGAGACGTGTTGAGTAAGAAGTTGCTGTGGCCAAGATCAAAGAGGTTGTTGCCTGCTTTCTCCTCAACGATTTTGATGGCTTCCTGTCTCACACTTAGGTCTTTCACCCATTTTGAGTTTATTTTTGTGTATGGTGTAAGAAAGTGGTCCAGGTTCATTTTTTTGCATGTCGCTGTCCAGTTTTCCCAGCACCACTTGCTGAAGAGACTGTCTTTATTCCATTGGATATTCTTTCCTGCTTTGTCAAAGATTAGTTGGCCATATGTTTGTGGGTCCATTTCTGGGTTCTCTACTCTGTTCCATTGATTTGAGTGTCTGTTTTTGTGCCAATGCACTCTCTCTTCTTTACACGCTCGAATCCTCATCCCTCTCTCTTCATTGGGCTTGTCATCTGTCACTGACACTTGGGTCTCCTCCCTGGAGAGACAGAGCCTATGCTTTGGGAATACTCGTGGGAGGCCATGGATTGGGTAGAACCTGCAGAATCCACGTGATGGTTTCTTGTGTATCTTCTGGAAACTTTCCATGCCCATGAATATATTTATATATAATCTAATCCCCTTATTTATTCGCTGTTTATGCTACTCTGACTTCCTTTTTCATGTAGCAAATTAGGCATATTTCCATCTTAGCACATAGGGACCCACCTCCTCTAAATTATGTTCTGCAGTAGGGCTCCACATTTCCTTCCTGGGAGGGAATATCTAGCCTTCCGCTTTAGCCTTCCCTCAATGTGCCCATTTCCCCGTATGTAAGCCAACACTGGTTTATATCAAACTCACTGATGTTTGCAAAACTAACAGATATTCCAATTTACATTTTAAAAATTATGAATGAATTTGTTTATAAGTGAAATGAGACTCTTCTGATAGCCTTCATGTCCCTGTGGATATTGTAACCCTGAAAATGGCTCCCAGATCCCGGAGCAGGTACTGCTGCACAGAGATGGAAAGAACAGGGGAGAAACACACAGGCTGCATGATGAGCCAGCACCAGAGGGCATCAGGGCATCTGAGGGATATGCTCACTGCTTCCTTGTAGGGTGGTTAGGCAAATGATATGTATTTTTAAAGAATAGAATTCATACTGAATTTTATTGCTAAGAACAGTAACAAAATGATTTGACAGTGGCTAAATCTGTGCACATGGTAAAACCCTGACTCCTGAGCGTTCGGTGGCGGGGGGGGGGGGGGGTGGGTAGACGTGCAATAATGAGTGTAGGTACAAGTTCTAATTGTGAATTTGATACATACATGAAATTTTATATTTTCAAGGAAAAAAATGATCCCAATGAATATAATTTTGGTAAATTAAAAAAAAATTTAAAATTTTTTTACATTGATTTATTTTTGAGAGACAGAGTGAGATGGTGTGAGAGTGGGGGAGGGGCAGAGAGAAGGAGACACAGAATCCGAAGCAGGCTCCAGGCTCTGAACAAGGTGTCAGCACAGAGCCCCACATGGGGCTCGAACCCACAAACTGTAAGATCATGACCCGAGCTGAAGTCTGACACTCAACCGACTGAGCCACCCAGGAACCCCTAATTTTGGTAAATTTTAAGTGGAAGCAGAAAAAATGGAGGTAGTTCATTCTTTTTTAAAAGTTTATTTTGAGAGAGAGAGAGAGAGAGAGAGAGAGAGAGAATCCCAAGCAGGCTGTGCACCACCAGCACAGAGCCTGACCTGGGGCTCGAACTCCAAATCATGAGATCATGATCTGAGCCAAAATTAAGAGTCAGACACTCAACTGACTGAGCCACTCAGGCTTCCCAGTAGTTCATCTTTAATGTGTAGAAAACTGTTCAAGAAACAGAAATCAGCTTAATGTAGTTTTCTGCAGAAAGTACTCTTGGACCAAGAATCATCAGTGACCTGCTTCTGGTCACTATAGTTGAGCCCATATACGTCTCTTGGGTAAATACTCAGACTGTGCAATGGCTGGGTAGTATGTCAATGTAAATTTTGACATATGAATGCACCCAGGGCACCAGCACCACAGTCAAAATAGTGAACCTGCCCATCACTTTGAAGGCTCCCTTCTGGCGTTCTGTCATCCCTGCAGCCCCATTGGCCCAAGCAACTTCTGATCTGTTTCTCTCATTGTGTATTCATTTGCATTAAAAAATTATAAATGCAATCATACAGTGACTGCCCTTTTTTTTGTCTAGCTTCTTTCATTCAGTGCAATCATTTTGAGATTTGTCTCTGTGGCAGTGTGTTCCAGCAGTTTCCTGGTCACTGATGAGTGCTCCACTGTGTGCCTGAACCACAATTTGTTGTTCTGTTCACCAGGCGATGGACTTTCAGCTGTTCACAGTTTTTGGCCATTGCAAATAAAGGAGCTATGAGCATTTGTACACAAGTCTTTGTGTGGGCATATGCTTTCGTATCTCTTTGCTAAGTACTTATGTGCTGGATCATGTGGTAGGTGTGTGGTTAGCATTTTTTTTTTTAAAGATTTTTAAAAATTTTTTTACATTGATTTATTTTTGAGAAACAGAGTGGGACAAAGTGTGAGCAGGGGAGGGGCAGAGAGAGAAGGAGACACAGAATCCGAAGCAGGCTCCAGGCTCTGAGCAAGCGGTCAGCACAGAACCCGATGCGGGGCTCGAACTCACAAACTGTGAGATCATGACCTGAGCCGAAGTCGGACGCTCAACCGACTGAGCCACCCAGGCGCCCCTGGTTAGCATTTTTAAAAATTGCCAAAATGTGTTTTCAAGATGGTTGCCATATTCTACATCCCCATCAGCTATGTCTGAGAGCCTGTACCTTTAACGCCTCGCCAAAACTTGGTGTGCTTGGTCTTCTCATTTTAGCCATTCTTATAGGTTGTGTGGTAATATGTCATTTGTGGGTTTCCCCCACAAATGTAGTTTATAAGTAAGTTTGAAGTATTATCAGTGAGGTAATAGGGCAAGAATATTTGACAGTAGCAAAATGTGGGAGGGCACCTAGGGAAAGAAGGAAGCAGAGAGAAAAAGGCATAAAATTAAATTTGTCCAAATAGAATTTAAGTTTTTCAAGCATCATAAACATCAATGGAAAACATGTGAAGGGCACACGATAGCGACAGCCGTTAAGTTTCGCCGTTAAGATCCTGCTAACGTCTTTGCTGCATCAGTTCCAGGCGAGGCCTGATGAAGAAGTTGGCGGTCTGCCTCCCATGTAAAGATATTCCAGTTTCCAACCCCCCAGAGCCTCCCTGAGGGAGAGCAACACTTTGTGTTGAAAACAAAGTCCTCAGGGCACCTGGCTAAGCTCAGTGTAGAGTGTGCCACTCTTGATCTTGGGGTCCCGAGTTCAAGCCCCATGTTGGGCATAGAGATTACTTTTAAAAAATTCAAAACAAAAACAAAAACAACCAATAGTAAACAAACACACACAAGTCAACAACTTAGCCACAGTTTATCCCCCACTTTTAGGGTGATGATAGGTTTGTCCTTCACAAGAAGCATTTCCTGTGCTGCCTTATTGACCTTTCTATTGTTCGTTTAGTTCCAATGTATGCTTTGGTCTTGCTCCGCAAAGTCTTTCCTTCTCCCCAAAGCTCTAGGAAATCCCAGTTTTGATCTGCGTGCTCAGTGCGAATTCATTCATTTCCATGATGTTTTCATAAAGAAGAAGATAAACAGTGCAGAGAGAGCCCAGGGCTGGGACGTAAATTGGCCCTAAATTCTCCTGGGTGGCTTGAGCTGTTGCTCAATTGACCTTGTTAGGGAAGTGTGTGCCAGTGTGTCAGATTCATGCTACATATCAGCCCAGACAGATCCGGGAGTGTGGTTAGGGTAAAATGATTCTTCAGGCTATATACTTCAGGAATGTTTATAAAATTTAACCTAATTCTGGGTTTTTAAATTTGTGAGATAAGAATCCAAGCTTCATTAATTTTCACCTTGATTAAGATGACTTAACTGCTGCATTATATTAAAGCAGTTAAAGTGTTCTTGCCTTACGGAATGGGATCGTGAAGACGGCCTAGTCATGGTGATGTGGGGTCAGTGATGGTGAATGGGCTGTCCTACCGTTTCAGCTTCTACTTTGCTCTCCAGTCACCGAAACACTGTCTACTCACAGTAAATGTATATATTTTTCACATACACAGCTTGGTTCAGATTACTTTGTAGAATATAGGCCACTTTCAAAATTGTAATCAACATTCCTAAAAGCAAACAAAACAAAACAAAACAAAAATTCTACACATTTCTTCTTCCAAAGCCTTTGAAAACAAACCTCAAACATTCCGAAAAGTGGTGCTCTGCATTTATGCAAGATGCAGCTATTAGAAAGTAAGGAAGGAGCAAATTAATAATTGTGGCAATACAATAATTTGAAAATTATACTTGGATCCTGTGAGTTCAACCAAATGTTAGCTTATGGCTGCATCAAACCAAGATTTAATGAACATTCTAATCAGTTTAAACTCTGTATTATTGCTCTTCTTTTAAGGAAATAAATTCTCTAATACCAGTGCCATATTCTCTAGGTAATTTGTTTAGTGTGATTCTACCCAAGACTGGTGATTGTTACCTCCTAACTACGCCCCAAGTGCATAGGTACTCTGTGAGCTATACAGGACAGGATGCACTTTGGGCAGATTAGACCGCACTTCTCTGTTAAGCCTTGTTCAGAAGACCATAGAATGCCCCCAAAGTGACCTTCCGGAATGTTTTTCCACACTAGAGGTGATAAATAGAACTCATGTGATCACAAATTCTTATAGAAGCCAGCAAATGTTAGAATAAACTGGCTCTTCAATTTAGTGTTTCATTAATACCTAAAATCTGTTTTTGTTTATTAGTAAAATTAGCATTACTTCATCTGACAAAAGAATAAATATACTTATAAAGGTATAACTCACAAGTTAGAGTTTTAAATAGACTCAGAGCTTCTTAGATTCTTTTCTTAAATCAGCAAATCTCTCTGATGTAGAGGGGAAGCCCCTATGCAGTTTGACTTTCTTTAGCTGTGTAAGGATTAAATTAAATGCTTAATTCATATTCAATGCAGGACACTGTTTCAGTTCACACCAGACCCTGAGAATTCACTGAGAAATCTGACAAGAGGAGTGTCGCCATTATTGTTTTGTTTAATGAACGTCATAATTGTAAATACATATAATAAACTTACACTGCACCAAGAGCATCTTTTTTTTTTTGTTTATTTTGAGAGAGCATACACGTGCATGTGCGCATGAGTGGGGGAGGGGCAGAGAGCGAGAAAGCGAGAGAGTGAGAGAGAGAGAAACAGAGAGAGAGAGAAACAGAGAGAGAGAGTCCCAAGCAGGCTCCGTGTTGTCAGCACTGAGACCGATGACTTGGGGCTCAATCTCATGACCATGAGCTCATGATCATGAGATCATGACCTGTGCCGAAATCGAGGGTCGGATGCTCAACCGAGTGAGCCACCCAGGTGTCCCCACACCAAGAGCATCTTTAACAGAGGTGCTGACGGCACATATTGTAACACTGTTTTAAACTACAAATGCTAAATACCTATTTCAAATACTCTAATTTGTAAATATCTGTGATGTAACAATGGCACTTTACCACAGTGAATGGGGAACAATGCCACTTTTTTTTTTTTGCCCACTTTATGATTTAATTTCCTTAACCAACAATTACATTAACACTTATATGCCTTTCAAAAATGTGCAATACACAATCACAAGACTATGGAACTAAGTTTAATCATACTTTAATTAGAAAACTCACTTTTGTATTCTTATGTTTCTGGTAAAGGAAGAACAAAGTGTTAACTATAATACTTCTAATGTAATGACTTTTGTTCAAGATTATGAAAAATTTGAATATTTTCCCTCAAGACCATTTCATTTCAAATTTATGCCGTTTGTTTAGTCACCTGACCAAAAAGAAAGGAAATAAAAGGAAAAAAGATACTTGTCCAGATTAGAGAATGCTAACAAGCATTCAATGCATAGCTTTCTTGGTTGATCTGCCCCACATACCAGTGCAAAGTACTGTCGCACTGGGGCATACCAGAAAGGAAGACCCGATCGTCTCACTCTTAACTAGGCTCAAAAATTTTCATTAAAAAAATTTTTTTTTAATGTTTATTTTTTCGAGACAGAGCACGAGCTGGGTAGGGTCAGAGAGAGAGGGAGACATAGACTCCGAAACAGGCTCCAGGCTCTGAGCTGTCAGCACAGAGCCCGACGTGGGGCTCGAACTCATGAACCTGAGCTGATCATGACCTGATCATGCATGACCTGAGCTGAAGTCAGACCCTCAACTGACTGAGCCACCCAGGCACCCCTGGGTTCAAAAATTTTTAAATCAGAGCTTTACTAAGTTTCTTTAATCCTTCTTCCAATAAGGCACTGTCACCCTGGTCAGGAAATACCCACGGCTCTGATAGTACTTTATGTTTGGTTCTGTCCTGCTCATCCAAGCAGCAGCAACACAGCCCTTTTGAGAAGTAAAGGTAATCACCTGGCTGTTCTGATTTCTCAGGAGGCTGCTGCTGTCGTATCCAGTGCTAATGTCCTGTACCTGCACTATAACAAGTATCACACAGAATTGTGGATAGTCTTTTGGAGAATATAAATTGTGAAACCTTTCAAATACACTTTTGAGGTTAGTTGGAGCATAACACAAGAACTGAGAAGTCTTTTAAACTTTTTTTTTTAAAGGGGTGCCTGGGTGACTCAGTCAGTTAAGTGTCTGACTCTTGCTTTCAGCTCAGGTCATGATCTCGTGGTTCATGAGATTGAGCCCCTTGTGGGGGCTCTGCGCTGACAGTGCGGAGCCTGCTTGGGATTCTCTTTCTCTCTCTCTGCCCCTACCCTGCTTGTGTGCGCGCACGCTCGCTCTCTCTCAAAACAAATAAATTAACTTAAAAAAAGGAGTCTCTGAATTTGATAACCATATTTTCATAACCCTTAATCAGTCGCTGTTTCAATGTTGTGTTCATGGTTTCCAGGTATGATACAATCTTAGCAGCAACAATGGCTGTACTCACCCCATCTTTATGCAAAGGGAAGTTCCACATGGACAACCAATGAACTGAAAGGACTTCTTTCCCATTTTCCAGGAGGCCTTCCCACCACCCACCCCTGTTTTACTGAGAAATAATTGGCGTATGTTACTCTATACCTTTAAGGCATGCAGCACGATGGTTCGATCTGCAGCTATTGTGAAACGATTGCCAAGTAGATTCAGCTAGCATCCATCTTCTCATACAGATATAACAAAAAGAAAAGAAAAAAGGAAAGAAAGGAGAAACGTGGTTTCCTTGTGATAAGAACCCTCAGGCCCTCCCCTCTGTTAGCCCCCTGGCTGTGCACCACGCAGGTGCTCCCTTTTATTCTACTCCCAACCCACTTAAAACCTGCGAAACCCTTCTTTCGGTGCAGTGGCTTCAGATTTTTGGAAGAGACTGTGGTGGCTAGCGTATACACACCCTTCACATCGGCATTTCTTGACGTAGTTGTCCCCCCGCAATCAAATGCCCACCCCCAACACAGCCACCGATGTGAAAACTCTCCAGCGGCCGTCCTCCTCGAGTTCTGCCACAGCCGTCAGGGTCCGCAGCATTTAGCCGTAGACGAGTCTGGAACAAGTCCTGGATTCAGGAATTGTAGGCTTAAAGCCAAACATGTGAAGGGCCACCTCCATGGTCACATCTGCCCCCGTGAAAAGATGCATGTATAGCATTTCAAGGTGGTCTTTGAATTCAACTCCCTGTGCAAACAGGTCTTTTTCAGACCCTTCATGTACCTCTTGCAAGTGTCCCACAGAGGATCTCTCTTCAGTGGGTTAGTACCCACTACATTTTCATTCCAGGGATCGTTGCAGGGCTCCACACAGTTTCCATACATTTCAGGATTTCTTTATCATGAGGAGCTGTGCACACCAGTTTCCTGATAACCCTTGTATCTGTTGTCTTGCCTGCAGTTGTGAGAGGCGCTCCTGGGCTGCATCTGACAGAAAAGGTGCAGGGGTTGTACTGAGGGAAGCAAGAGGCAGGGACAAGGGCAGCCGGGCGCAGCGAGCTGAGCAAGTCTGTAGCTGCTGGTTACTTGACACCGGTGTCCTACGTTCCCAAGACGAAGTCCCTGTGAAGTCTTAGCAACAGCCCTGAAGGCATTTGTGCATTCTCTGTTTGTGTTGGCATTTCACTGTAAGGCCATTCATACAGCAAAACCCTGCCCCCATGGCAGAGTCAAGTCCTGAGGTTCTGGAAGTCATTTGGCGACAAAGATGATCTCGAAACTTCTTGCTTGTCTCACGCCAGAACAGATCTTCAATTTGCTCTTTTGTTTTGGGATTGTTCAGCGTTTTATTTAAAAGGGTACGATCCAGGAAGAGCCACGTGGAAGAGATGAATAGGGCAAAGTATGTGGGGGGACGCGCTGTGGAGATCTGTGCTGTCTCAGGACCCCACGCTCCCAGCACTGCTATGAACTCACCAACCTGGAAATCGCCCGGTTTCAATGCGCATTTCCCTAAGGACTAGTGATGTGAAGCATATTTTCATGTGTCTACTGCCATTCACATATCTTGTTTGGTGGTCTGTTCAAATTTTTGCTTTTTTAAAATTTTTTATGGTCTTTTTTTAGAGTTTTGAGAGTTCTTTTTATATGCTGCACATAAGTCCTCTATCACATATATGGTTTGTAAATACTTCCTCCCAGTCTGTGGCTTGTCTTTTAATTCTCTAAATAGTGTCTTTTTAAGAACAGAAGTTTTACATTTTGATTAAGTACATTTAATCAATATGTTCTTTTACAGAGCATTCTTTTTTAAAAATTTATTTATTTTGAGAGAGAGCACATGTGCAGGCCAGGATGGTGGTGGCAGAGAGAGGGGGAGAGAGAGAATCGCACGCCGGCTCCGTGCTCAGCGTGGAGCCCAACACGGGGCACGATCTCACGAACTGTGAGATCATGACCTGAGCCGAAATCAAGAGTCAGATGCTCAACTGACCGAGGCACCCAGGCACCTCTGCAGATCATTTTTTTTGCATCATATATAAGAAATTTTTGCTTCATTCATTCAAGGCCTCAAAGACTTTATTTCATGTTTTCTTTTGGAAGTTTTAGAGCTTTAGGTTTTACATGTAGGTCTGTGGTCCATTTTGGGTTAATTTTTGTGTATGGTAAACTATGGATTGAAGTTCGTTTTTTGGTGTGTGGATATCCAGTTGTTCCAGTGCCACGTGTAGAAAAGACTTCTTCCTCGAGTGAACTGCCTTTGTATCTCTGAAGAAAATCAGTTGTTCACGTATGTACGGTTCTACTTTGATCTATTCGTTTACCTTGATGCTGATATCACACTATCTTACTGAGTACAGCTTTACAAGAAGTCTTGAAATCAGGTAGTGTACATCTTCCAATTTTTTTTCAAAGCTGTTTTGGCTATTTTAGGTCCTCAGTATTTCCATATGACTTTTAGAATCACCTTATTGATTTATACAACGAATCCTGCTGAAGCCTTTATTGTGATTATGTTGAATCTATAGATCAGTTTGAGGAGACATGACATCTCAACAATATCGAGTCCTCTGAATCATTAATGCAGTATATCTTCCCAACAAAATTTATTTAAGACTTCTTTAATGTCCCTTAGCCATGTTTTGGTCTGAGTGTGCAGGGCCTTTTGTCAGTATTTTGTCAAAGTTATTCCTAAGTATTTCACATTTTGATATGACTGTAAATGTAATTTTCAATTGTTCATTGCTAGTATACAGAAATATAATTATTTTGTGTGTGTATATTAATTACGCATCCTGAAACCTTGGTGCACTCACTTCTTAATTCTAGCAGCCTTTTTTTATCGATGTGTAGTTGACACATAATGTTACGTTAGTTTCAGGTATACAACATAAAGGTTGGACAAGCCTAGAAGTTATGCTGTGCTCCCCACAAGAGTAGCTGCCACCTGCCACCATATATCACTATTACAATGCCACTGACTGTGCCCCTCATGCTGTAGCTTTCATTCCCGTGACTTATGTATTCTGTAACTGGAAGCCTGTGTCTCCCACTCCCCTTACCCATTTTGCCCATCCCCTTACCCCAGTCCTCTGGCAATAATGTGTTCTCTGTATTTATGGGTCTGTTTCTGCTTTTTGTTTGTTTTGTTTTTTAGATTCCACATGTAAGTGAAATCGTATGGTATGTGTCTTTCTTTGACTTATTTCACTTAGCATAATACCCTCCGGGTCTATCCAGGTTGTTGCAAACGGCAAGATCTCATTATTTTTATGGCAGAATAATATTCCATTGTGTATATACACCACATCTTCTTTATCCATTCATCTATTTATTTTATTTAAATTGTAATAATATTACAATATTTACTGTAAACAAAGACAGCATGGAGCCTGCTCAGGATTCTCTGTCTCCCTCTCTCTCTTCCCCTCCCCCCAGTTGCACTGTCTCTCTTTCTCTCTCAAAATAAACTTAAGAAATGAATGTTGGATTTTGTCAAAAGCTTTTTCTGCGTCTATTGAGATGGTCATATGGTTTTATTTTGTTAATCTGGTAAATTATATTGGCTTCTTTTTAAAAATAAACTTTTATTTCAGAATAATTTTAGATTACAGAACAGTTGTAAAGTAGTACAGAGTTCCCGTATGCCCCTCATCCATTTTCAGGTTCCTCTGTTGTTAATATCTTTATCACCATGGTATATATGTCAAAATTAAGAAATCAACATTTGTATGTTACTATTAGCCAAACTCCAGACTGTATTCAGATTTTCCCAGTTTTCCCATTACTGTTATTTTTCTGTTCCAAAGTCCAATCCAGGGCACCATGTTGCTTCTATGTGTCAGGTCCCATTAGTGTCCTGTGGTCTGTGACAGTTACTCACATTTTCACTTTGATTTTATGTGGCCTTGACAGTTTTGAGGAATACTGGTTAGATATTCTGTAGAAAGTCCCTCAATTTGAATTGTTCTATGTTTTTCTCACGATTATTTGATTATGAGTTTTCAGAAAGAATCCCATAGAGATGAAGTACCCTTCTCATCACTCCTATGGGGAGTCCATGATGTACACGTGAGACATCAGTGGTGATGTTAACCTTGGTCACTTGGGTAGGGTAGTGTTTTCCAGGTTACTTCACTATTCCCTTTCCATATTTATTCTTCGGAATTGAGTCACTCCATTTAGCCCACTCTTGGGGGGTGAGTGGTGGTGATGAAGTGTCCGCTCCTGCAAGGTGTAGTATCTATGTATATTATTTGGAGTTCTTCTGTAGGGAATATTTGTCTCTTCCTATTTATTTATTTATTTATTTATTATTTTAGCAGTTTTAGACTCATCTATATTTTATACTTTGGATTATAATCCAACACTATGTTATTTAATCTGTCAGTCACATTGCTCTAGCTTTGGCCATTGGGAATGTTTTCACATTGGCTACTGTGTCCGTTTCATGTGACATTTTATTTCTTTGAATATATCCTTACTTTCTGATACTACAAATACTCCAGGCTTATCTTGTATTTTCCCTGTCTCAGTCCTGTTATCAGTCATTTCTCCAAGATGACCTAGTTCCTTTAATTGGAGAATGTTATTTGGAAACCAAGACCAGGACACAAGGCTTGTTTGTTGATACTGAGATGCCATTGCTTTCAGGGCCTCTAAGCTAGGTAAGACAAAACTAGGTAATGTAGGCGTGTATCTTAACCCTTAACTTTTGAATGTTTAATAGACATTGCATTCCTGGAATAAACTCCACTATGATTATAGTGTATTATCCTTTTTACATATTGTTGGATTTCATTTGCTAAAATAAAAAAATGGTGCATTTATGTTCATGAGGAATATTGGTCTGTAGTTTCCTTTTCAAGAAACATCTTCGTGTTAATCTTGCTATCAGGATAATGCTGGCCACATAAAATAAGTTGGGAAGTGTGTCCCATGCTTCAGCTTTTTGTAAGAGCTTATGTAAAATTCATATTATTTCTTCCTTGAATGGTACAATTTGCCAGTAAAGCTATCTGGACCTGGAGTTTACTTTGTGCAAGGGTATGAAATTGGGAATTTAATTTCTTTAATATGTATTTGGTGGGCAATTCAGGTCCTCTGTCTTCTTGAATGAGCTTTAGTAGTTTTTATCTTTCAAAGAATTTATCCCTTTCATCTAGCTAGTCAGATTTATAAGCATAACATTGTTCATAGTATTCACTTATTATCCTTCTAATGACTGCCTTTGTGCTATATTTCTACTGATGTCACCTTTCTAATTCCTGATATTGGTAATTTTTAATCTTCTCTCCTTTTTTTCTTCTTGATTAGTCTGACTGGACTAAAGTCAGCTTTACTGACTTTTTTTTTTTTACTGATTTTTTTTTTTTTTAATTTTGAAGTTTGAGAGAAAGAGAGAGACCGAGAGGGAGCATGAGTAGGGGAGGAGCAAAGACAGAGAGTCCCAAGCAGACTCTGTGCCCAGAGCAGAGCCCAACGCCAGGCTCAAACCCACAAAACATGAGATCATGACCTTAGCCAAAACCAAGAGACTAAGCCACCCAGGTGCCTAGCCTTACTGATCTTAGAGAGCCAGCTTTGGCTCATTAACTTTCTCTATTCCCCCCCTCCCTTGTTTTCTATTTCATTGATCTTTTCTCTTATCTATGTTATTTCTTTTCTCCTACTTGGGCTTATTCTTTTTTTAGTTTCTTTTTTTAAGTTTTATTAAAAAAATTTTTTTTAATGTTTATTCCAGAGACAGAGAGAGACAGAGCATGAGTGGGGGAGGGACAGAGACAGAGGGAGACAGAATCTGAAGCAGGCTCCAGGCTCTGAGCTGTCAGCACAAAGCCCGACACGGGGCTCGAACTCACAAACTGTGAGATCATGACCTGAGCCGAAGTCGGTAGCTCAACCGACTGAGCCACCCAGGCGCCCCTCTTTTTTTTGGTTTCTTAAAGTGGAAGCTGAGGTCATTGATTCGATATCTTTCTTTTCTTCTAATATAGGTATTTAACACTATCAATTTCTCCATAAGTATTGCTTTAGTGACATCCCACATTTATATATGTTGTTTTCATTTTTAGTTGGTTCAAAATACTAATTTCCTTTTTGATTTAATATTTGATGCATGAGTTATTTAGAAGTATGTCATTTAGTTACCAAATAGTTGGGACTATTTCTGTTATTGATTTATAATTTAATTCCATGTTATGGTCAGAGCACATATTTTGAACAGCTTGATTCATTTTTAACTTTCTGAGACTTGTTTTATGGCCTAGAATATAGTCTATCATCATAAATGTTTTGGCTGTACCTTAAAAAAAGATGTATATTATTCTGTTTTTGGTAGAATGTTCTATAAATGTCTATTAGTTCAGGGTAGTTGAGAGTGTTCACATTTTCTATATCCTTACTGGTTTTCTGTGCATTTGTTCTCTAAATTTTTGGGAGGGGTTATTGAAATCTCTGAATATAATTGTAAATTTGTCTACTTCTCCTTGTAGATCAGTTTTTCCTTTGTATATATTTTTAACAGGCATATTGATAAAATAATTCACATACCGTACAGTTCACCTCTTTAAATTCAGTGGCTTTCAGTATACTCACAGAGTTCTGCACATCACCACAATCAATTTTAAAACATTCTTATTCCCCTAAAGAGAAACCCCACACCCCTTAGCTGCTAGGAAGGCAGCTATGCTCAATACTATACAACCAATGCTTCCTTAGCTGCTAGAAATGTAAAATGGTACATTCTCTCTGGAAACAGTTTGTCATTTCTTCAAAAAAATTAAACATAGAATTATATTACCCAGGAATTTCACTCCTAGGTATATACCCAGATTACTTGAATGGGGATCCAAACAGATACTTTAACACCAGCACTATTTACAATAGCCGAAAAGTGGAAACAGCCCAGGTGTCCATCAACAGATGAATGAATAAACGAAATGTTGTGTATATGTACAATGGAATATCATGCAGCCATGAAAAGGAATGAAGTTCTGACACATGGTACTATATGGATGATCCTTGAAAATATTTTAAGTGAAATAGGCCAGATACAAGAGGACAAATATTGCATGATTCCACTTATATGAGGTAGCTAGAATAGGAAATTCATAGTGACAGAAAGTAGAATAGAGGTTACCAGTGTCCAGGAGTGGGTGGAATGGGGAGCAATTGCTTAATAGAGTTTCTACTTGAGGTCATGAAAAAGTTATGGAATTGACAGTGGTGGTAGTCACACAACTTTGTATATGTTCTTAATGCCATTGAAAAATTTTTTCATGTTTATCAATTTTTGAGAGAGAGTGCAAGCGAGGGAGGAACAGGGTAGGGGGGTGGGGACAGAGGATCTGAAGCAGGCTCTGTGCTGCTAGCAGTGAGCCTGATGCAGGGCTCGAACTCACAAATCATGAGATCGTGACTGAGCCAAAGTCAGTTGCTCAACCAACTGAGCCACTCAGGGGTCCCTTAATGCCACTGAATTGTACACTTAAAAATAGTTAAATGCTAACTTTATGTTACTGTATTTATATTTTAATACCAAAGTGAAGAAATTTACACTACAAAAAATCAACTAAATACAAAAGAATTCAGCAGTGGAGAAAAGGAGGGACAGAAAAGTAGAAGAAAGGTTTGTTATAGGTGTCGTCCCCTGCACTGTGCGCCAACCCATGAGACTGGCCAAGTTCTGCTGGTGGAGCTGGGGCTGCTCCAGACGCAGGTCAGGCAAGCTGCTCCAAGTAGCTAGGCATCAACAGAGTTAATTTTCCTGAGTGAGTAGTAATCTTGCAGTTTATGCATCCACTGGCATTCACTGTGATTGAGCCAGTGTTGGAAGAGGAGACATCCATGGATGGTGGTGAGCAGAGGATAGCACCCAGAATGCAAGAATAGGAAAACTCTTTGAAAATGATGCCAAGAATACCCTCAAAGTGGACTTCCCTGGGAAATCTTCAGTATGTCCGCTTCAGATTGGAAAAAGGACTTTGATTTTTAGGTCACTTATTTCAGCAATTTAAGGTGATATTGAGTAAGCTAAGAAACAACTAAGTTTACTGGAACATTTTAAACTCAAAGAAGATGATGTCTTCCAGGTTCCTAAAAGCAAACTAAAGAATGACCTCTGGTGAGAAATCATCTATTTTATTCATTCACTGCTCATAACTATGCAACCTCACTTTGGTTATATTCCTAAAGCTGTGAATTGTTTTAATGTAGTTACCATATTATGCTTTAATTATTAAGTTAAACCCATCATGTGACAGTACTAAAAAGAGTCATCTTAAAAAAATCAAGATTTTTAAAAGTGTTATGTTAATTAAAAACTCGTCCAAAGCTTTGTAAAATATATAACCAGAAAAATCTTAAAACTGTTGGAAATAAAACCTACATAAGTATGGGCAAAAAGGCTAACAGTTATTAATTTGAGTTGAGAACTGTAATTCTCACGATAAAATCCAGCACTTGTATAGCACGTGCTGTGAAACAGAGAAGGCTTATCAAAGCTAATGCACTGAATAGAGGTTTCAGGTTTATTATAAACCTAAGAGGAAAAATCCAGACTTTATATGTTTTTTTCATTTTTTTTAAAAATTTAAATTCAAGTTAGTTAACATACAGTGTTGTCATGCCTTCAGGAGTAGAACCCAGTGATTTATCTTTTACGTGACACCCAGTACTCATCCCATCAAGTGTCTTCCTTAATGCCCACTACCCATTTAACCCACCCCCCACCTCCCGACTCCAGCAACCCTGCTTGTTCTCTGTATTTAAGAGTCTCTTATGGTTTACTGCCCTCTGTGTTTTTATCTTATTTTTCCTTCCCTTCCCCTATGTTCATCTGTTGTGTTTCTCAAATTCCACATGAGTGAAATCATATGGTATCTGTCTTTCTCTGAATGACTTATGTCACTTAGCATAAGACACTTTAGTTTGCACATTATTGCAAATGGCAAGATTTCATTCTTTTTCATCACTGAGTAGTATTCCATTGTGTATATGTATACATACCACATCTTCTTTATCCATTCATCAGTTGATGGAAATTTGGGCTCTTTCCATAATTTGGCTATTGTTGAAAGTGCTGCTATAAACATAAATTCAAAATGGATGAAAGACCTAAATATGAGACAGGAAACCATCAAAATCCTACAGGAGAAAACAGGCAGCAACCTCTTTGACCTCAGCCACAGCAACTTCTTATTGGACATGTCTCAAGAGGCAAGGGAAATAAAAGCAAAAATGAACTATTGGTACCTTATCAGCATAAAAATCTTCTGCATGATGAAGGAAACAATCAGCAAAACTAAAAGGCAACCAATGGAATAGGAGAAGATATTTGCAAATGACACATCGGATAAAGGGTTAGTATCCAAAATCTATAAAGAACTTACCAAACTCAACAAACAAAAAACAAATAATCCAGTGAAGAAATGGGCAGAAGACATGAATAGACATTTTCCCAGAGAAGACATCCAGATGGCTAACAGACACATGAAAAGATGCTCAACATCACTTATCATCATGGAAATACAAATCAAAGCCACAATAAGATACATCCTCCCACCTGTCAGAATGGCTAAAATTAACAACTCAGACTTTGTGTTTTTTTAATGTTTATTTTTGAGAGAGAGAGAGAGAGAGAGAGAGAGAGAGGTTGGAGGGGGGAGGGCAGAGAAAGAGGGGCACACAGAATCTGAAGCAGGCTCCAGGTTCCTAGATGTCAGCACAGAGCCCAATGTGGGGCTCAAACCCACAAGCTGTGGAGATCATAACCTGAGCGGAAGTTGGATGCTTAACCGACTGAGCCACCCAGGTACCCCTTTTTTGTTCATTTTTTAAAGACAAAGTAAAATGAGTGTTTTTTGTTCTATAGGTCTCATTTTTGGGTTGGGTAACACTTCTCATTCCTTTGTCAGAGTACACATTTTTATTCGTCAACATTTTTCTTGACTTAGGTTTTTCTTTCCTTTATTTTTTGATTCTTTCCTTTAAATGACTGTGTCAGGTTTTTTTTTCTCCATGTAGAATATTTTACAACTATATTTACAGGACATTGAATCTTTGATACCATTTCATACTTTCACTGTATTAACATGATTATCATGCATATCTGTATTGTAGTTTTAGAGAAAAACCTTTGTTGTAGGTTTCTTCAAGGTTTAAATAATACATAGCAGTTCACTTATATATCCAGTTTCTCAAAGAACACAGAATGCTTCTTTTGTCCCTGGGAAAACTATTTAAGAGCCAATTAAATTCTGAAATATTTAGAACATTATTTATTTTAATGTAATCATATGTTCCTAAGCAAGTCTAAGCTGTTATAGGTGTGTATGCACTATAATTTATTGATCATTTAAGGAGAGGTTGTGCCTTGGAGGAAAGGCATAATAAACTTATAGTTAAATAATCTTCATACTAATACATTTTTCTTTGACTATATGATTTTTGATTCCTTGAGTCTTTTTGTTTGCATGGGCAGAAATTTGAGATAATTGTATATTTAGGAAGCTAAGGTCACAGATTGCTTTGGGCTCCTCAGACAGCTGATTGCATCAGTGTTCACCTCAGCGACAGATCTGGTGGGCATGTTGGAGGGAAGGCATATACAGAAGATAACTTTAAAGATGGCATTATAAATCAGTTTCCCCAATTTACATAAATTAGAGCTGATTGCAATAAAGATATTTACAAAAGCATATAGGAAAATATCAAAAACTGATGTTGGAGAAGTGGGGGAACATGGATAAATGCAGCTGGATTGTATTTTCCTTCTTGGTGTAGGAATTTGTGGTAAACAGAGTAGTGTGTGGCAGTTTCACTTCTTTGTTAAAATATTCAGAAATCCTGTACTTGAAAGAAAGATGCCTCAATTGTCAGTCACTTTATGAGGTGAAGATTAAAAATAAACATGAATAGTGTAAAGACAAGTTTGGTTTGGTTTGCTTGAATAGCTTGCTGCTGATTATGTCCTCATTAACTACCTGGAAGTTCTTTGCTGTGTTATTTTGTTGTCACCTTCCATGACTCTTACAATGTGCCGTTAGGGGTTAGGTCATTGTAGGTCATTGTGCCTATGTTTGAAAATTTCCATGTTAAGTATTAAAGTACTATAAGAAATTACAATAGCACCATTTTGATTAGTCCAAATGTTTCAAGGTTTGGAATAAATCTTGACTAAAGACATATAGAACACAACAAACAGGAAATGCATCAAGTCAGTCCTTCCTTATTAGTAATTACTTCTAATGTAAAGGAACTGATCTCTCCAATTAAAGGCAGAGCTTGGCTGACTGGCTTAAACGACAAGATCTGGCTATATGCTGTCTACAGGAGCTTCACTTTAGACCCAGTGACACAAACAGGTTTAAAGTGAAAGGCTGGAAAAGATAGTCCATACAAATAGCAAGTGGTGGAGAGATGGTGCGGCCATATTAATATCAGACAAAATGGATTATAAGTGCAAGCAGTTGAAACTGTTGTAAGAGACAAAGAAGGACATTAGGCATTGAAAAAAGGGTCAATTCATCAAGAAGATAATTAGAAACATAAAGGATAAATACAGATACTCTAAAAAACATATATGCATATATGCACCAAACAACAGAGCCCCCAAATAATGAGGCAAACATTAACATAATTGAAGGGAAAAACAAACAGTGCTACAACAGTATCAATTGAAGGCATCAGCATCCCACTGTCAATAGTGTACAGAACATGTAGACAGGAAGTCTATATGGACATGCAGGACTTTAACCACACTGCTTGTCAACTACACATAATAGACATATATAGCACACTCTACCCAATAGCAGCAGAATACACATTCTTCTCAAGCCCACATGGAACATTCCTTAGGACAGATCATGTTTTAGGCCACAAACAACTGTCAATAAATTTCAAAGGACTGAAATCATACAAAGGATCCTCTCTGACTACAGTGGTTGAAGCAGAAATCAACAACAAAAGAAAAACTGGGAAATTCACAAATATGTGGAAATTAAAGAAATGCTCTTAAACAAACAATAGATCAAAGACTACATCACAGAGAATACAGAAGATACTTAGATACTTACAAATGAAAATGAAAACACAACATACAAAAACTTACGGCATGCAGCAAAGGCAGTGCTCAGAGGGAAATTTATAGCAATAAATGTCTGTTAAGAAAGAAGAAAGATCTCAAATAAGTAACCTAACTTTATACTTTTAGGGAGTGGAAAAAGAAGAGCAAACTGAATCAAAGCTAGCAGAAGAAATATAGAGAATAGAAAAGCCACAGAGGGGCACCCAGGTGGCTCAGTCAGTTAAGCGACTGACTCTTGATTTCAACTCAGGTAATGATTTCAGGGTTCATGAGATCAAGCCCTGAGTCAGACTGCATGCTGAGCCTGCTTTGGATTCTCTTTCTCCCTCTCTCTCTCCCTCCCTTGCTTGCACTCTCTCTCAAAATAAGTAAGCATGAGAGAAAGAAAGAATGAAAGAAAGAAAGAAAGAAAGAAAGAAAGACAGACAAGAGTAATTACACCAGAAGTTAGTTTGAATAGATCAACAAAATTGACAAAATTTTAGCTATAATGACAAAGAAAAATGAGAAAAGGTGAAAATAACTAAAATAAAAAATGAGAGTTGTATCATTAAGACTAATTATACAGAAATAAAAAAATAGGAAAATCTATAAATAAGTACATCTTCCAAATTATGTAGCCTAGATAAAATAAACAAATTCTTAGAAAAACACATTCAATAAGAAATAGAAGAAATTGAAAGTTTGAACAGACCTACAAAGAGCAATGATTACATCAGTTTGGAAAAAGAGAGAGAGAGAAAAAAAGACCTTCTAGGAAAGAAAAGTTCAGAACCAGATGCCTTCACTGGTGAATTCTGAGCAATAAGTCAAAGACTTGATCTATTGAATTCTGAGCAATAGATCAAACATTTAAAGAAGAATTAACACCCATCCTTCCCAAACTATTCCAAAAAACAGAAGAGCAGCCATTTCCTAACTCATTCTAAGAGGGTAGCATTATTTTGATATCAAAGCTACATTGCAAGCAAAGAAAATTACCATCAACAGTTCCCTAAAATCCCTTAAGAATTTACCTAAAATATCTCTAAAATCCCTTAAGAATACAGATGCAAAAACCTTTTGCAAAAGACTAGCATATTCAATATCATATTAAAAGGATTATATGCCATCAACAAATGGGTTTGTTACAGGAATGCAAGGGTGGTACAATATGCAAAACTCAATCAATGTAATATATGACATTGATAGAATGAAGTGGATAAACACACAGTTATGTCATTTGATGTAGGAAAAGCATTTGCCAAATTTCAAGTCTTTGATAATAAACACACTCAGAAAATTAGCAACGGAAGGGAACTTCTACGACGTGATAAAGGTCATATGAGAAACCCATAGCTAACATCATACTCAACAGTGAAAAACTGAATACTTTCCCCCTAAGATCAGGAATGAGGCAAAGATGCCTGCTTTCACACTTTAATATGATATTGGAAGTTCTAGTCAGAGCACTTAGGCAAGAAAAGGAAACAAAAAGCTTCTAAATTAGAAAGGAATCAATAAAACATTTTCAGTATGCATATATGATTCTATTTGTAGAAAATGTACAAGTAACCACAGAAAACTACTAGAGTTAATAAAATAATTCAGCAAGGTTTCAGGGTACAAGATCAACACAAATAAATGATCTGTGTTTCTATAACCAGCAATGAGCAATCAAAAAAGGAAATAGCTTCCACAGAATATCTGGAAATAAATGTAAACAAGAAGTGAAAGATTTTTACATGAGAACTACAAACACTGCTGAAAGAAATTAAAGACCTAAATAAATGGAAAGAGATCCCATATTCATCGATTGGAAGACTTAATATTGTTAGGATATCAAAACAATCTTTAAAAAGAACAAAGTTGAAGGACTCATACTCCCAAGCTCAAAATTGTGCTATGAAGCTACGGTAATTACAATAGTGTGTACTCACATAAGAATACACATCTAGACCAACAGAATAGAGAGTCCAGAAATAAATTCATAGAATCATGACCAATTGATTTTTGACAAAGGTGGCAAAACCATTCAAAGAGAAAACAGTAGTCTTTACAGGGGTGCCTGACTGGCTCAGCTGGTGGAGTGTGCAACTCTTAAATCTTGGGGGTTGTAAATTCGAGCCCTATGATGGGTGTAGAGATTAGGAAAAAAAAAAAAAGGAATAGTTTTTGCAAAAATGATGCCAGAACAATTGGATGTCCACATGCACAGGCATGAAGTTGGACCCCTACCTCACACCATATACAAAAATTAACTCAAAATGGATCAGTGACCTAAATATAAGAGCTGGAACCATAAAACTCTTGGAAGAAAACATAAAGGTTAAGTCTTCATGACTTTGGAATTGGCAATGGATTCTTAGATAGGTGAGCAACAAAAGGAAAAAAATTGGACTTTCATGCATCAAAGACATTATCAAGGAAGTGTAAAGACAATCTATAGAATGGGAAAAAATAGTTGTAAATCATAAATATGATGAGGATTTAGATCCAGAATATATAAAGAATTCTTATAACTCAACAACAAAAAGACAACCCAATTTAAAAGCAGGCAAAGTATTTGAATAGATATCTCTCCAAAGAAAATTTACAAATGGCTAACAAGCATATGAAGAGATGCTCAACATCATGTCATTAGGGAAATGCAAATCAAAACCACAATGAGGTACCACTTTACAACACTAGAATGACTAAATGTGTCTTTAAAAATGGAAACTAACAAGTGCTAGCAAGGATGTGGGGAAATTGGAACCCTTGTCCATTGCTTGTAGGACAGTAACATGGTTCCACTTTGAGAAACATTGGAAGTTCCTCAAAAGTTTAAACGTGCAATTACCATATGATCCTTCAATGCCACTCCTAATTATGTACTGTACCATGGTCTGAATTATGTCCCCTTGGAATTCATGTTGAAGCCCTAACCCTCCATGTGACGGTATTTGGAGTCAAGGAATTTAGGGAGTTAATTAATGTTAAATGAGGTAGGGCCCAATCTGGATGTCAAAGGATGTATGGTCTTTTAAGAAGGCGAAGAGAAAGAGATCTCTCTGATCACAAAGAGGTCCTGTGTGCACACAGCGAGAGGGCAGCTGCCTACAAGCCAAGAAACAAGGTTTCAGAATGAAACCAACCTTGTTGGCGCCCTTAGAGTACCCAGGCTGCAGAACTGAGAAACAAGCATCTGCTGTAAGCCTCCCGGGCAGTGGTAATTTGTGACAGCAGAAGCCTGGTGCTCATGGAAGTCCACGTACAAGCCTGTTTGTAGCAGCACTACTCATATAGCTAAGAGGTGGAAACCGCCCAAATGTCCATCAACGAATGGGGGGGGGGGGGTGGTGGTGGTGGTGGTGGTAAACAAATGGTGGTAGATACATACAATGGAACATGATTCTGTCCTAAAAAGGAATGAAATATTTGATACATGGATGAATCTTGAAAACATTGTGCTAAGTAAAAGAAGACAGACACAAAAGGTCACAGTATATAATTCCATTTATATGAAATATTCAGGATAGGTAAATCCATAGACAGAATACAGCTTAGAATTTGCTAGGGGCTGAAGGGAGGGGGTCTGGGGGAGAAACTGCTTGATGAGCAAGGGGTTTTACTTTTGAGTGATGGAAATATTTTAGAACTAGACAGAGGTGATAGTTGCACAGCATTGAAATTGTACTAAATGGGACTGTGTCGTTTACTTTAAAATGGTTAATTTTATGTTATATAAGTTTCGCCTCAATAAATTATTTAAAAAAAGATCCAGGGGTGGTGTTCCCTGTATTAGTCAGGGTGGAATGAACTTTAAGCAGCAGGTGGGTCTGAGCATGTGAAGGTGGGTGGCCATGGGTGCTTCTGGCACCCTGCCTGAGCACTCCTCCCCTGGCTGCTTTAAGTGTTGATGGATAACCCTGCCCTTTTCTCCAGAGAACTACCCTTTGCTGACTCGCAGC
The DNA here is from genome assembly GCF_027475565.1 of Acinonyx jubatus. Classification (NCBI taxonomy): domain Eukaryota; kingdom Metazoa; phylum Chordata; class Mammalia; order Carnivora; family Felidae; genus Acinonyx; species Acinonyx jubatus. The sequence continues at coordinate 139,553,298 of NC_069387.1, forward strand.
AGGAGCCACTTTGCTTTGGAGGCTAGGGGCCACCACCTGCACCCCCCTCCCTGTCCCACAATAGCTGACCTCCACAAAAAGCTCCTGGTCTCTAAGTGGGACCAACTCTGAGGCAGAGGAGACTGAAGCTGGCCTCCCACCCTCTCCTGCTCCCCTCACTTTGGAACCTGACTCCAAATGGTTACATAAAACCAATACTGATGGTGAATTCTATGGTCTTTGAATGATATCTCAATAAAGCCATTATGTTAAAAAGATACTTACGAGTCATTTACAGCACCAAAGGTTTTTTGTTTTGTTTTTGACATTCTTAAAGGCCCACCTCACCAGGGTAACACATTCCCCCAAATCCCAGGTCAAGTTACATCTTTTCAGTTGAAATTGTAAGAATTAGTAATTTAAAGGCAAATAAGGTTTGTTCTTGTTTCTTGTTCTTCCCAAATACACACTCATTCTTTTTAAAATGCTGAATTCCATTGAAATGGTCAGTAAAGCTGACCAGGGCAGCCCTTGCACGTCAGGTCAAGGCAACCTTCCTCCTAATCAGCTGATGATCACAAGTTCTTTCTGTGGGTTTTTGCTCAGTGAAATCCAGACCCACAAGCATGCACATAACGTGTAATGTTTGTGTTAAGTCAAGCTTTACTATAAAAATGAAAGCAATGGAAACAATGCACAGGATGATCATACACACACCAGTGAGCCCCAAGTCCAGGAGAGAAGTGGGAAAGGCAGTAGGGCAGCCCTTCTCCCTGCCCCACAAAGCAGTGCCCAAATAGTCTCAAAAAACAAGGGGTGGGTGGGGGGGCTATGGGAAGCTCTTCTAATCCAAATAGGTGAGCCATGGTATTAAGTGTCGTTAGACATGTCACCTGTTTCCCTGACTTTAATGGCCAACCTGTCCTGTGATCTAGACCTCAGTTTACCAGTGTGCTGGCAGTACCCAGGTACCCTGAGAAACATGTGGGATGAACAGCTGTCTGCTCAAAACCATTTCTAAAAAAAGTTGGTTGGGAGACTAAAGAGGAAAAAGAATGGAGCACCCCCCCAAATCTGTAGAGGTGGGAATGGGATGGTAAGGGATTAGAAATAATTCCCTTGGTGGAAAGGCAATGAATAGGCCCTGAGGTCAGTTCTGGGAGAGAAAACACACCTCAATTTCCTTTTATTTGAGAGATACACAAAGCATGTTCCCTGAAGCTCTTCACTGCCCCCACACAACATAGAGAGGCTTCGGGTACTGATCTCTAACTCTGCTTGACGCTCTGCTTGGACTTCTCATACCTGTCGAGGGCGCTTGCTTGTGCAGACCCCATCCCTGTCCCTGAGTACGGGGGTGGGGGTGGCAACTGTGGAAAGGTCAGGTATCATGGGCCATGGGGGGGGGGGGGATGGGTGGGCTTGCAGGAGGTAGAGAGGGGGATGGCCTGCAAGAGTTTTTCAATTCAGAGCTGGAGGGTTGTTGAGGGGAGGGTATTCTGAAAGAACCCCCACCCCCCAAGTCCATGAAGAGAGGCTTCCTTCTCTCAGGAAGGGGAGAGGCTCTCAAGACTGCCACGCTGCACTTGGTCTGGCACATCTTCTTCCTTCTGCTCCAAATCAAAGTTCTGTGAACAAGGTTGCAGGTGAGGTCTGGCCCTGTACATGCCGAGCACAGCTCTGATAATTCTAGGGGCGCATGCATGATGGGCATGTGTTGCCTGAAAAGGCTGGGTTATGTTCCACATCCCTCTGAGGAGAAGCTGCTTTCCTTATCCCACCCAAAATTTTGGCCTGACCTACCTCAAGCTCCTGCAAAACCTCGTCCATGAAGTCCCGGGAGTTGTGTTTGTACGACACAGCTAATCGAATTGCATCATTGAAGAGCTGGGGGTGAGGTGGAGGTGGTGGAAGGAAGGAAAGAAGGAAGGAAGACATGGCCGTGGGTGCCAATGCCCTGTCCGTGTCATATGTCCACCCAATACTCTACCCCTAAAGTCGGCAAGGTCACCCCTCAATTCACCTTCTCCCCATCAATGTACTTTTTCTCGCCAAGCTCAGCCCATTACCTCCCCTTACTGTCAATACAATGACCCTTTCCTATTCTATTGCTCTGGATTGCCCACTCATAGTCCCTGCAATACCTGTCCTCTCCACCGTCCCTGTGGCCAGCCCTTCTCTTTGCAGCTTCCCTGGTCCCTTCACCATTTGGCCTTCCCTAACCTCACTAGACTACCTCTGCAGTCCACCATTACCTTCACAACATTGGTACCATCAGCAGCTGAGACAAAGTACAGGGGAAGGGAGAACTTCCTGGCAAAATTGAAGCTCTTTTGGGTCATCTTTATGTCTGCTGTAGAGAGAAGGTAAAACACTGGCCTGTCTATCAAGCGACAAGGACAGGAATTGGCAGGACAGGTCACTGGAGGCCCCCATTCCAGAAAGTGGGGCAGGCAGGGGCAATCAGGGGACATGTCCTAGAAAGAGTTCATTTAAAGGGATTTGTGTCCCGGGGAGAGGGAAGATTGCCTCAGTTGGTATCTTTACTGGCAAGAGATTGATGGCAAGCAAACAAGGGAAGGAGGACAGATCACTGAAGGTTCACTGCCCCAGGAATGGAGGAGGAAATGTGTGGTGGTGGGTCCCCCACGGAATGCGGACACGCAGATGCAGGGATGGCCCCACCATCAATTTTATTGGCCACCACGATGCACGGGATCTCTGGCCTGAACTCCCGAAGCTCTGTGTACCAGGTGCTCAGGTTCTTGTAGGTGACTTTCCTCTGCACATCGAACACCTGCAATGAACACAGGAGGGGAGAGAGCTCAGGTTGTCGGTGTCTGCACCCCACCCACACGTGATGTGCACATGCAGGCAAGCGGCCCTGTGAAGAAAGGCTGCACTTGTTCCCGCCCCTCTAAGGGAAGTCCTCAGAGCCTCAGATCCAAAAGTGGTTTTTAAAATGTTTATTCCAGGGATGCTTGCGCGGCTCAGTTGGTTGAATGTCTGACTCTTGATTTCAGCTCAGGTCGTGATCCCAGGGTCATGGGACTGAGCCCTTCGTTGGGCTCCGTGCTAAGTGTGGAGCCTGCTAATAAGTCTCTCTCTCCCTCTGTCCCTCTCTCCCGCACTCTCTAAAATAAAATAAATCTTAAAAAAAAAAGTTTATTCCTTTTCTGTTGTCACCTAATTCCGTTTACCTATTTTAACCAAGTTGTATCATTGTACTAATCAATAGTCTGTTACAAATTGTAAATTTTTGCTTTTTCTCCCCCTTAGTCTATTCTTATTTTTATTGCTTAAACTTTGTCTTAAAATTTCTTTGTGATAATTTTAAATGCTTGTAGAATTCTCCTTTAGTTACTATTGATGTACTTTTAATTTTAAACTTTTGTTTAATCTCGTATTCATTTTGTATTTTAAACTTCCTAAAAGTAGTTTCTATCCATCATCATCATCATCATCATCATCATCATCATCATGAGGCAGCCGGCATCTTTCCTGCTTTGGCGGAGGGGGCAGGTGCGTCTTCGCCGCCGCCAGGCTCTGGCTGCGGAGGACGGCGCTGGCTCTGGGAATCGCAGTGGTGCTTGTTCCTGCAGATCCTGGGCCTGATGCTGGGAAGGTCGTCCAAGCGTTCTTGTCGTCGGTAGTGGTCCACACGCAGGAGGCAGTGGGTGTTCACTGGCCAGGTCTCCACTTCACGACCACCACTAACCACCACTAACCCCTGCTGGGCCGCAGGCTCCTCCTCACAGTCTTGGGGAGAACCAGCCAGTTGTAGCGGAAGGAGCTGCGAGCCCTCAAGTGACGGGGCCGGTGCTGTGTCCGCTTGTCCCTCTGGATCAGGAAGCTGGAGCAGTTCCACACGACCATCCGTTGTAGGTGGCCGGAGATGGAAACACTATCTTTTATTATTTTGTAGCTTGTAATTTGATTACCAGTTTACAAGTTATAGTTTTTTACCTATTTTATTTAAAAAAAAAAAAATTTTTTTAACATTTATTTTTGAGACAGCATGAACGGGGGAGGGGCAGAGAGAGAGGGAGACACAGAATCGGAAGCAGGCTCCAGGCTCTGGGCCATCAGCCCAGAGCCTGACGCGGGGCTCGAACTCACGGACCGCCTGATCGTGACCTGAGCCGAAGTCGGACGCTCAACCGACTGAGCCACCCAGGCGCCCCTACCTATTTTAAAATATTAGCAATAAACATGAACACTGCAGACTGGCTCAAAGGACAAGGGAGGCCAGAAGTCCTGAGACGCTTCAAGTTGCTGCTGCAGGGATGGAGTCCCTCCAACCCCCGTGGGAGCTCCTCAAAGGCCATCCTCCAGGATGGACTCAAAGGCCCCGGCACACAGTAGATAGAGCTGGACAACCCTGGAACCTGCTGGAATGGCTGCTCTTACTTCCAAACCACCCAGTCCTGCATGGGACCAAATGGATCTCACCCGGGGCCAGGGGCTTGCTCTGCATGGCAGTGGGCATGGGTCCCCACCCTGGAGGCAGCAGGAGGTCCCCCGGAGGTTCTTCCGTGGTACCCACAGGCCCCATTTCAACAAATGACCATGCTGTCTTGAATTTAAATGACACTTGTAATGAGTCTTCTGCAATCGGCTTCACATCAGGCTGCCTCCCATGATCACTGTTGATCACCTTTCATCCAGGTCTGGTTTCCTGAGCTGCCTCTCCTTGTTTTGAGAGCTGAGGAGGAGCTGGCTGGGACGAGGAGCAGCCCCATCAAGACTTCAAGGTGGTTCAAGGTGGAGGGTGGAAGCCTAGCTCCCTCTGGGACTAGCAGATCCCCAGGTGCTCATCACCAGGTGAGCGCTTTCTACCTGCCTGGCCCCATGCAGCAGGCACTGGCAGATACAGGCATGCAGGAATGCTGGCAGGACAGACACCCCCAGGTTTCAGAAGACAGTCCAAATGGAGCCAATGGAGAGGGGTCAGAGGCAGGAGGAGTACACTCCCAGAGAGAAAACGGAGGTGGGCTCAAAGCCCCAAATGCCAGAGCAGAATCAAAACAAATGGCTGGGCCTTGCCCTCCCAGTTCTCCAAGGTCAAAGATGTTGACTATGTGAGCCTCCAGGTGAGACTGCTGGCCTGCACTGCCCCCATCTGCCTTTCCCAGTCACCTCCTTGTTCTGTCCCCTTAAAGATACTACCTAGTATTACAATTTGGAAAACTTCAAGAGATTTTGTGTTACGGGATAGTGGAACCTGTGAATGGAGCCAAGACTCTGGGCAGGAGGCCCTAGAGACACAACCTTGCACAGCTCTCCTGTGCTTCCCTCGTCCTCCCTCAGGCCCTCTTATGGCACTTTTTATCCTGTGGCTCTGGGGGGACCTCTGAAGACTGTGTTCTGGACAGCACAGAGGAAAGGGGCCACTTGGGAGCAACACCAGCTGGCAGTCAAGGGGGCCTCGAGAGCCTATCCGAGCAGGTGGCTCCATCAGGAAAGGATTGTATTTGCCTTAGATGGCATGCCTGATGCCGAGGCCCGGGGTGTGTTCCTCCCCCTGGATGGGGGTTCCTCATCCGGACCCACTTGAAGCGAAGCTCACCTGGGCCTGCTCACACTCAGAACCTCTGGAAGCACGTGTAGTTTGAAACCTCCCCAGGCTTCCCTGTTCCCCTCTCCCCCAGCTCCTGGCCTTGGTGAGGAGGGCTCAGCACTGCTGGGTCACCCGTCAAGCTTGCCCAGAGGGCAGCCTGTCCACTGCCCGGCTGGTTTCATACCATGATGCAGGCGTGGGCCTTGTGGTAGTAGGAGGCATGCATGCTCTGGAACCGCTCCTGGCCGGCTGTATCCCAAAAGTCTGCAACATGAACACAGCTCTGACTGCCTCATGGGGCCGGAGGGCAGAGAGACCCGAACACACTGAGCATCTCTGTGCAGATCTCTGTGTGCAGAAACAGAACCTGCGGGGAGGACAGGGAGGAACGAAGACCACACAGCGCGCATGTGTGCGTCATCAGGACACAACGCACCTGGGTGTGCCGTGGGAGGTGTGTGTATGGGGGTGCATGGGGGTGGGTGAGAAGAAGACACATGGGCAGGCCAGGAGGAAGAAGAACGCAGGCAGGAAGTCCCAAAAGGGAGAAGGCAGGTGTCCCTGTTCTCCCACCCACAAGATGCAGGACCTTCCGAGGTCAAAACCAGGCTGATTTTCCACGTGTGTTGACCACAGATGGCAGACACAGTCAGGCAGGGTGCATGGCCTAACCAAGCAGAAGGCTATGACCCCACAATCTTAAAAGCTTTTGTGGAAGATGATATTCAGACCACAACTGTTATTTCTTTATGCTGGTTAAATCAGAATACCAGGTCAGAGAGCTGGAACGGAGGTCTTGAGTGCCTCCTCCCACCCTCCCTAGGCTCCTCTCACGGTCCTTCCTACCACCCTTAGTCTCTGCTGGGGGTCTCATTTGCTCCCTGCCTGACTCTCTCCCAGGGACTTCCATCCCCTCCCCTTTCCTCGCCCTTGAGAGTCTATGGCTCGGCCTTGTGCTGCTCACCCACAAGGACAGTCTTGCCGTCCACCGTGGCCGTGTGCTTGTACAGGGTCAGGGCATACGTGGACAGCTGTTGCGGCTGACTGCATTCAGGTTAAGGAAAAGAGATGAACGAAAAGGAAGGCAAGGAAGGTGCTTGGGGGGGAGGCACTGGTGTGATGAAACTGGCCCTCTCCTTTTCTTTTTGGAGTTCTTTAGATTTTAAGCTGAATGAATGTGGCAGACAGGATCACTTTCCAGTATCACTGGCACAAACTCCATGGAAAGGCGAAGGGCAGGAGAGGCTGGGAGACATCCCGGCCATCTAAGTACCAGGGACAGCATGGAATGGAATTTTACAAGAGAAGCCATCATAAACAGCATCACGTACTTGGAAAATGCAACCATGGGGGCCCCAGCCTCTTCATGGACGGGGCTCTTGCAGGCCAGAGAGGAAACCCAGCCGTAGGCAGCAACATGACCATTCCAGGGAAAATTAGTCTCTACAAGCTAGACAGCTGACAAGCTGTTTGTGAACTGCCTGTACAGGAAACCCCAACAAAAAGCCTGGGGAATTACTTCCTGAAGCTGCAAGATGCAGGGTGGTCGAACCAGCAAAGCTGGGATGATGCAGGGGCAGCTGCAAAGAAGCACTTGGTGGAAGGTGAAGCAAGATATACTCAGGCTCCACCTTGGGGGTCAAGGCCCAGGGCAGGAAGCAGGACACTCCAGGGCTCTTTTCTGCCACAGTTCTTAGTAGATTGACGTGGGAAGCTTTTTAAAACCATCCCAGTTGCCAGGGAGTGTCTCACTCCAAGCCTAGACCTTGTGACAATCCATAGGAGGAGGGAGCAGTTCCTGTTTTACAAAGTTCATTCACACCAGAGAATTTTAAAGCATTAGCCCAAGCTTTGAGGTCAGAGAGGTTAAGTGACTTGCCCAAGGCCAGAGCTACTGAGGAGGAGGAGGTGGGGTTTGAATCCAGGCACGTGACCAGGTACTGTTAGCCATTCTATTGTCTTTCTGATGTAAAGCAAATGCAAATAGGACACTGGTGAGAACAGTCCTGAAGGAAACCTATGCATTCACTCACCTAGCCCTCCTCCTCAGAGCAAAGGGGTGGACGGTGAGGTTGAGTTGGCATGAGGGGAGAAGGGCCCCAGGAACAAGGAGCACTTCAAACTTTGAAGGATACAATCCATCCATGAGAAACCTCTCCATAAGTCTGTAAGGACAGTGTGCAAGGTGATCAGGGTACATCCTTCAACCTTCCTCCTCCTTGCCCCGCGTCATAACCCCTGTCCAGGCTGACAAGCTGGGGCCATTCATTCCACAGCCACACAGTTTCCTTTTAGGACAATGCCCAGGAACTGCCCCCCAACCCTCTTCTTGACTCCCCTTAAGTGCCCGGCATCCCTTAGTTGTAACACCGATCCAGCACCCACAGCTGCTTTGCCGGAGGGCAGGGACCCCACCTTCCTTCTTTTGGAGCACCACAACAGCTGGTAACCTATATTAGTTGAAGGGATAAAGACCAATCTTTGGAGCTCTGCCATATGTCTACACTGGAGAAGTCTGTGTGAACCATGAACTCAATAAATCTAAAAGTGAGTTTGTTTAACCCACTCATCCTGTCCTTGTTCCTGAATTATCTAGTTAGTGGCATCACCCCATTCTCCAAGTCTGGAACCTGGAATCAGCATTACTAGCCCCTCATAACAAAACAGGCTACATTACCACAAGTTCATGTACCAGTCCACGCGAGGCTCTCAGACCCACTGTTCCTGCCTCTGCACACTACTGACAAACACCATGATCCCTGCTTTATGCCTAGGAAACTGACACCAGGCAGACTGTGCCCTCTGCCCAAGAGCCATTCCCCTAATATTACGCAGGTCCTCCAGGGCTTTGCTCAAATGTCACCTGAGCAGTGGGACCTTCCCTGGTGATCTTACTTGTAATAGGCAAGTTCTATCTTACCTTGTACTCTGTCTTACCCTGTAGGTAATACCAACAGAAACACTCAGTATTTTATTTATTGACAGTTTACCTCTCTCGACTAGAATGGGAGGCCACGAAAGCAATTTTAGTTTATTGCTGCACAGCCAGTGCCTAGGACAAAAAACATTTAGACTATGACTAGCATGCAAACACCACAGGAAAAACTGTAGCCTCAGTGGGGAGCTTAGATTTCCACCCTTGGGGGGTACCTCAACAACATTACGAAGCTGTCCTAATAGGGAGCTGGAACTTTCTTCTCTACCATATGGCAATGAGACACCCTCCCGCTGCCGCCATCCCATAGTGCCAGTGGAGACCACAGGTGCTGCCTCCCCCCTTCTTCTACTGAAGCAATGCTGCAGGAAGCCAGCTAAAACAGGAGGTTCAAAGAAGATTCAGAGTCTCATAACACGATCTTCAAAATATCCAAGTTCCTTCCAAAAATCATTCATCATATTAAGAATCAAGGAAGATCTCAAAGTGAATGAAAAAAGATAATCAATAAATGCCAACACTGTGCTGATACAGATGTTCAAATTATTTGTCAAAGTTTTTAAAGTAGCTGTCATAAATGAGCAACTATAGATGTGCTTGAAATAAATGAAAATACAGAAAGCTTCAATAATGGGCCAATTCCTAAAAGCACAAACAAGCAAAACTAACCTAGTAAGAAAGAGATCATTTGAATAGCTCTGTAACTATAAATCTCTAGGCCCAGATGGTTTCAGGGTAGAATTCTGCCAAACACTGTAAGAATTAATATCAATTTTGCACAATCTCTTCCAGAGAACAGAAGAAGAGGGAATTCATTTTATGAAGTCACTTTATCCTGATATCAAAATCAGTCAAAGACAGTACAGGAAAGGAAAAACAACCCTACAGACCAATATCTTCCATGAATATAGCATCAACAAATTATTAACAGAATTCAGGAACATACAAAAGAAGTTATACACCATGACCAAGTATGATGCATTTCAGGCGTGCAAGACTAGTTCGATATCTGAAAATCAATGAATGCAATCTAACATATTAACTGCCTAAAGAAGAAAACCACAGGATCATATTGATTGATGGAGAAAATGCATCTGCAAAACTCAACATCCATTCTCGATAAAAAAAAAAAAAAAGAATCGAGGGGAATTAGTATGTTGAACAGTACAAAATACTGATGAAAAAAATTAAAGATCTGAATAAATGGAGAGACATACTATGTTTATGGATTGGAAAACTCAATAAAAAAACGATGTCAATTCTCCTAAAATTGATACACAGGCTTAACGCAATGCCTATTAAAATTCTAGCAAGATGTTTTATAGGTATCGTCAAGATTGCATACAACTTATGTAGGCAGGCAAAGGAATTAGAAAAGCTAAAACAACTGTGAATAAGAATAAAATGGGAAGAATCAGTCTACCCAATTGTAAGACTTACTATAGCTACTGTAAGCAAGATGTGTGGTACTGGCAGCGGGACAGACACACAGACTAATGGAATACAAGAAAGAACCCAGAAATAGTCTCACAGAAGTAAAGCCAACTGGTTTTTCACCAAAGTGCAGAAGGCAATGGAGGAATGACAGTCTTTCAACAAATGATGCTGGGCCAAGTGAGTATCTACAAAGGAAAAAATAAACCTTTACCCCAAACCCTCATACCTTAAACAAAAGTTAATTCAAAATTGACCACAGATAGGGGCGCCTGGGTGGCTCAGTCGGTTAAGCGTCCGACTTCAGCTCAGGTCATGATCTCACGGTCCGTGAGTTCGAGCCCCGCGTCGGGCTCTGGGCTGACGGCTCAGAGCCTGGAGCCTGCTTCTGATTCTGTGTCTCCCTCTCTCTCTGCCCCTCCCCCCATTCATGCTCTGTCTCAAAAATAAAAATAATAAACGTTAAAAAAATTAAAATAAACAAAATTGATCACAGACTTAAACGTAAAATGTAAAAATACAAAGCTTTTACAAGAAAACACAGGAAAAAGATCTTTGGGACCCAGGGCTTGGTAGAGATCAAAGTCCATGACTTCAGTAACATCAAAAGCATGATCCATAAAAGAAACAAATGGACTTCATGAAAAGTAGAACCTTCTGCTCTATAAAATAGCTTGTTACAAGACAGTGGAAGACAAGCTCTCAACAGGAGAAAATGTTTGCAAAGAGCACATCCAGCAAAGACCAGTACCTGGAAAAATAATAGCCAAAACTCTACAATGAAAAAAACTCTCAATGAGAAAATGAGCAGAAGGCATGAAGAGACACGTAACCAAAGAGGAGATGTTGTACATCACCAGGCATTAGGGACATGGAGAGTAAGACCATGCTGAGCTATCACTACATGCCTGCCACGATGGCTAAGATAAAAATTAGCAATAACACTAAATGTTGGCAAGGATGCAGAAAAAACTGCATCTTTCACACATTACTGGTGGGAAAACAGACATTTTGGAAAATAATTTTATTTCTTTTTTAAAACATTTATTTATTTAAATTCAAGTTAGTTAACACACAGTGTAGCACTGGCTTCAGGAGTAGAACCCAGTGATTCATCTCTTACATATGACACCCAGGGCTCATCCCAACAAGTACCCTCCTTAATGCCCATCACCCATCTAGCCCATCCCCCACCCACTTCCCCTCCAGCAACCCTCAGTTTGTTCTCTGTATTTAAGAGTCTCTTATGGCTTGCTTCCCTCTGTGTTTTTATCTTATTTTTCCTTCCCTTCCCCTATGTTCATCTGTTGTTTCTTAAATTCCACATATGAGTGAAATCATATGGTATCTTTCTCTGACTTATTTTGCTTAGCATAGTACCCTTTAGTTCTATCCATGTTGCTGCAAATGGCAAGACTTCATTCTTTTTGAATGAAATTCTTTTAGTCTTCTTTTAGTATTCCATTGTATATATACATACCACATCTTCTTTACCCATTCCTCAGTCAATGGACATTTGGGCTCTGTCCATAAGGTGGCTGTTGTCGATAGCACTGCTGTAAACATTGAGGTGCATGTGCCCCTTCAAATCAGCATTTTTGTATTCTTTGGATAAATACCTTGTAGTTTCTTAACAAATCAAACATATACTCACTGCATGGTCTAGCCATGAAATGAAATAAAAACTTACATCCGTGCCAAAACCCACACATGTGTTCACAGCAACTTCATGTGTACTAGCCAAGACCCAGAATTAACTGAAATGTCACTTAACAGGTGACTGGAAAAGTCTGGAAAACCATACCGTGGCCATCTACCATGAAATACTATTCAGCAACAAAAAGGAGCACACTATTGATAGTGCAACAACTTGGATGGGTTGTAAGGATATTATGCTGAGGTCACAGGTTGTATCATTCCATTTACACAATGTTGCCAAAATGACATGATTATAGAGATGGAGAATAAATTGGTGGTTACAGGGGTTAGGGATGGTGGAAAGTGAGGTGGGGTGGGTGTGACTATAAATGGGTAGAATGACCAAAGTTTTGTATCTTAATTCCATTGATAGTTGCATAAATCTGCACATGTGATAAAATGACACAGAATTATACATGCATCAAACCAATGCCAATTTTCTGATTTTGATAATGTTCTACAGTAACTTAAGATATTATCATTGAGGAAGCTGGGTGAAGGGTGCACAGGCCCTCTCTGTACACTCTGTGCAACATCCTGTGAATCTGTATTATTTCAAAATGAAAAGAGAAAAAAAAGCAAAACAGAGAGGGACAAAAACCACAAGAGACCCTTAAATACAGAGAACTGAGGGTTGCTGGAGGGGAGGTGGGTGGGGGATGGGCCAGATGAGTGATGGGCATGAGAGAGGACACTTGTTGGGATGAACACTGGGTGTTATATATGTAAGTGATGAATCACTGGGTTCTACTCCTGAAACCATTATTACACTGTATGTTAACTAGCTTGGATTTAAATTTTAAAAAAAGGCAAACAAAAACCATAGGTTGGGAGATGTCTGCAATGCTAGTAACTGACGAGCATGAATACACAGAAAATATGAACAGCTTTGATACGCAAGTGAGAGAGCACACAGACAGCCTGTGCACTAAGAATACAAACAGGTGAATGGCTAATGAACATATAAAAAGATGCTCAGTGTTTTAATAATTTAATAATTTTAACGCAAATTAAAATGAAGTAGCTTTCACATCCCTTCAGACTGGCACAATTCAGAAAGTCACATGACACTGAATGTTGGGGATTTTGTACTGTGCTGGCAGCAGCATAAATTTAATATAACTATTTTGGAGAGCAATTTGGATATCTCAATGTTTGAGGTAATCTTGAAACTAGGCCATTTCACCCCAGGCCTAAGTGTGTGCCCAAGATGGTAGGCACAAAAATATTCACAGCAGTATTGTATTTAATATCATAAAAATGACAACATTGGAAATGTTCTTCAACAGAAGAGTAGACAATTTTAGTACAAACTAGTTAAAAACAAATTTACTAAGTTGCTTACCACTTAGCAGATACTATGGTAGGTGTCATGACATAACACTGAACAAAACAGATGAAGATCCCTGTCAAGACAGACAATAAATAAGCCCTTAAAATACATGCAACCACATGTGTGGTCATTGCACTTAGGACAAAGGCATCGCTATAGTTGAGTGGGGTTAACCGTTTCATCAATTAAGCATGTGGGAGCAACTGAATATCTGTACCGGGAAGAGATGAACCTTGAGGCCGTTAATGAAATGGGGAAGTAGGAGGTTCTAGGGGGGTCAACCCCCACCTGAAATATCCAGTAAACTGGAAAAGATGATCAGAACGAACCAATTCAGAACTCCGGAACCTGAGTGGACACACAGAAGCAGGACAGCACTAGGTGGCAACAGAGTGCTGATCCCCGTAGAAGGGCAACGTGTGTCAACCAGCGGCAGCTGCCCATCCCTCAGGCCTGCTGCACCAACTTGGTGAGCTGTGCTCCAAGGTTCTGGCTACGGTCTGGGGTGCCGGAGAGATATTGCCCTCAATAAGTCTGGGTCACATGTTTTGCTCAATTAGGTCTCAGCTCTCTCAGGCTTCAGGTTTCCCGTGCTGGTGTATATTGGAGATTTCAAGGGCTAGGAAGATCTTAGTTTTTCTTTCTATTTTTGGAGCCAGAAGTTTAAGGAAATCTTTGTCAGGTCACTATCTGACCACAGATAATAGAACAGAAACATCAGTGACCACACACAAGGAATACACACTTTGTGAAAATAGTCTGGAAAAATTACATATAGACGACTCTAGCCCCAAACAAGGGGAAATCAGCAATGCCTGAAGAGTGGGAGAATCTGATTTTTAAAGTTGTCACATTAAAACACTCAGACTGTCTAATTCTCATCAAAACAACTCCAAAGCTTACAAAGAAATGAGAAGATATGACCCATTCTCATGAAAATAAGTATCTGACAGAATCAACCCCAAAAGAAATGCAAACATTGGAATTACTCATCAATTATCAAAATTGAGTATCTTAAATATGCTCAAAGGGCTAAGGGAATTCATGGACAAAGAATTAAAGAATCAGGAAATGATACATGAATAAAATGAGAATATTAATAAAGAGATAAAAATTATGAAAAGGAACCCAACAAAACTTCTGGAGCACAAAAGCACATTAATTACAATGAAAACAAAACAAAACAAAATAACCTCACTAGAGGGTTTCAACAACATATTTAAGCAGGCAGAAGACGGGGTCAGCAAACTTGAAGATAAGGTGGTTGAAATTATCCAGTTGGAGAAGCAGAAGAAAGAAAGAATAAAAATGAGCAGGGCCTAAGGAACGTGTGGGACAACACAAAGCAAACTAACATATGCATCATAAAGAAAAGAGAGATCTGAAGAAACAATGGCTAAAAACTTCCTAAACTTGACACGAGACACGAATACACACACCCAGAAAGCTTCACACATTCCAAGCACAATAAACCTGGAGATCCACATTGAGACACATCATAGGCAAACTGTTGAACCCTAAAGACAAAATCCTCAATAAGACAAACAGCCCCTTTCTCATCAGACACCACTGAAGTCAGAAGGCAGTGGGATGACATATTTAAAAGGTCCTGAAAGAAAAAAGCTGTCAACCAGGATTTCTATATCCCGAAAACTATCCCTCAAGAATTAAGAAGTTAAGACATTCCCAGATAAAGATAAGCTGATGAAGCTCATTACCAGTGAACTTGCCCTACAAGAAATGCTAAAGTGAGTCTCTTTTAGGTTAACACAAAAGGGCACTAGATGGTAATTGGAAGTTGTATGAAGAAGTAAAGATCTTCAGTAAATGTACCTATGTAGGTAAATATAAAAGCCAGTATTCTTGTACTTTTGGTTTGCAACTCCCCTTTTTCCTATATGATTTAAAAGGCAAATACAGGGGTACTGGGTGACTCAGTCGGTTAAGCGTCCGATTTCAGCTCAGGTCATGATCTCAAGGTTCGTGAGTTTGAGCCCCGTATCAGGCTCTGTGCTGACAGCTCAGAGCCCGGAGCCTGCTTCTGATTCTGTGTCTCCCTCCCTCTCTCTGCCTCTCCCCGGCTTGTGCTCTGTTTCTGTCTCTCTCAAAAATAAATAAACATTAAAAAATTTTTTAAAGGCAAATACATAAAACAATAACTATAAATCTAAGTTAACGAGCACTGAACATATAAAGATGCAATCTGTAACAAACCAATACGAAGGTCTGGGATGGAGACATCTAGGAACAGAGTGTTGGTGTACTACTGTAACAAACTGGTAATATTTAAATAGGTTGTTATAAGTTTAAGATGTTAATTGTAGTCTTCAGGGCAACCACTAAGAAACAATTAAAGAATTATACAAAAAAAGGGAAAAGAGAATCAAAATAGCACACTGCAAAAAAAAAAATCAATAAAAAAAATATTAAAGTATGTGAGGAAAACAACCAAAAGACACAGAAAACAAACAGCTAAATGGCAGAAATAAGTCCTTCTTTACCAGTAACTGCTTCAATTACTGTTGTTTCAAATGTCCATGGATAAAGCTCTCCAATTAAGAGTGAGAATACTGGCAGAATACATGAAAATAGCTGATCCACGCATGTACTATCTGTAAGAGACTCACTTTAGACCCAAAGTCACAAAAAGGTTGAAAACAAAAGATGAAGATAATCCATGCAAACAGTATCTAAAAAGGAGCTGGGACAGCTGTACTAGAGTCAGACAAAATAAACTTTCAGTCACAAGTTACGAAACAAAGAAGGATATTACACATTGATAAAAGTTTTTTTAATCTACTAAGGAAATATAAAAGTTATAAACATATATGCACCTAAAAACAGAGTCCCCAAATACAGGAAGCAAACACTGATAAAAGTAAAGGGAGCTGTAGCTAGCTGCACGAGAACATACTAAGGTCTCAAACCCCACTGTCAGCAATGGGGAGAATGGCTGAGGCAGAACCACAAGGAAACCAAGGACTTGAAGAATAGCACACACCAGTCAGACCTAACACACATACAGAGCACACTACACCTAACAGCAGCAGCACGTCTCTCAAGTGAACATAGGTGATAACATAAAACAAGTCTTAATAAAATTAAAAAGACTGAGATCATAGGAAGCATCTTTTCCAATAGAATGGAAGGATACCAAAAATAATAGCAGGAGGAAAACCAGAAAATTCACAACTATGTGGAAATTAAACAACACAGTATTAAACAAGCAAAAGGTCTAAGAAGAAATCATAAGGACAATTAGAAAATGTCTTGAGACTTGGGGTGCCTGGGTAGCTCAGCCAGTTAAGTGTCTGACTTTGGCTCATGTCTGTGAGTTCTGTGCTGACAGCTCAGAGGCCTGGAGCCTTTTTCTGATTCTGTGTCTTCTTCTCTCTCTGCTCCTCC
The DNA here is from genome assembly GCF_027475565.1 of Acinonyx jubatus. Taxonomy (NCBI): domain Eukaryota; kingdom Metazoa; phylum Chordata; class Mammalia; order Carnivora; family Felidae; genus Acinonyx; species Acinonyx jubatus. The sequence goes on from NC_069387.1 coordinate 139,569,642, forward strand.
CCCACTCACGCTCTGTCTCTCTCTCAAAAATAAACATTAAAAAAAAAAAAAGAAAATGTCTTGAGATGAATGAAAATGAAACACAGCAAACCAAAACTTAAGGATGAAGCCAAAGATGTGCCAAGAGCAAAATTTATACCCGTTCAGCACATACCTTAAAAATGAACGAAGATCTCAAATCAATGACAAACTACACCTTAAAACACTAGACACAAAAGAGCAAACTAAACACAAGCTCATGAGAGGAAGGTAGTAGTAAAGATTTCAGTGAAGATAAAATAGAGACTAAAAAGACAATGGAGAAACCCCTGAAACAATAATTAGGTCTTTGACAACATCAACAAAATCAATAAACCTTTAGCTGGGCCAAGGAAAGAGAGAGAAGGCAAAATCTGCTCAAAATCAGAACTGGGGACACTAACATCAATTTTACAGAAACAAAAAACATGATAAGAGAATCCCATGGCGACGCCTGGGTGACTCAGTCGCTTAAGTGTTGGACTCTTGACCTTGGCTTAGGTCATGATCTCATGGTTTGTGAGTTCGAGCCCCATGTCGGGCTGTGTGCTGACGGCATGGAGCCTGCTTGGGATTCTCTCTCCCCAACTCTCTCTTTCTTGCCTCCCCTGCTTGTGGGCTCTGCCTCTCAAAATAAATAAACTTAAAAAAAAAAAAAAGAGACTACCATGAATAACTGTATGCCAACAAAATGGATACTCTAGAGGAAATGCACAAATTTCTAGAAATATGCAAACTACCAAACTGATATAAGAAGAAACAGAGAATCTGAATGGACTATACCAAGTAAGCAGTATCCAAAAATCTCCCATAAAGAAAAGGCCAGGACTGGATAGCTTCACTGGTGAATTCTACCAAGCACTTAATGAATTAACACCAATCCTTCTCAAACTTGTCCAAAAAATTGAAGAGGAGGGGCATTTCCTAATTCTTTCTAGGAGGCCAACATTACCCTGATTCCAAAGCCAGACAATGACATACAAGAAAAACAAACAGTATCTTTAAACATAGATGTAAAAATCTTCAACACAGCAATAGCAACCAAATTAATATTAAAAGGATCATATATCGTGCTTGCTTCAGCAGCACATTTACTAAAAAAAGGATCATATACTGTGACCAGGGGAGATTTCTCTTGGAATTTACGGGTGGCTCGATGTAGGAAAAAACACACCATATTAACAGACTGAAGGAAAAATCCTACCTATTCTCAATAAATGCATAAAAAGCATTTGCCAAAACTGACACCATTTCATGACAAAAACACTAAATTACTAGTAATAGAAGGTATTTCCTCAACAGGATAAAGGCCATATATGAAAAAACTGTAATAAATATCATACTTAATTGTGAAGGACTAAAAGCTTTTTCCCTAAGATCAGAAACAGGAGAAGGATCCGACTTTTGCCATTTCCATTCAACACAGCCGTAGAAGTTCCAGTCCAAGCGCTATGGGGAGAAAACAGCCATTCTGAGCTGCTGCTCAGGCATCTGACAAGCAGGACAAGGCTGCTCACACCGAGTCTCGAAATGCAGATAAGAACCTGAGCTTAGGATGCCCGCCCAAGTTCCCACTTTGTCTTTCCCTGGCACCTTCTAAAATAACCACTTAGGGAGTGCCTGACTGGCTCAGTCATAGAGCACATGACTCTTAAATCTCAGGCTTGTGAATTCAAGCCCCACACTGGGCATGGAGCCTCCTTCAAAAAATAAGTAAATTAAATTTTTTTTTTTTTTTAAACAGCCACTTAGATTTGAGCCTGCAAAAAGTGAGTGACCTCCACCCCCAAACACCTTATAAGTGCTTGCTGGTGACCCAGGATGGAGGGCTGCCCTTCCCCTGGCTCATTTCACTCCCACTTCTGGGATCCGTAAGTAATAAATCTTGGGACTTTTTCTTGTGGGTGTATTGAAAGTGCACCTTCAGTCAAAACAAGCCCAGGGCTTTCACTTCCCCAAAGTGGGAGCTCAGGGCTGGCTTATACCTCTCATCCACCCTTATCCATCAGGTCATAGCTGGTATATTCTTTTTTTTTTTAATGTTTATTTAGAGAGAATCCCAAGCCGGCTCCATATTGTTATGCAGAGCCTGACATGGGGCTCAATCCCATGAACTGTGAGATCATGACCTGAGCTGAAATCAAGAGTCAGACGCTCAACTGACTGAGCCACCCAGGTGCTTAAGTCAAATACACCAGCTGCAAGAAGCCCCTAACACAGGCACCTTTGCAAGAAAAGGAAATAAAAGGCATCCAAATTGGAAAGATGGAAGTAAAATTATTTCTATTTAAAGATAATGATTTTATACATAGAAAACGCTAAAAAGTCCACAAAAACAGTAATAGAGCTAATAATTCAGCAAAGCTGCAAGATATAAATTCCACACACAAAAATAGTATTTCCATACACTGGCAATGAAAAGGGAATTTAACCAAGGAGACATAATACTTGTACACTAAAACTATAAAACACTGCTGAAAGAAACTAAACTAGACATAAATAAATGTAAAGATATCAGTGTTCATGGATTTGAAGGCTTACTGTTGTTAAGTAGATAACACTACCCAAACCAATCCACAGATTCAATGCAATCCTTATCTCAATCCCAATGACATTTTTGCAAAATAAAAGAACATATCCCAAAATTCATATGGAATTTCAAGGGATCCCAAGTAGCCAAAACAATCTTGTGAAAGAATAACAAAATTGAGGGACTCACATTTCCCTGAGGTCAAACCTTCACACAAAGCTATAATACTTAAAATAGTGTGGTACTGGCACAAATAATATGAACATACAGACCAACTGAATAGACACTTGAGAAATAAACCCTCACATACATGGTCAACTGATGTCTGACAAGGGTGTCAGGACCATTTAATGTGGGGGGAAGCATTGTCTCTTACACAAATGATGCTGGAAAAACTGGATATTGCCATGACAAAGAATGGAGGTGAGTCCCTTCCCTCACACCATATACAAAAGTTAACTCAAAATGGATCAAAGACCTAAACTTAAGAGCTGAAACTATAAAACTTTTATTTTTTGTTAACATTTGTTTATTTGAGAGAGAGTGTGCATGTGAATAGGGGAGGGGCACAGAGAGAGAGAGAGAGAGAGAGAGAGAGAGAGAGAGAGAGAGAGAATCCCAAGCAGGCTCTATGCTCAGCCTGGAACCCGATGTGGGGCTTGATATTACAACTGTGAGATCATGAACTGAGCTGATATAATGAGTCGGACGCTCAACCGACTGAGCCATCCAGGTGCCCCAAACTATAAAACTTTGAGAAGAAAATGTAGGATCGTATCTTAATGATACTCCCCTAAGAGCAGATATATAGACCAATGGAACAGAATAGAGAGCCCAGAAATAAGCCCACACATATACGGTCAAATATTTCATCAGAGAACTAAGATTATGCAATGGAGAAAGGATGGGGGCACATGCAGGAGCGAAGGAAAAGCCCCCCCTCAGGAGGCAGTGACCAGATCTGAGGACGCCTGCTCATAAGCAGTGGAAGAACTACATCATTAGAGTCCACCCTCAACAGAGGCTTGGGGGGGGGGGCCAGAAACACAGGTGCAAACAGGAAATGGAATCAAGAGGCACGAATGTGCCGTGTGAACAAGGAAGGCATTTCAGAGAAAGTCTGGTGCTTGGGGCGGCCCCAGTGGCCAACACTGTGGTAATCGATGAAGTCTTGTATTACTACTTTGTGTTTGTCGTCCTAAGTGAGGCTTGTAAGAAACTGGCATTGAACTTGGGGTTGGGCAGCACCAAGGAAGCTGGCAAGGTGGCCATCTTGGGGCTCACACCAAGCTACACTCTCTACAGCCCCCATCTGCTAATGAGCTGACAGCTTGCTCCCTGCCTGCCTGCCATTCCTGCTCCCTGTGTGCTGGCAAATACTAAACTTGGTTGGGGAAAAAGGGGGTGTTATTTACTATGTAATCTCCCCATGCTACAACACTCACCCACATTTTCGTTGTACAGGCATGTTGTTGAGGACGGTCAGAGTCACTGCAAGACGCTAAACTAGAGCTGCAGTGTGTACGTATGGGGTAGGGCAGAGAGAATGTGAATTCATGAAGATGGCCTAAAAACCAGCAAAGCCCTTGGAATCAAAGGGTAAGGTAATAAATGATGAAGCTGGAAGACAAGGTAGCTCTGGAGCACCTAGGAGACAAGACTCAAGCTGAGAAGGCAGAATGGGAGGTGTGGGATCTGCCAGCATTGTAGAGCCCCTCCTCAACCCTATAGATGGGAGTCCCAAACTGTGCACATGGGCACTGGAGCCAGTTATGATGCAGCCAGTCTCCACACTGATCACAGCCAGTCGTCATTTCTTTCTACTCTGCTTAATCTGGATGGGTTCCTCCAAGAAAGCATCTGCACCACTTCTAATCAATCTGTCACCGGGTCTCCATTCCCACTGTTTCTGCCTCACAGACTCGCCCACACAGCACATGCAGGATCCCCTGGCTCTGATGTCCTCACCCTGGACTGCTTCAGTAGTCTCCAGGGTGACCTGCCCATATCTGCTGCTAGAACTCATGGAAAAAGCTTGATTTATTCAGTCCTTATGACTTGCTCCGCCCTCCTGCAACACACACAGCTGCTGATGTGTTCCCCCTCACCCCCCCCCCCCACCTGGGCTCCAATCAAGACTATTCCCTACCACCCCTACAGAAGTCATGATCCTCTGTGCCTCCAGCAGGTTTTTCTAATAATCCTGACCTGCGCTGGGACTGGTCTTTCTTCCCTCATCTCCCAACATACTTGGATTTGCCCACAGCGCTGTCTCCTAGGCAGATGATCTTCACGTTGTCATCAGCATCATATTTCTCTTGGTCGAGCTCACAGGGTTTGGCTCTGTCGCTGGCCATTGGCTCCCGGCTCCTGGCTGTTCAGCCTGGGGTAGGTGTGTGTGTAGGGGGTCTTGTCACTGTCTGGGAAGTTCAAGAAGAGGCTGTTGTTAAAATGATGGGAAGTTTCCAAATCTATTTCTTCCTCTTCCTGGACTGGGGAGAGAAGGAGCTGATGAGAGCAGGGCCCAAGGACACAGTTACATCCTTCTCTACTCACCACCAACCTGGCTGTCACTTGCTTCACCGTGGGGTTGTAATCCTGTCCCCACCCAAATCCTCTTCAGGTGGTGGACCCTATGTCATCTCTTTACTACAGCTATGTTCACGGCCACACTTTCCACTCCCACCTCAAAAGACAGTATTTTACAAACTGTACATAGACAAGTTTCTCACTGGTAAAACAAGGACAAAAACCAGTGCCCATGTCATACAATCAGTGTGAGACAGAGACAGTCCTCTGTAAACCTGAGCTCTTCTCACTGAACGACAGCCCACACAGCCAGAGACACCTAATGTGCATTCCTGACCACCCACCTCATGCCTCTCACCTCCCCTTCACTTTTCACCCTGCTTCAACCAGTAGCTGTTTCTTCCTCTCTCACTGTGGACATTCCACAGACCCTCTTCTCTAAGGTTATTTCAAGTATCTTCTAAATGCTGACGATGCCAAATCTGTACCTACACCAAGACTGCTTCTCTTGGCAACAGACTCAAGTAGGCAACTGCCTACCAGACTTGGACTAGTAGATTCTGCCACACAGGGACAAATACCATGTGAAAACACAAATACTTAAGTCCTGCCCACCCCAAACATCAATCCTCACATCCCTCATCTGTACAAGACAGTGCCGGCCACCCAGTGACAACATCTAGGTGTGACATCATCTCTAGCTCTGTTCTTTCCTCACTCCCAAACAGAACCTTTAAAATTGTACTGAGAATGTACAATAGTCCAGACTCTGAGGTAATTAGGCACACAGAAATGACGCCATAGGCTCTCACTGAGCATTCACCATGAGCAGACCTTGTGCTGGGTTCAGAAGAATGGAGACACGATGTTGGCAGCCTACTGTGGCAAGAGCGACGGCAGGGGTGTGAATACCGTGGAGGGTGTAAAATACCAACAGGATCCCGAGTTTCCCTGATTGTACCACTGCAGTGCCATTGCCTCTCCTCAGGTAGGTACTGAGCCTTGTTTACCCAGGTACCCTCGGCTTCATGAGCAGTGCCTGGGAAGTGGCAGATGCTTGGTAAGCATAATGAAGGGGTGCCCCTTCCACTTCACCCTGGAGCAGAGTGACCTGTTCCAAAGCCAAACCCAACCCTGTTAACTTCAAGCTCGAAGAGTTTCAATGGCTGTCACTGTCCTCACCATCCAGTGCGCAAGCTGTCTTTCATTCAACTTTTTTTTTTTTTTTTTGGCATTCAACACATCTCGGAACCAACCTTCCCTGTTAGGCTGGACTGCCCTCGCCCCCAGATCGCTGCGTGCACCCAACGACGCGTCCTTCTCCTGCCTAGGGCCTAGGGATGGTGGGTCTCAACGCTGAGCCTGCTGGGGGGAAACAAATAAGACCACGGACTCCGCAGGCTGGCCCGCCTGTGGCCAACCATTCCCCAGTCCGCGCCCGCCGGTTATGCATCCCGATCCTGTCCCGGTCCCCGGACCACCCCGCGCCGGTCGCGTCCCGCCCCAGTCCCCGCTCCGCCCCGAATCGCGTCATTCTCCGACCCGGTCCCGCCTCGGACCCCGCGGGCCAGCCGGGGACTTACCCCGCGCCGCGCTCCGCTTCCGGCTCAGTCGGCGTCCTCGCAGCTGCTACGCAACCGCGCAAGGACCCGGAGGAGGGCTGCCCGGCCGGAGGCCTGAAGGACCCCTCCTGGGCGCGGGCTGGCTAGCGCGGTGCCGGCCGGGAGGACCTCAGGTGATTGCGTGCACCGCCGCCGGTGCTGAGTCGCGCGGGCTGGAGGTCGGGCGGGGCTGGAGGCCGGGCGGCGGGAGTGTGCGGGGTGGGCTTCCTGCGACGTTCAAGTCGGGCAACGTGGATAAATGCAGCTGGATTGTGTTTTCCATCTTGGTGTAGGAATTTGTGACAGAGTAGCTCGTGGCAGTTTCGTTTCTTCTTTGTTAAAATATTTAGAAATCCTGTACTTGAAAGGAAAGATGCCTCGATTATGAGTGACTTTGAGGCGAAAATTAGAAATAAACATGAGGGGCCCCTGGGTGGCTCAGTCCGTTAAGCGTTGGACTGGGCTCAGGTCATGACTCATGGTTTGTGGGTTTTAGCCCCGCATCAGGCTCCACAGTCTCAGTGCGGAGTCTGCTTGGGATTCTCTGTATCTCCCTCTGTCTCTGCCCCTCTCCCACTCTCTCCCTCTCTCTCCCTGTCTCTCTCTATCTCTCTCAAGTAAACTTAAATAAATACGTAAGTAAATAAATAAACAAACATGAGAAGTGATGGGGTTTTGGTGTCGTGGTGATGGTGGTGTGTCCTGAGCTCACGGCCAACAAAGAATTCTTAAGAAATTCTTTGGTGCAAAAAGGTGATTTTATTAAAGCACGGGGACAGGACCCCTGGGCAGGAGGAGCTGGGCTGGACTGGTTATATACTATGGACTTGGCGAGGTAAAGGCATCAGAGAGTTTCCCAGAAGGACTTTGATGTGCCAAAGAAGACCCCTAAGATACCGGAGACCTCCCTATTGTCAAGCTAAGGTTGTTTTCTTCTAGTAATGCATTAACATCAGGGCAGTATGGGGTTCCTGGAGAAATGTTATACTCTGTATTTGCCTCAAATATTTGTCAGTAGGCTGCAGGTAATAACTTTAATGTTATTTACATTTTCTTCTTGCCTTTGTTCCCATATCACATGGAGGGGATACGTATCACACGGAAGGGATCACATGGAGCGTGATACCAGGGGCTCCAGGAAACTGAGTCTATAGGTTTCTGGAGATTAGGCTATTGATAAGATTGCCTTTTCTTGTAATTTACTAAGACATTTGTAAACTGATGGAGACTCCTGTCCTGTGATCTCTATCAGCTAACCAGTTGTTTTCTATCCTTTCTTTTGTTCTTGGGCAGCCAGGAGTGCCTGAGGAATGTCACACATACTCCACCTGAGGGGGGGGGGGGGGTTGTGGGGGTGTCAGCTTGCCTTATGCTCCCTCATCAAGAAGTGTAAAAACAAATTTGCATTTGGTTTATTTGAATAGCTTACTGCTGATTATGTCATCATTAAGTACCCAGAAGTTCTTTGCTGTGTTGTTTTGTCACCCTCTGTGACTCTTACAATGTGCTGTTAGGGGTTAGGTCATTATGCCTAGGTTTGAAAATCTCCATGTTAAATACTAAAGTATTGTAATAAATTACAGTAGCACCATTTTGATTAGTCCAAATGTTTTCAAGGTTTGAAATAACTGTTGACTACATGAAAAAGAGTTTAAGACATACAGAAAACAAAAAACAAATGCCTGAAGTCAGTCCTTCCTTATTAGTAATTACTTTTAATGTAAAGGAACTGATCTCTGCTATTCAAGGCAGAGTTTGGCAAAATGGCTTAAAAGACAAGATCTGGCTATATGCTGTCCATGGGAGCTTCACTTTAGACTCTATGACACAAAAAGGTTTAAAGTGAAAGGCTGGAAAAGATAGTCCATACAAATAGCAGTGGTGGAGACCTGGTGCGGCCATATCAATATCAGACAAAGGGTGAGAGTGGGGGGTTGTCTTCAAGAAGACAGACCTGAGGTTCTTGATTGCTGTAGCAGCCGGGGATCCCTTCAGGCAGCCAGTCCAAATTGGAGTCTGACTGTTGTCAGCCTAAAGGTGCCGCTTGAGCAAAATTTTCAGGGTTTTATCCCTCTACCCGGGAGGTATGCAAGTGGTTTAGGACTTGCCCTGGATCTACAGACAGACCTGCAGGGTGCAGGCTGACCTCTGCAGGCTAAGGGGGCGTGTAGTGTGTAAGCTGGGCAGATCCAAGGAGCCAGGGAGCTGGAATAGAGTTAGCTGTGGAGAGAGGCCGTGCATGTCCCAGGAGCTGATTATTTGGGGGCACCAGACATCTGCCTAATTCCAAGAATTATCCTACTCAAATGCACATATTCCCCCTGAAGGCAGAGCTGGAGGAAGGTGCACTGTCCTGCCTGTGTCAGGCTCCACAAACTTGCTTTGGTTTCCTCCAGTAAAACAGCTGGGAGCACTGATTGTTGTGGAAGTCAACATCCCCAGCATACTGATTAAATCTGCCTCAGTTTAAATCTGCCACTGTGGAATGATTTTGGGGGTGCACTCCCTCTTTTCAATCAGTTATACACTTTGTTGGGGACAGTCCAAACTCCACTGGCTTGTCGGGCCCTGGATGCACCAGGCTGGCCGATCAATGTGTCCTGCGCAAGCATGTCCCACACAGCTGGATTTACCCAGGGAATCTGTACAGAGAAAAGTTCAGGAGAAGACTGGTCTCAGGAGCAGGCTGTTGTGGATGCATGGACTCTACCCATTTCCAAGCCTGAACCAACACAAATGCACCTATTCCCTTTGAAAGCTGAGCTAGAGGAGAGTGGACCTCCTTGCCAGGGTGCAGCCGGATAGACTGGCTGTGTTATCCTCCTATAAGAGACACTTGGGAGCCTTGATGGCTGAAGAAGCCAGGCATCTGTTGTGACTGATCTTCACCAGTTAAAACCCCTGTTGCAGAAGTGTTTGCGGGGTTTTGATTCCAACAGTCAGGTAACCGAGCAGGTGGTTTGCGGCCAGCTTGCCCTCCACGGGTCTGAAGGACCCCAGCTGACCTTGGCAGACTGAGGAGGTGCGTACTGTGTATGCTTGGACTGTAGAGGTTCAGGTAGTGAACATCCGGAACCAGGGCAAGTGTCTTGAAAAGCTGGGTGTTGGGCGTGGGCTGTTTCCAGGATGAGACACCCGCCTATTCCCATGTGCTACAAAAGTGTGCATCTTCTCTCTAAAGGTACAGCTTCAGGTGACTGGACTGCTTTTCCAGGATTCAGCCTGGTGGGCTGCTGGAGTATACCTCACTAAGATACCTGGGAGCTATAAATACTAGCAAGCCCTGGAACCTATTGGGTATCCATTCCAAACGGGGACTGAGCTTGGCCAGTTGAAAGGTGGTGAAAAGACTTCTGGGTGGTGATGTTCCCCCCTGCTGTGCAGGGGGTTCCAGACCAACCGCAGCTCCACAGGCTTGGAGGGCACCCAGGTGCTCTCGATAGGCTGATGGGGTGCTTGCTTATTGTGCATGAACCATGGAGATACGTGTAGACAGGGACCTGGTACAGGGCAAGTGTCTGGAAAGGCCTATTAAGAGGAGTTGGATATTGCCAAGGAAGGAAGAGGTGGAGGAGTTTGGAAGTCTTGAAGTGCCGATTCAGGTAGCTGTAAAAGGTATCCTCAGTAAAAGACAACGGGGGACTTGATTGTGCAGAGGCTCAGAACTTTGCAAAACACAGACATGGGGACGCACTGTCCCCCATTTCAATGGCTACTGCAAAAGTAATCCATGGGTGGGTACCAACAACCCTCGAGCAACGCTGGAGGATGGGAATAAGAATGTCAACAGTAGGTGGGTGCATGTAGGGGGGCAGGGGGCAGGTGATCACATACGGTGGTGCAGGTGGTTGTGTGCTGGTGGGCATGTGGCTGCATGCAGGTGGAGTGAGTGCATGCAGGGGGCAGAGGGGGGTGGGTGGGTTCCTACAGAAAGTGAAGGCATGTGTGTGCTGGGGTACAGGTGGGTACATGGCGGGGGAAGGTGGGTGTGGGGCAGGGGGCAGGTGGGTACATCAAGAGAGGCAGATGGGTGCATGCAGGGGTTGGAGGGGGTGAGTGGGTGTTTGTAGGTGGAGTGCGAGCAGGGGGACAGGTGGGTATGTGGCAGGGGGCAAGTGGGTGTATGCAGGGGGCAGGGGGCAGGTGGGTACATCAAGAGAGGCAGATGGGTGCATGCAGGGGTTGGGGGGGTGAGTGGGTGTTTGTAGGTGGAGTGCGAGCAGGGGGACAGGTGGGTATGTGGCAGGGGGCAAGTGGGTGTATGCAGGGGGCAGGGGGCAGGTGGGTGTGTGAAGAGGCGCAGATAGGTGCATGCAGGGGTGTGGGGGCAGGGAGGTGCGTGTAGGTGGAGTGAAGGCAGGTAAGTGTGTAATGGGGTCAGGTGGATGTGTGCAGGGAGGTAGGAGGGTACGTGCGGGGGGGGTCATTGGGTGCGTGCGGGGGAGCATGTACGTGTATGCAGGGCACTGGGTGTGCACAAGGGGTCAGTGAGGCTGGTGGGTGCGTGCAGGGGTCAGCAAAGGCCAGTAGGTGCATGTACGGGGGAGCGAAGGCTGGTGGGTGAGTGTAAGGGAGCATTGAGGTCAGGCCCATCATTGTCCTGGGGTCAGTCCCGGGCAGGGTCTGGCCGGCTCAGGGCAGTCCTTGCTGCTTGAGGGTGTGGTGTGGGTTCCAGCGGAGGATGCTTTGTCTGTGGGGTCTCTTGCTGGAGTTTAGGGGTGGCTGGAATGAAGAGCTTGTCAATTAGAGAGTGCAGACCCTGATTAGAGTGGAGGCAGTGAAATCCTCTTTCTGTTCTTCTTGGCGTCTTCACTGTTGACACTCTGCCCACCACGATGCCCCTTTGGGGAGGCAGTGTGGCAGTTTGTGTACCTGAATTGTGCAGGTGCAGGCCCGTGACTGAGCCTGTGTGGAGGCATCCCTGCAGACACATGCAAGGATCCTCATTGAACGTACTCGGCCGCTGTGAACGATGGAGAAATCACGGTGGCTGTCTCCTTGTGGCCCACAGGGACTAATACATGGTGTGCCCCACCTCCCAAGGGCACACGTGGCTTTCAAAGAGAAGGGTGTAAATATGCCCAGACACGGGAAGACACTGGCATCAGTGATCTTGGCACATGACAACATTAAGCGGACTGAGCAGCTTGAAACAAGGAACATTTACTATCTCACGGTGTCCATGGGCAGGGGTCTGGATGAGGCTTAGCTGGGTCCCCTGAGATGAAAATGTGAGCCGGGGCTGTAGTCCCATCTGAACCCCCCCACCCCAAGGCAAGACCTGCCTCCTCATTCAGGCCTGTTCCACCTCCAGATTCTGAGGAAAGAATGGATTTGGGGCCCATGTCCTGTGCAGAATAATTCAGTGAAGAACTCAGAGGTTTGCTGTGATATTTTCAGGGCTGGGATGGAGCTGCAGAAGTGGATCCTGAGGGCAAACCTAACCCTGGCCCACAAATTGTCAGACCCCTGAACCCAAACCCTAAGTCTGAAATGTGCCAAAACACGTTCCCTCAACTCAGTCCTCCAGGGAGACCACTGCGCTGTTGGTGGTTCAGTCCATGATGCCTCCTGGGACCTAATGCTAACCCTACCCATGGCTCATGCCCTAAGCAGCCTCAGCTTTGAGGTATAAGAAAGGATTTGGGGTGAGGATTGGTGCAGAACATTTTGGCAAGGAACCCAGAATTTCACCATGATATTTCCAAGGCTGGGATAGAGCTGCAGGAGGGGATCCTGAGCCCAAACCTAACCCTGACCCACCGACATGCACCCAACAGCCCCCTCTGCACACACCCACTGCCCCCCTGCACATACCCACCCACCTTCACTCCCCCTGCACATGCACACACATTTGTGTACATGCACGGATACACATACATGAACACGGACACATATTTGTCTACATGCATGGACACAGTTACATGCACACACACATTTGTATACATGCATTGACACATGTATATTCAGGTGTGCACACATTTGTATACATTCACAGATGCATGTACATGTACATGCACACACACACACACACACAACACACATACACACAAGCACACATACCCCAGCTGCACCGTGCGTGTGCTCTCAGGGGCAACAGGTGGTGAGTGGTGGCAGTGGCCCACGGCAGAGCTAGGAGCAGGGGTGACACATTGGTAGATCTAGACCCCACATTGAGGGCCACTCTGTGGCAAAGACTGTCTTTCAAAGACATCCATCCTCCCAGACCACTGAGGGGGCAACTGAGGTCCCTGGAAGTGATCTATCAGGTCCGGCAGCCACAAGGGTTGAGGGACCAGTACGGGGTGTTTCTCGTCTTCCCCCACATGCTACCTACCTGACCTCAGGCCCCTGACATGCATTCCATGGGGTCAGGGCCCATGCCTGTGGCCAGTGGTGCAAGGGGAAGAGCAGGGGGGCCGGGGGCTTGCAGAGTCTCAGAGGGTTAGGGTTAGGGTTAGGGTTAGGGTTAGGGTTAGGGTTAGGGTTAGGGTTAGGGTTAGGGTTAGGGTTAGGGTTAGGGTTAGGGTTAGGGTTAGGGTTAGGGTTAGGGTTAGGGTTAGGGTTAGGGTTAGGGTTAGGGTTAGGGTTAGGGTTAGGGTTAGGGTTAGGGTTAGGGTTAGGGTTAGGGTTAGGGTTAGGGTTAGGGTTAGGGTTAGGGTTAGGGTTAGGGTTAGGGTTAGGGTTAGGGTTAGGGTTAGGGTTAGGGTTAGGGTTAGGGTTAGGGTTAGGGTTAGGGTTAGGGTTAGGGTTAGGGTTAGGGTTAGGGTTAGGGTTAGGGTTAGGGTTAGGGTTAGGGTTAGGGTTAGGGTTAGGGTTAGGGTTAGGGTTAGGGTTAGGGTTAGGGTTAGGGTTAGGGTTAGGGTTAGGGTTAGGGTTAGGGTTAGGGTTAGGGTTAGGGTTAGGGTTAGGGTTAGGGTTAGGGTTAGGGTTAGGGTTAGGGTTAGGGTTAGGGTTAGGGTTAGGGGTTAGGGTTAGGGTTAGGGTTAGGGTTAGGGTTAGGGTTAGGGTTAGGGTTAGGGTTAGGGTTAGGGTTAGGGTTAGGGTTAGGGTTAGGGTTAGGGTTAGGGTTAGGGTTAGGGTTAGGGTTAGGGTTAGGGTTAGGGTTAGGGTTAGGGTTAGGGTTAGGGTTAGGGTTAGGGTTAGGGTTAGGGTTAGGGTTAGGGTTAGGGTTAGGGTTAGGGTTAGGGTTAGGGTTAGGGTTAGGGTTAGGGTTAGGGTTAGGGTTAGGGTTAGGGTTAGGGTTAGGGTTTAGGGTTAGGGTTAGGGTTAGGGTTAGGGTTAGGGTTAGGGTTAGGGTTAGGGTTAGGGTTAGGGTTAGGGTTAGGGTTAGGGTTAGGGTTAGGGTTAGGGTTAGGTTAGGGTTTAGGTGTTAGGGTTAGGGTTAGGTTTAGGGTTAGGGTTAACGGTTAAGGTTAGGGTTAGGTTTAAAGTGTTAGGTTTAGGGTTAGGTTTAAGTTTAAGGTTATAGGTTAACTTTAACTTTAACTTTAACTTTAACTTTAACTTTAAATTTAACTTTAACTTTAACTTTAACTTTAACTTTAACTTTAACTTTAACTTTAACTTTAACTTTAACTTTAACTTTAACTTTAACTTTAACTTTAACTTTAACTTTAACTTTAACTTTAACTTTAACTTTAACTTTAACTTTAACTTTAACTTTAACTTTAACTTTAACTTTAATTTAACTTTAACTTTAACTTTAACTTTAACTTTAACTTTAACTTTAACTTTAACTTTAACTTTAATTTAACTTTAACTTTAACTTTAACTTTAACTTTAACTTTAACTTTAACTTTAACTTTAAATTTAACTTTAACTTTAACTTTAACTTTAACTTTAACTTTAACTTTAACTTTAACTTTAACTTTAACTTTAACTTTAACTTTAACTTTAACTTTAACTTTAACTTTAACTTTAACTTTAACTTTAACTTTAACTTTAACTTTAACTTTAACTTTAACTTTAACTTTAACTTTAACTTTAACTTTAAATTTAACTTTAATTTAACTTTAACTTTAACTTTAACTTTAACTTTAACTTTAACTTTAACTTTAACTTTAACTTTAACTTTAACTTTAACTTTAAATTTAACTTTAACTTTAACTTTAACTTTAACTTTAACTTTAAATTTAACTTTAACTTTAACTTTAACTTTAACTTTAACTTTAACTTTAACTTTAAATTTAACTTTAACTTTAACTTTAATTTAACTTTAACTTTAACTTTAACTTTAACTTTAACTTTAACTTTAACTTTAACTTTAACTTTAACTTTAACTTTAACTTTAACTTTAACTTTAACTTTAACTTTAACTTTAACTTTAACTTTAACTTTAACTTTAACTTTAACTTTAACTTTAACTTTAACTTTAACTTTAACTTTAACTTTAACTTTAACTTTAACTTTAACTTTAACTTTAACTTTAACTTTAACTTTAACTTTAAATTTAACTTTAAATTTAACTTTAACTTTAACTTTAACTTTAACTTTAAATTTAACTTTAACTTTAACTTTAACTTTAACTTTAACTTTAACTTTAACTTTAACTTTAACTTTAACTTTAACTTTAACTTTAACTTTAACTTTAACTTTAACTTTAACTTTAACTTTAACTTTAACTTTAACTTTAAATTTAACTTTAACTTTAACTTTAACTTTAACTTTAACTTTAACTTTAACTTTAACTTTAACTTTAACTTTAACTTTAACTTTAACTTTAACTTTAACTTTAACTTTAACTTTAATTTAACTTTAACTTTAACTTTAACTTTAACTTTAACTTTAACTTTAACTTTAACTTTAACTTTAACTTTAACTTTAACTTTAACTTTAACTTTAACTTTAACTTTAACTTTAAATTTAACTTTAACTTTAACTTTAACTTTAACTTTAACTTTAACTTTAACTTTAACTTTAACTTTAACTTTAACTTTAACTTTAACTTTAACTTTAACTTTAACTTTAACTTTAACTTTAACTTTAACTTTAACTTTAACTTTAACTTTAACTTTAACTTTAACTTTAACTTTAACTTTAATTTAACTTTAACTTTAACTTTAACTTTAACTTTAACTTTAACTTTAACTTTAACTTTAACTTTAACTTTAACTTTAACTTTAACTTTAACTTTAACTTTAACTTTAACTTTAACTTTAACTTTAACTTTAACTTTAACTTTAACTTTAACTTTAACTTTAACTTTAACTTTAACTTTAACTTTAACTTTAACTTTAACTTTAACTTTAACTTTAACTTTAACTTTAACTTTAACTTTAACTTTAACTTTAACTTTAACTTTAACTTTAACTTTAACTTTAACTTTAACTTTAACTTTAACTTTAACTTTAACTTTAACTTTAACTTTAACTTTAACTTTAACTTTAACTTTAACTTTAACTTTAACTTTAACTTTAACTTTAACTTTAACTTTAACTTTAACTTTAACTTTAACTTTAACTTTAACTTTAACTTTAACTTTAACTTTAACTTTAACTTTAACTTTAACTTTAACTTTAACTTTAACTTTAACTTTAACTTTAACTTTAACTTTAACTTTAACTTTAACTTTAACTTTAACTTTAACTTTAACTTTAACTTTAACTTTAACTTTAACTTTAACTTTAACTTTAACTTTAACTTTAACTTTAACTTTAACTTTAACTTTAACTTTAACTTTAACTTTAACTTTAACTTTAACTTTAAATTTAACTTTAACTTTAACTTTAACTTTAACTTTAACTTTAACTTTAACTTTAACTTTAACTTTAACTTTAACTTTAACTTTAACTTTAACTTTAACTTTAACTTTAACTTTAACTTTAACTTTAACTTTAACTTTAACTTTAACTTTAACTTTAACTTTAACTTTAACTTTAACTTTAACTTTAACTTTAACTTTAACTTTAACTTTAACTTTAACTTTAACTTTAACTTTAACTTTAACTTTAACTTTAACTTTAACTTTAACTTTAACTTTAACTTTAACTTTAACTTTAACTTTAACTTTAACTTTAACTTTAACTTTAACTTTAACTTTAACTTTAACTTTAACTTTAACTTTAACTTTAACTTTAACTTTAACTTTAACTTTAACTTTAACTTTAACTTTAACTTTAACTTTAACTTTAACTTTAACTTTAACTTTAACTTTAACTTTAACTTTAACTTTAACTTTAACTTTAACTTTAACTTTAACTTTAACTTTAACTTTAACTTTAACTTTAACTTTAACTTTAACTTTAACTTTAACTTTAACTTTAACTTTAACTTTAACTTTAACTTTAACTTTAACTTTAACTTTAACTTTAACTTTAACTTTAACTTTAACTTTAACTTTAAATTTAACTTTAACTTTAACTTTAACTTTAACTTTAACTTTAACTTTAACTTTAACTTTAACTTTAACTTTAACTTTAACTTTAACTTTAACTTTAACTTTAACTTTAACTTTAACTTTAACTTTAACTTTAACTTTAACTTTAACTTTAACTTTAACTTTAACTTTAACTTTAACTTTAACTTTAACTTTAACTTTAACTTTAACTTTAACTTTAACTTTAACTTTAACTTTAACTTTAACTTTAACTTTAACTTTAACTTTAACTTTAACTTTAACTTTAACTTTAACTTTAACTTTAACTTTAACTTTAACTTTAACTTTAACTTTAACTTTAACTTTAACTTTAACTTTAACTTTAACTTTAACTTTAACTTTAACTTTAACTTTAACTTTAACTTTAACTTTAACTTTAACTTTAACTTTAAATTTAACTTTAACTTTAACTTTAACTTTAACTTTAACTTTAACTTTAACTTTAACTTTAACTTTAACTTTAACTTTAACTTTAACTTTAACTTTAACTTTAACTTTAACTTTAACTTTAACTTTAACTTTAACTTTAACTTTAACTTTAACTTTAACTTTAACTTTAACTTTAACTTTAACTTTAACTTTAACTTTAACTTTAACTTTAACTTTAACTTTAACTTTAACTTTAACTTTAACTTTAACTTTAACTTTAACTTTAACTTTAACTTTAACTTTAACTTTAACTTTAACTTTAACTTTAACTTTAACTTTAACTTTAACTTTAACTTTAACTTTAACTTTAACTTTAACTTTAACTTTAACTTTAACTTTAACTTTAACTTTAACTTTAACTTTAACTTTAACTTTAACTTTAACTTTAACTTTAACTTTAACTTTAACTTTAACTTTAACTTTAACTTTAACTTTAACTTTAACTTTAACTTTAACTTTAACTTTAAATTTAACTTTAACTTTAACTTTAACTTTAACTTTAACTTTAACTTTAACTTTAACTTTAACTTAACTTTAACTTTAACTTTAACTTTAACTTTAACTTTAACTTTAACTTTAACTTTAACTTTAACTTTAACTTTAACTTTAACTTTAACTTTAACTTTAACTTTAACTTTAACTTTAACTTTAACTTTAACTTTAACTTTAACTTTAACTTTAACTTTAACTTTAACTTTAACTTTAACTTTAACTTTAACTTTAACTTTAACTTTAACTTTAACTTTAACTTTAACTTTAACTTTAACTTTAACTTTAACTTTAACTTTAACTTTAACTTTAACTTTAACTTTAACTTTAACTTTAACTTTAACTTTAACTTTAACTTTAACTTTAACTTTAACTTTAACTTTAACTTTAACTTTAACTTTAACTTTAACTTTAACTTTAACTTTAACTTTAACTTTAACTTTAACTTTAACTTTAACTTTAACTTTAACTTTAACTTTAACTTTAACTTTAACTTTAACTTTAACTTTAACTTTAACTTTAACTTTAACTTTAAATTTAACTTTAACTTTAACTTTAACTTTAACTTTAACTTTAACTTTAACTTTAACTTTAACTTTAACTTTAACTTTAACTTTAACTTTAACTTTAACTTTAACTTTAACTTTAACTTTAACTTTAACTTTAACTTTAACTTTAACTTTAACTTTAAATTTAACTTTAACTTTAACTTTAACTTTAACTTTAACTTTAACTTTAACTTTAACTTTAACTTTAACTTTAACTTTAACTTTAACTTTAACTTTAACTTTAACTTTAACTTTAACTTTAACTTTAACTTTAACTTTAACTTTAACTTTAACTTTAACTTTAACTTTAACTTTAACTTTAACTTTAACTTTAACTTTAACTTTAACTTTAACTTTAACTTTAACTTTAACTTTAACTTTAACTTTAACTTTAACTTTAACTTTAACTTTAACTTTAACTTTAACTTTAACTTTAACTTTAACTTTAACTTTAACTTTAACTTTAACTTTAACTTTAACTTTAACTTTAACTTTAACTTTAACTTTAACTTTAACTTTAACTTTAACTTTAACTTTAACTTTAACTTTAACTTTAACTTTAACTTTAACTTTAACTTTAACTTTAACTTTAACTTTAACTTTAACTTTAACTTTAACTTTAACTTTAACTTTAACTTTAACTTTAACTTTAACTTTAACTTTAACTTTAACTTTAACTTTAACTTTAACTTTAACTTTAACTTTAACTTTAACTTTAACTTTAACTTTAACTTTAACTTTAACTTTAACTTTAACTTTAACTTTAACTTTAACTTTAACTTTAACTTTAACTTTAACTTTAACTTTAACTTTAACTTTAACTTTAACTTTAACTTTAACTTTAACTTTAACTTTAACTTTAACTTTAACTTTAACTTTAACTTTAACTTTAACTTTAACTTTAACTTTAACTTTAACTTTAACTTTAACTTTAACTTTAACTTTAACTTTAACTTTAACTTTAACTTTAACTTTAACTTTAACTTTAACTTTAACTTTAACTTTAACTTTAACTTTAACTTTAACTTTAACTTTAACTTTAACTTTAACTTTAACTTTAACTTTAACTTTAACTTTAACTTTAACTTTAACTTTAACTTTAACTTTAACTTTAACTTTAACTTTAACTTTAACTTTAACTTTAACTTTAACTTTAACTTTAACTTTAACTTTAACTTTAACTTTAACTTTAACTTTAACTTTAACTTTAACTTTAACTTTAACTTTAACTTTAACTTTAACTTTAACTTTAACTTTAACTTTAACTTTAACTTTAACTTTAACTTTAACTTTAACTTTAACTTTAACTTTAACTTTAACTTTAATTTAACTTTAACTTTAACTTTAACTTTAACTTTAACTTTAACTTTAACTTTAACTTTAACTTTAACTTTAACTTTAACTTTAAATTTAACTTTAACTTTAACTTTAACTTTAACTTTAACTTTAACTTTAACTTTAACTTTAACTTTAACTTTAACTTTAACTTTAACTTTAACTTTAACTTTAACTTTAACTTTAACTTTAACTTTAACTTTAACTTTAACTTTAACTTTAACTTTAACTTTAACTTTAACTTTAACTTTAACTTTAACTTTAACTTTAACTTTAACTTTAACTTTAACTTTAACTTTAACTTTAACTTTAACTTTAACTTTAACTTTAACTTTAACTTTAACTTTAACTTTAACTTTAACTTTAACTTTAACTTTAACTTTAACTTTAACTTTAACTTTAACTTTAACTTTAACTTTAACTTTAACTTTAACTTTAACTTTAACTTTAACTTTAACTTTAACTTTAACTTTAACTTTAACTTTAACTTTAACTTTAACTTTAACTTTAACTTTAATTTAACTTTAACTTTAACTTTAACTTTAACTTTAACTTTAACTTTAACTTTAACTTTAACTTTAACTTTAACTTTAACTTTAACTTTAACTTTAACTTTAACTTTAACTTTAACTTTAACTTTAACTTTAACTTTAACTTTAACTTTAACTTTAACTTTAACTTTAACTTTAACTTTAACTTTAACTTTAACTTTAACTTTAACTTTAACTTTAACTTTAACTTTAATTTAACTTTAACTTTAACTTTAACTTTAAATTTAACTTTAACTTTAACTTTAACTTTAACTTTAACTTTAACTTTAACTTTAACTTTAACTTTAACTTTAACTTTAACTTTAACTTTAACTTTAACTTTAACTTTAACTTTAACTTTAACTTTAACTTTAACTTTAACTTTAACTTTAACTTTAACTTTAACTTTAACTTTAACTTTAACTTTAACTTTAACTTTAACTTTAACTTTAACTTTAACTTTAACTTTAACTTTAACTTTAACTTTAACTTTAACTTTAACTTTAACTTTAACTTTAACTTTAACTTTAACTTTAACTTTAACTTTAACTTTAACTTTAACTTTAACTTTAACTTTAACTTTAACTTTAACTTTAACTTTAACTTTAACTTTAACTTTAACTTTAACTTTAACTTTAACTTTAACTTTAACTTTAACTTTAACTTTAACTTTAACTTTAACTTTAACTTTAACTTTAACTTTAACTTTAACTTTAACTTTAACTTTAACTTTAACTTTAACTTTAACTTTAACTTTAACTTTAACTTTAACTTTAACTTTAACTTTAACTTTAACTTTAACTTTAACTTTAACTTTAACTTTAACTTTAACTTTAACTTTAACTTTAACTTTAACTTTAACTTTAACTTTAACTTTAACTTTAACTTTAACTTTAACTTTAACTTTAACTTTAACTTTAACTTTAACTTTAACTTTAACTTTAACTTTAACTTTAACTTTAACTTTAACTTTAACTTTAACTTTAACTTTAACTTTAACTTTAACTTTAACTTTAACTTTAACTTTAACTTTAACTTTAACTTTAACTTTAACTTTAACTTTAACTTTAACTTTAACTTTAACTTTAACTTTAACTTTAACTTTAACTTTAACTTTAACTTTAACTTTAACTTTAACTTTAACTTTAACTTTAACTTTAACTTTAACTTTAACTTTAACTTTAACTTTAACTTTAACTTTAACTTTAACTTTAACTTTAACTTTAACTTTAACTTTAACTTTAACTTTAACTTTAACTTTAACTTTAACTTTAACTTTAACTTTAACTTTAACTTTAACTTTAACTTTAACTTTAACTTTAACTTTAACTTTAACTTTAACTTTAACTTTAACTTTAACTTTAACTTTAACTTTAACTTTAACTTTAACTTTAACTTTAACTTTAACTTTAACTTTAACTTTAACTTTAACTTTAACTTTAACTTTAACTTTAACTTTAACTTTAACTTTAACTTTAACTTTAACTTTAACTTTAACTTTAACTTTAACTTTAACTTTAACTTTAACTTTAACTTTAACTTTAACTTTAACTTTAACTTTAACTTTAACTTTAACTTTAACTTTAACTTTAACTTTAACTTTAACTTTAACTTTAACTTTAACTTTAACTTTAACTTTAACTTTAACTTTAACTTTAACTTTAACTTTAACTTTAACTTTAACTTTAACTTTAACTTTAACTTTAACTTTAACTTTAACTTTAACTTTAACTTTAACTTTAACTTTAACTTTAACTTTAACTTTAACTTTAACTTTAACTTTAACTTTAACTTTAACTTTAACTTTAACTTTAACTTTAACTTTAACTTTAACTTTAACTTTAACTTTAACTTTAACTTTAACTTTAACTTTAACTTTAACTTTAACTTTAACTTTAACTTTAACTTTAACTTTAACTTTAACTTTAACTTTAACTTTAACTTTAACTTTAACTTTAACTTTAACTTTAACTTTAACTTTAACTTTAACTTTAACTTTAACTTTAACTTTAACTTTAACTTTAACTTTAACTTTAACTTTAACTTTAACTTTAACTTTAACTTTAACTTTAACTTTAACTTTAACTTTAACTTTAACTTTAACTTTAACTTTAACTTTAACTTTAACTTTAACTTTAACTTTAACTTTAACTTTAACTTTAACTTTAACTTTAACTTTAACTTTAACTTTAACTTTAACTTTAACTTTAACTTTAACTTTAACTTTAACTTTAACTTTAACTTTAACTTTAACTTTAACTTTAACTTTAACTTTAACTTTAACTTTAACTTTAACTTTAACTTTAACTTTAACTTTAACTTTAACTTTAACTTTAACTTTAACTTTAACTTTAACTTTAACTTTAACTTTAACTTTAACTTTAACTTTAACTTTAACTTTAACTTTAACTTTAACTTTAACTTTAACTTTAACTTTAACTTTAACTTTAACTTTAACTTTAACTTTAACTTTAACTTTAACTTTAACTTTAACTTTAACTTTAACTTTAACTTTAACTTTAACTTTAACTTTAACTTTAACTTTAACTTTAACTTTAACTTTAACTTTAACTTTAACTTTAACTTTAACTTTAACTTTAACTTTAACTTTAACTTTAACTTTAACTTTAACTTTAACTTTAACTTTAACTTTAACTTTAACTTTAACTTTAACTTTAACTTTAACTTTAACTTTAACTTTAACTTTAACTTTAACTTTAACTTTAACTTTAATTTAACTTTAACTTTAACTTTAACTTTAACTTTAACTTTAACTTTAACTTTAACTTTAACTTTAACTTTAACTTTAACTTTAACTTTAACTTTAACTTTAACTTTAACTTTAACTTTAACTTTAACTTTAACTTTAACTTTAACTTTAACTTTAACTTTAACTTTAACTTTAACTTTAACTTTAACTTTAACTTTAACTTTAACTTTAACTTTAACTTTAACTTTAACTTTAACTTTAACTTTAACTTTAACTTTAACTTTAACTTTAACTTTAACTTTAACTTTAACTTTAACTTTAACTTTAACTTTAACTTTAACTTTAACTTTAACTTTAACTTTAACTTTAACTTTAACTTTAACTTTAACTTTAACTTTAACTTTAACTTTAACTTTAACTTTAACTTTAACTTTAACTTTAACTTTAACTTTAACTTTAACTTTAACTTTAACTTTAACTTTAACTTTAACTTTAACTTTAACTTTAACTTTAACTTTAACTTTAACTTTAACTTTAACTTTAACTTTAACTTTAACTTTAACTTTAACTTTAACTTTAACTTTAACTTTAACTTTAACTTTAACTTTAACTTTAACTTTAACTTTAACTTTAACTTTAACTTTAACTTTAACTTTAACTTTAACTTTAACTTTAACTTTAACTTTAACTTTAACTTTAACTTTAACTTTAACTTTAACTTTAACTTTAACTTTAACTTTAACTTTAACTTTAACTTTAACTTTAACTTTAACTTTAACTTTAACTTTAACTTTAACTTTAACTTTAACTTTAACTTTAACTTTAACTTTAACTTTAACTTTAACTTTAACTTTAACTTTAACTTTAACTTTAACTTTAACTTTAACTTTAACTTTAACTTTAACTTTAACTTTAACTTTAACTTTAACTTTAACTTTAACTTTAACTTTAACTTTAACTTTAACTTTAACTTTAACTTTAACTTTAACTTTAACTTTAACTTTAACTTTAACTTTAACTTTAACTTTAACTTTAACTTTAACTTTAACTTTAACTTTAACTTTAACTTTAACTTTAACTTTAACTTTAACTTTAACTTTAACTTTAACTTTAACTTTAACTTTAACTTTAACTTTAACTTTAACTTTAACTTTAACTTTAACTTTAACTTTAACTTTAACTTTAACTTTAACTTTAACTTTAACTTTAACTTTAACTTTAACTTTAACTTTAACTTTAACTTTAACTTTAACTTTAACTTTAACTTTAACTTTAACTTTAAATTTAACTTTAACTTTAACTTTAACTTTAACTTTAACTTTAACTTTAACTTTAACTTTAACTTTAACTTTAACTTTAACTTTAACTTTAACTTTAACTTTAACTTTAACTTTAACTTTAACTTTAACTTTAACTTTAACTTTAACTTTAACTTTAACTTTAACTTTAACTTTAACTTTAACTTTAACTTTAACTTTAACTTTAACTTTAACTTTAACTTTAACTTTAACTTTAACTTTAACTTTAACTTTAACTTTAACTTTAACTTTAACTTTAACTTTAACTTTAACTTTAACTTTAACTTTAACTTTAACTTTAACTTTAACTTTAACTTTAACTTTAACTTTAACTTTAACTTTAACTTTAACTTTAACTTTAACTTTAACTTTAACTTTAACTTTAACTTTAACTTTAACTTTAACTTTAACTTTAACTTTAACTTTAACTTTAACTTTAACTTTAACTTTAACTTTAACTTTAACTTTAACTTTAACTTTAACTTTAACTTTAACTTTAACTTTAACTTTAACTTTAACTTTAACTTTAACTTTAACTTTAACTTTAACTTTAACTTTAACTTTAACTTTAACTTTAACTTTAACTTTAACTTTAACTTTAACTTTAACTTTAACTTTAACTTTAACTTTAACTTTAACTTTAACTTTAACTTTAACTTTAACTTTAACTTTAACTTTAACTTTAACTTTAACTTTAACTTTAACTTAACTTTAACTTTAACTTTAACTTTAACTTTAACTTTAACTTTAACTTTAACTTTAACTTTAACTTTAACTTTAACTTTAACTTTAACTTTAACTTTAACTTTAACTTTAACTTTAACTTTAACTTTAACTTTAACTTTAACTTTAACTTTAACTTTAACTTTAACTTTAACTTTAACTTTAACTTTAACTTTAACTTTAACTTTAACTTTAACTTTAACTTTAACTTTAACTTTAACTTTAACTTTAACTTTAACTTTAACTTTAACTTTAACTTTAACTTTAACTTTAACTTTAACTTTAACTTTAACTTTAACTTTAACTTTAACTTTAACTTTAACTTTAACTTTAACTTTAACTTTAACTTTAACTTTAACTTTAACTTTAACTTTAACTTTAACTTTAACTTTAACTTTAACTTTAACTTTAACTTTAACTTTAACTTTAACTTTAACTTTAACTTTAACTTTAACTTTAACTTTAACTTTAACTTTAACTTTAACTTTAACTTAACTTTAACTTTAACTTTAACTTTAACTTTAACTTTAACTTTAACTTTAACTTTAACTTTAACTTTAACTTTAACTTTAACTTTAACTTTAACTTTAACTTTAACTTTAACTTTAACTTTAACTTTAACTTTAACTTTAACTTTAACTTTAACTTTAACTTTAACTTTAACTTTAACTTTAACTTTAACTTTAACTTTAACTTTAACTTTAACTTTAACTTTAACTTTAACTTTAACTTTAACTTTAACTTTAACTTTAACTTTAACTTTAACTTTAACTTTAACTTAACTTTAACTTTAACTTTAACTTTAACTTTAACTTTAACTTTAACTTTAACTTTAACTTTAACTTTAACTTTAACTTTAACTTTAACTTTAACTTTAACTTTAACTTTAACTTTAACTTTAACTTTAACTTTAACTTTAACTTTAACTTTAACTTTAACTTTAACTTTAACTTTAACTTTAACTTTAACTTTAACTTTAACTTTAACTTTAACTTTAACTTTAACTTTAACTTTAACTTTAACTTTAACTTTAACTTTAACTTTAACTTTAACTTTAACTTTAACTTTAACTTTAACTTTAACTTTAACTTTAACTTTAACTTTAACTTTAACTTTAACTTTAACTTTAACTTTAACTTTAACTTTAACTTTAACTTTAACTTTAACTTTAACTTTAACTTTAACTTTAACTTTAACTTTAACTTTAACTTTAACTTTAACTTTAACTTTAACTTTAACTTTAACTTTAACTTTAACTTTAACTTTAACTTTAACTTTAACTTTAACTTTAACTTTAACTTTAACTTTAACTTTAACTTTAACTTTAACTTTAACTTTAACTTTAACTTTAACTTTAACTTTAACTTTAACTTTAACTTTAACTTTAACTTTAACTTTAACTTTAACTTTAACTTTAACTTTAACTTTAACTTTAACTTTAACTTTAACTTTAACTTTAACTTTAACTTTAACTTTAACTTTAACTTTAACTTTAACTTTAACTTTAACTTTAACTTTAACTTTAACTTTAACTTTAACTTTAACTTTAACTTTAACTTTAACTTTAACTTTAACTTTAACTTTAACTTTAACTTTAACTTTAACTTTAACTTTAACTTTAACTTTAACTTTAACTTTAACTTTAACTTTAACTTTAACTTTAACTTTAACTTTAACTTTAACTTTAACTTTAACTTTAACTTTAACTTTAACTTTAACTTTAACTTTAACTTTAACTTTAACTTTAACTTTAACTTTAACTTTAACTTTAACTTTAACTTTAACTTTAACTTTAACTTTAACTTTAACTTTAACTTTAACTTTAACTTTAACTTTAACTTTAACTTTAACTTTAACTTTAACTTTAACTTTAACTTTAACTTTAACTTTAACTTTAACTTTAACTTTAACTTTAACTTTAACTTTAACTTTAACTTTAACTTTAACTTTAACTTTAACTTTAACTTTAACTTTAACTTTAACTTTAACTTTAACTTTAACTTTAACTTTAACTTTAACTTTAACTTTAAATTTAACTTTAACTTTAACTTTAACTTTAACTTTAACTTTAACTTTAACTTTAAACTTTAACTTTAACTTTAACTTTAACTTTAACTTTAACTTTAACTTTAACTTTAACTTTAACTTTAACTTTAACTTTAACTTTAACTTTAACTTTAACTTTAACTTTAACTTTAACTTTAACTTTAACTTTAACTTTAACTTTAACTTTAACTTTAATTTAACTTTAACTTTAAATTTAACTTTAACTTTAACTTTAACTTTAACTTTAACTTTAACTTTAACTTTAACTTTAACTTTAACTTTAACTTTAACTTTAACTTTAACTTTAACTTTAACTTTAACTTTAACTTTAACTTTAACTTTAACTTTAACTTTAACTTTAACTTTAACTTTAACTTTAACTTTAACTTTAACTTTAACTTTAACTTTAACTTTAACTTTAACTTTAACTTTAACTTTAACTTTAACTTTAACTTTAACTTTAACTTTAACTTTAACTTTAACTTTAACTTTAACTTTAACTTTAACTTTAACTTTAACTTTAACTTTAACTTTAACTTTAACTTTAACTTTAACTTTAACTTTAACTTTAACTTTAACTTTAACTTTAACTTTAACTTTAACTTTAACTTTAACTTTAACTTTAACTTTAACTTTAACTTTAACTTTAACTTTAAATTTAACTTTAACTTTAACTTTAACTTTAACTTTAACTTTAACTTTAACTTTAACTTTAACTTTAACTTTAACTTTAACTTTAACTTTAACTTTAACTTTAACTTTAACTTTAACTTTAACTTTAACTTTAACTTTAACTTTAACTTTAACTTTAACTTTAACTTTAACTTTAACTTTAACTTTAACTTTAACTTTAACTTTAACTTTAACTTTAACTTTAACTTTAACTTTAACTTTAACTTTAACTTTAACTTTAACTTTAACTTTAACTTTAACTTTAACTTTAACTTTAACTTTAACTTTAACTTTAACTTTAACTTTAACTTTAACTTTAACTTTAACTTTAACTTTAACTTTAACTTTAACTTTAACTTTAACTTTAACTTTAACTTTAACTTTAACTTTAACTTTAACTTTAACTTTAACTTTAACTTTAACTTTAACTTTAACTTTAACTTTAACTTTAACTTTAACTTTAACTTTAACTTTAACTTTAACTTTAACTTTAACTTTAACTTTAACTTTAACTTTAACTTTAACTTTAACTTTAACTTTAACTTTAACTTTAACTTTAACTTTAACTTTAACTTTAACTTTAACTTTAACTTTAACTTTAACTTTAACTTTAACTTTAACTTTAACTTTAACTTTAACTTTAACTTTAACTTTAACTTTAACTTTAACTTTAACTTTAACTTTAACTTTAACTTTAACTTTAACTTTAACTTTAACTTTAACTTTAACTTTAACTTTAACTTTAACTTTAACTTTAACTTTAACTTTAACTTTAACTTTAACTTTAACTTTAACTTTAACTTTAAC